>NC_090272.1:122761842-123073628 GCF_040414725.1 Anabrus simplex | reverse complement strand
TATGCGGTTTTCTAATTTTTAACGAGGGTGGCAGCTTTGTGGGCACACATAATGCAGGATCTATTGCAAGCAATGGAAAATAGTCTTTATGAAAGCTAACCTGGCTGACCAAAGCCGATGAATAGCAACAAAATGTTCACAAATCTGAGATTTATAGTGCCTCCATTTTAATTCCTCTATATAAATAAGAATACTGCTAGGGGCAGCTTGGTGGGTCCCTGGCAAGTATAAAGGAAGAATACGGTATCTCCTCTACGCTACTCAGCTATCGTTTCAAGTCATTTTTATTATTTTTTCACCGGGTGAACTGGACACGATACTGCCAAATTATGACTGAAAAATCTTTGGGGACATTTCCATGTAAATTACGAATTCCCTTGTTCCTACTTTAAAGTTTTATATTTCTGGAAACATAATCTCTAATAGTATTTTCTTACCGGGCGAGTTGGCCGTGCGGTTGAGGGCGCACAGCTGTGAGCTTGCGTCCGGGAGATAGTGAGTTCGAACCCCACTGTCGGCAGCCCTGAAGAAGGTTTTCTGTGGTTTCCCATTTTCACACGAGGCAAATGCTGGGACTGTACCTTAATTAAGGCTACGGCCGCTTCCTTCCCATTCCTAGGCCTTTCTATCCCATCGTCGCCATAAGACCTATCTGTGTCGGTGCGACGTAGCAATTAGCAAAGAAAAGGGTCTTTTTTATGAAACAAATGCATGATATATACTCAGCATGATTGCCAATTAGCCGAACCGTAGAAATATAAGATATAGGAATATCGTAATTTAAGTACGGTAACTTTTTTTTTAGATTAAATGCGAAAATACCCATATAGATCAGCATAGAAATATTGCAATGCATCTGACGCAAGTACAGAAAGCAGCCTTTCTACCAATCCACGATGAACAGCGACCAACAACAATTTTCTTCAGACCTATGCACTGCAATGGTGGGAGCTAATATAACCCTCCATAAACTGGAGCATCTTCAAACTTCAGCAGTGGTGGTGGTGGTGGTGGTGATTATTGTTTTAAGAGGAAGTACAACTAAGCAAACATCCTCTATATAATACTACTCAGGGAGAGAAAATGGAAGGGGTCCGACACTTCCAAAAATGAAGGTATCGGCCAAAGGAAGACAAGGGCCTCGAGTGCTCTAATACCGTCCGGGTTGGAAAAGAACAAAAGTTGACCAAGGAAGGTCGGATAGGATAGATGAAAGTGAGTAGGAGACTGGCACAAGTGGAAGCAATGACAGGACTCAGTTAAGAGCCCCGTTGTCGCCAACCGACGCTCCCAAGTTGAAAGCCCCTGGGGTCCCTTTTAGTCGCCTCTTACGACAGGCAGGGGATACCGTGGGTGTTATTCTACGCCCCCTCCCCAACCCACAGGGGGAACAAACTTCAAGCTGCCGGCAGCAATCACCGAGTTGGCGAAGAGTGGCATGTCATTTAGGATTGTGGAAGAAGTCAGGGGAAGTTTAGACCGAACCTCTGGGAAGGTAGCCGCTGTCAGCAAGAAGTTCGATAGGGTCCTGCAGCGGAATCCAGGATGGAAAGTTATGGTTAAAGTAGCCAGTGTGCTATGGAGTGAGGTAGATGAAACAACTGAACTAAAACGATGAAGTGACTTCACTGAAGTTTTGTCCAATCCCTTCATGTGATGTTGAGAGATCTTTCCCTCAGTACAAAATAATTCTGCATGACAAAAGAACACGATTTTTACCGGAAAACATTGAAAAGTTGCTTGATGTAAATTCCTTTTATAGTAGTTGAGTGTGTTATTAAAGTAATTTTTCATGCCTATTTTACACGTAAGTTCCTACTTACATGCCTATTTTGGCTAATTTAAGAGCCTATATGCCTGCCTATTTCAAATGTTTTTAGTACCTATAATTCTCGTCTCTACCCATAACAAACGAACATTGCAGGAAAATGTGCATGAAACATACTCCTCTCTAATATAACCTGGAAAATTTCTGCCCACATGCTAGCATGTGCTATATACAACATGTCAGGTTTTATGTGTAGGGACCTTTCTACTTCCGCCTATGTGGTTTTGTTCTGGCCCTTATTACTTGATTACACCGCTATTGATACCCATCACCACATCCGGCCTGGTAACATGCTGAGCATGGGGACAGGCAGATACTGGGATACTCCCGCAGTATCGCACTCCCAATCCTCTCTCTCTGCTATATTTGTATTCTTAGAACTAATAGCATGCCGGAGGCGATGTAGATTAGAGTCGATCGCCACGTGGAGGGAGCGCGATTCGGAGGCCCCCGAAAAAAAACCATTTCAGGTCAGTGGATGTAGAGTGAGTTTCGACCCACAAGTCGTGGGTCCAACAGCTCTGCACTCCAACCGGCCAACCGAGCAGAGGAGGAGTGGCCACGGCTCTACGCCTCTGCATTCGGGAGACGGGACAGGGTTGGACTCACAGCTGGCCCCAAACATCGGCTGTCCTCAGAATGGCTTTCCGTGGTTTTTCGTTCTCCTGCGCTAAGACGAATGCCGGGACAGTTCCTAATACAGGCCATGCCCGCCAATACCCTCACATTCTCCGAGCATCTCCTTCACCGTAACAAATCTCTCGGCCTGAGAGGGCGGCACCGTCTACGAGGCCCGCCTCCCCCTTCATGGGACGAATGAAAATATTTTAGTAGTAGTAGCAACACCACTTCATTCTACTAAGAGCTTCGCTGCTATCGAAGAAAGTCGGAACCATTGACAATGTCGAACGCAGTTTTCGGTGAAATGTCGGGACCATCTCATGCTCTTGGACCACGGCCTACAAGCACGGAAGACGTTGATATGATTTGTAACTTCACTGTTATGGTAAACACGTGTCAGATACATTATCTTTTTTTTCTTTGCTTGTGGTTTAACGTTGTATTAACGCATTCCTCTCCATTCGGGAGACGGAGAGGGGCTGGTTTCCACCGTCGGCTGTCCTGAGAATGGTTTTCCGTGGCTTTCCATGCTCTTCCACAAAGGCGAAAAGTTCATAATATAGCCCACGGCCGCAAACACTCTCACCTTCTCCGCACATCCCCTTCACCGTAAGAAATCTCCTGGTCTGAGAGACGGCGTCACCGTCTTAGAGGCCCACCTCTCCCTTCAGGAGAAGAATGATAACATTGAGTAGTAATAGCCCAAGGTTTTCGGTGACGAAAGGATGGGAAAGAGAGCGACCGTGGCTTTTAATTAAGGAATAGGCTCTTGTGAAAATGGGAAACCATCTTCAGGGCCGCCGACGGTGGGACTCGAAGCCACCATCTCCAGAATGCAAGCTCGCAGCTACGCGACGCTACCCGCGCAGCCAACTCTCTCGCTAACAATAAAATTGCAGTTGAAACTAAAATCTATCATGTCAAGAACGATTCAGACAGAGAAAACTACGTGTATCTGCCAGTCAAGAAGCCCACCGATGAGAAATGCTGATTACGCAGAGCTCATAAGGTACCGGTACGTAAGTTAGTTCCTTATCTGTAGGACATAAATACCACTGCTGTCAGATACGGGAGAAGCTTAACAGATAGCATACAGTAATATAAGCAGCTGTTGCATTAAACATGATCAATTATGGTTGTGCTGTAGTCCAGATGGATTAGAATCTTGTTCAAATGACCATTATCTCTTATAAATTAAATGCCCTTTTTCATGTAGGGACAAGCCCATTTTTCTTGATAGTAATAATTACATATTAGATAAATGAAATATTGAATTAAGGAGAAGTCACTCGTAGGCCTATTAAACACAGGTACAAGTATCTCTCTGTGTTAAGTCGCTCAGTCTGTGATTTATTTGTTTGTTTATTATCTAAATGGAAGTGTACAATACGGGTACACAGAAGTGAAGAATTCTTGTCAGATGTCGTTCCGAAGTTAGAACAAATGTATTTCGAACATTATCTCCCATTGCTCTATGAACCGTATGCATAAGTGTCATTATCACATTTGAAAATAAGAATTTGCTTTACGTCGCACCAACACAGATAAGTCTTATGGTGAAGATGGGATATGAAAGGGCTAGGAGTGGGAAGGAAACGGTCGTGGCCTTTATTAAGGTACAGCCCCAGCGTTTGCCTGGTGTCAAAATTGGAAACCACGGAAAACTATGTTCAGGGCTGCCGACAGTGGGGTTCGAACCCACTTTCTCCCGGATGCAAGCTCAAGAACAAACAAGTTAAATGTCTAATTAAATATATAAAACAGGTACAATTTACAGGTATGTACTGAGGGCAATAATGACAACAAGATATTAAATACTTTAAGTTTTATTTACTTTTCCTTTACGTCGCACCGACACAGACACAGAAATGTCTTATGGCGGCGATGGGATAGGAAAGGGCTAGGAGCGGGAAGGAAGCGGCCGTGGCCGTAATTAAAGTACAGCCCCAACATTTGCCTGATGTGAAAATGGGAAACCACGGAAAAACATCTTCAGAACTGCCGACAGTGGGGTTCGAACCCACTATCTCCCGAATGCAAGCTCACAGCTTCGCGACTCTAACCGCACGGCCAATTCACTCGGTTCTAGTTTTATGCCACAAGTTTCAACATATGCTGCTCATTTTGTTCGACAGATTTGTAACCAAAGAACGCATGCTTTGCTTCCTTTCAGTCTCCCTGAACAGAAAAGTTCTTCTTGAGACACGTGTCTGGCATTGTCTGCTTACTAACTTACAGAGGAAAATAACGCAGTTTATATTTTGTTTATTGAGCACTTCACCGTCTGTCTGGGTACTTACATTAAAAGAAAAGCAAGAATTAGGCTAGAACGTTGATTGTTGGACTCTTCTGTTTCTAGGTTAGTTTGCGTCGACTTTACTTTTTTATACTTCGCCGAAATTGTCTCCGCTGCGACTTGTTTTATGTTACTAGTTTTGAGCATCATGTATAGAGTTGGTTTATATCCAGACTTGACATTGACAAAATATTTGCTGCGAACACAAGAACAGGGAGTAGGAGTCCATTGTTTCCCATCATCTACATTTCCTTCTTAAAGTGTCTTTGCTTTTAATTTGGAAACCTAACATCCTGGTTCCAACTGAACTGTCCTGGTACCATACGTATTATTGTACCCGACTTCAAGCACAATCGCTTCGACTCTTTGAAGGATTCTTAAGATTTGTCATACTCCAATAGAAACACTTCAGAACATCAAACTTTATCGCAGGTTATATTGTCACACCAACTGTGCTAGCGAGAACACGTACGTACTTCTCGCTCCGCTGTTCCTCTCCTCGCCAGGCGATCTGTATTAGTACTTTCGCAGTACTAGTCAGACAGCTGTACTTGTTAGTACATCTCCGAAAGAACATTGTCTACTGTGTACTTTTAAGTACGTAGTACGAGATTGTCAGGAAGCACTTCTTAGTGCTATTTCTCTTTCATGTTTTTATTTCAGAAAGCAACAGGGATGATGGAACTGCGAAACAACCTACCAGAGAACTTCAAGGAAGCAGTGGCGGACATTATTCACTGGAGCGATCACAGGACCGTCCCATTGAACATGGCCCTCCCTGCACTACTGGTGCAGTACCGACAGGGAAGCGACCCCTACAGGGACGCATACCTCATCATCGACCTCCTCACCAGGCTGAAGGGGGCTGCAGGGAAGGACCTCTCTACTAACGACATCATGAACATCCTGAACTGGGCGGTAATCATTCGCCCCATGGACCCAGGCCAGATCAGCCGCTACGAGAGGAGCTTTTCTGTTTACTTTCAGGTCACCCGATTACCAGGATTGAGAAGCAGCCCTACCGGCATCGGCAGCCAGGAGACAGCCACCCAGACGTCACATGGGACGTCTACAGCCGGGACGCAGACAGCCAGGAGGCAGAGGCACAAGGCAGGTGGGAACGGACCCACGCTTCTTGGCTCCTCTGGAGCCGAGGACCGAGGACGACGGCGGCGCTCCCGAGCGCTGCGACGGTGCGACCCAGGTTGATTTGCTGTACTTCACGAAGTACACGCAGACCACCAAGGCCGCTAACCACGAACGTCCACCATCTGCCCGGGCCACGCAGGGAAGGCCCACCACCCGGGCGCAGACCAAGGTCCCACACCGTTGGCTGCGCAGAAGCGTGTCCTGGGGAAGACATGTCCATGCGCGTACCGCCATGTTGCGGGCGCTCCTCAGTTGACGCGGAGATCGTATGGAATTCATGCTTTAACTTACATTTCGCACACATGAAAACATTCGCCTTATAAAATTAATGAAAGCCTACACCGACTGCCGTGTACACACACAATAAATATACATAATATTAAGACTGTGGAAATATTAAAATATACTTGTGTATAAAACTGAACAATCTACACAAATCCTTTGGATAGCTTATAGGTGGCGCACCTAAAAAGAGAAACCTTTATCGGACTGAATAAGAAGACTGAAAAATACACCACTACAAAAATACACTAGCGGTACCTTGAAAATGATCATGTCGCTCACTTTAATATAAGGGTCATGTTTGTAACTGATGTGTTTGAACAGTGTACGTATGGCAAAAAGGCCAGACTCAAAGGACGAGAATAACGTGGTAATCTGTCTCTTGAGAAACCTAGGATCAACAACTATTTAGCTTTATTGAAAATATGAAGAGATGTTCAAAAAGCGGTCTACAACTTAAGTATGATTACGTATCGTGAAAAAATTACCTGTCTCTCAGCTGACTGGAAAACACATAAATTAAATATTTACAAACTCCTGGACCGGTAACAATAATCTTCAATATCAACAAAAAAGGAAACCTGTGAAATAAAATTACTCTATGAAAGGTACATATGATTCTTCTCAGATAAGTCATTACAGCAAATTTTACTCAATTATCTGAACAGATTGTTTAAAAAGTACCTGACTGCAGAAATCTTTCTAAAACAATCAGATACATGTTTTATCATTTTCTGAATATGAAATGCCGGCTCTGCGGTTTAGGGGTAGCGTGTCTACTTCTTACCCGGAGGCTCCGGGTCCAATCCCTGGCCAGGTCAGAGATTTGTACCTGGATCTGAGTGCTGGTTCGAGGTCCACTCAGCATACGTGATTACAGTTGCGGAGCTATCTGACGGTGACAACGGCCGAGAGGATTCGCCGTGCTGACCACATGACACCTCGTAATCTGCAGGCATTCAAGCTGAGCAGAGGTGGCTTGGTATGCCATGATCTTTCTGGCCTGTTGTGCTATGGGGTTTGGTTTGGTTTGGATATGATATAACGTAATTGGATGAGTAGAAGTTAAATTATCATATTTGTGTGATTTGGATTTAGGTAAGTTAAATGCTGCCTGACATTCGTTACACTGGTGCTAGTCTTCTATTGTGTATTTCTTAAAATGAAATTAATATCTAGGGTTAGTTTGAGTTTCTCTGCGTGGTTTAGGCTCAAGTTTTATTTTTTAGAATTTGCTTTACGTCGCACCGGCACAGATAGGTCTTATGGCGACGATGGGATAGGAAAGGCCTAGGAATGGAAAGGAAGAGCCCGTGGCCTTAATTAAAAGTACAGCCCCAGCATTTGGCTGGTGTGAACATGGGAAACCACGGAAAACCATCTTCAGTGCTGCCGACAGTGGGGTTCGAACCCACTATATCCCGGATGCAAGCTCACAGCTGCGCGATACTAACCGCACGGACAACTCGCCCGGTTAGGCTTAAGTAAGAATGTTATCATTTAAGACGTAAACCCCTCCTCATAATACTATCTTCTTAAATATTACTCCTTTTAAAAACTAATTCTGAATTAACATTATCTGAGCACATAAAAACTGAAAGTGCGTTCTAATTCTTCTCTAATATGAGCACCATGATTTACACCAGAAAGAAAATAAAATGAAATTGAAATTAAAGCACTTGCAAACAATAAAGATTAATATCATAGTGAAAAGTTAAGTTGATTAGCGTTTTCTAATGCATACTAGGATTGACAAGATTGTAATGAGCTTTGTTTAGACTTTATATTGTCAGATTTGTCTGGAATAGCGTATTAACAAGTGTATTTTGTTATTATAAAGCAAGTGGGAAAAATACGATACTAATAAATCATTTTTCAGATAATTGATAATTTGAAGCAATACCTTGCCGTAATATTAGAAGGTTTTATCAAGTTGTATCAATCATATCTTACGGATTCTTGGCCCAGGTTTCTCAAATTTGTAATACCGCTACACAGTTTGTATGAAAAATATGTAGTCTTTTTCAGAACAGCTTTTTAGTTCTAAACAATTATCCCCCAAGAATTGGAAAAAGCCAAACAAGAAAAATAAGCCTAAATATTCTAACTTTCATGTCCATACGTTCTCTGAATCAACCACCCTATAACCTGTTTAGTTCTCGATTATGGTAAATGAAAGTTATTTTTAACAGTTCAATTTCTACTCACATGTGAAAAGAAATACCAGATACCATCTGAAAGCAATCTGTACAAATGAAGACTGCACACGAATTCACCCTCGTGAATATCTTTCTATTTACAGGTAAGGCCTAATATTGCCGTTCAATTTAACTAACGTAATGTTTCAGCTCCCACATTCCTTGAACATACTTGACAATATATTAACACTCCGTCACATACAATACCAAACCAGATCCACTAACAGGCATGATTCAGATCGAAAATATGCAAGGGTCTGTAAGCATTACCACCTGCTAGCCATGCATTCGAAGCTGAAGCGCCCGCAACATGGCGATGCGTGAAAGTGTTGAATATTCCGCTTAGCATCAGCGCGCTCTGTGAGTCTAGATAAGTAATATTAAAGTCTTTGGCGCAGACCAGGAAGGCGACCCGGGCGGCGGAATGTGGCACGGACGCGGACGCCCTCGGGCGTTCAGAGGCTGCTACCCAGGCCCGGCCTACTAGCACCTCGCTCACGATGCAGACATCCATATGCGCCCTACAGTACAGGGATGGCACAGAGATGCCAGCAACGAGCGACGCCGCCGCCAGCCAGGAGGAGGAAGAAAACGGCGACGCAGTGGGGCCACCCGCTACCCCGAGGTCACTGGGCCGGGAGGAAGGCCACCAGAAAGAGGCCTCTTCCCCTGCCGAGAAGAGACCCCCCGGGAAGGAGACGCCGCCCCAGGACCAGGAGGAAGAAGAAGAAGACGACGGTCCACCAGGAGAGGGCTCCCCAGCCGCAACCCAGGACTGCTCCCAGGGCAGCAGTCGACCGAGGAGCCAATCAGGAGAGGACCTCAGCGGGTAGCGGCAATCAGTTGAGATTGAAACGTCCCCCTCAACAGATCTTGCAATGTTTCTGCTGTCTGAGGTGAGGCCATCGGCAGGTCAGCTGTGGGCTCCAAGTGAGGTGCAACCGCTGTGGTGGTGACCATCATTACACGGCCTGCGCTACACTTATGGAGGTGCCGGTGTGCGCCATCTGTGCGGGGGGCCACCCGGCTTCCCATCGCAGTTGCCCTGTATACCGGGCCATGGCGCGGGCAGAGAGAAAGGAGGCCCGACGCCATGTTTCGCATCCATCCATCAGGTCTCCGCCTCGGCGGGCTTGGCCTCATTCTCCGGGATCGGAGACTGGGTACGAGGGAACCCAAGGATGTCGGGCGGTGCGACAGGCCCTAGTGGCTATCGCCGCATTGCTCGGTAGCCGGCAAGGCCCGCGCTAGTCACAGCAGTGCCCAGAAGGACTGATCCTCTGAATAACTGGACTGGCGTGGAATAGGCTTATGACTTGTGCATGATACCTATTCCCAACTAACGCAATTACCTGGACCTCCCCAGAACCACATCCTTGCATGTGCTATCTACAAAATATCAGGTTTTACATGTAGGCATCTTTTTATTTCTGCCTCTTTGGTTTTGTCCTGATCCTTATAACCCGATTACACCACTACTGATACCCACCACCATATCTGGCCTGGTAGCATGCTAAGCATGGGGACAGGCAGATACTCCTGTAGTATCACACTTCCACTCCTCCCTGCTATCTTTCTCTTCTTCGGACTAATAGCATGTCGGAGGCCATGTAGATTGAGTTGATGGTCACGCAGGGGGAGCGGGCTTCTCCCCCTTCCCAAAAAAATTTGTTCGTTGCCACGCTCTCTATAACCGCATCAGCGCAGCTCAACCCATCCCGCAGCAGACCTGAAAGAACCAGACTTGGGAGTTTCTTTTGAAAGCTTGTTACTCTATAATTCTCGACTCGGAGTTTCGAAGACTACCGAACTTCACGTTTTAAGGGAGCTTAAAATCCAGTAGGAGAATTTTAGGAGGGGTAAAATGGCACTCCTGTCCCCTAAGATTCTTTTTGGGGCGAGGTGTTTTCTGTCCCCTTCCCCCACAAGTCGGCGCCACTGATATCAGGTGGGTTTTAGATGAGATAGCAATAATTGCGATTCCACTGGACGACGAGGAAGAAGAAACAAGAATACATGTAAAAGAAAATTTAAGTGGACGGCGTGTTGGATACATCCGAGCTTAAGTGATACAAACTGTGAAAGGGAATTTTGTACCTTATTTCCTCATTTGATGGACGATGGCAGATTTTTTTACAATCTTTTTTGAATGGACATTGGTACCTTTGAAAATATACTGTCAAAAATGCTCCCGAACTTCAGAAAGGAAACTGAACATTTAGAGAATCCATAACTTCAAGGCAGAAACTGGCTGTGTTTGATAATATTTCACACTTCCATTAAATGAGTTATTATTTTATTTATATTGTCTATATTTAACTTTTATCTCAAACAAACTCAAAATTGCAAATCAACTGTACAGCTGTTTAATAGTGGAAAATCCTCCTGTGGGTGGGGGAGGTAGAATAACACCCATGATAGCCCCTGCCCGTCGTCAGAGGCGACTAAAAGGGCCCAGGTGCTCTGAACTTGGGAGCGTGGGTTGGAGACCAGGGTGCCCTCAGCTGAGTCGTGACATTTCTTCCACTTAGTTGTGCCAGGCTTCTCACTTTCATCTATCCTATCCGACCTCCCTTGGTCAACACTTTTTCTTTTTCATACCAACGATATTAGGTGTCGAAACCTAGGGAGTCTTTCATTTTCACGCCATTCGTTGCCCTTGTCTTCCTTTGGCTGATACCTACCCTCATTTTCGAAGTGTCGGGTCCCTTCCACTTTTTCCTCTAATTAGGTAGTGTTAATAGAGGATAGTTGCCCAGTTGGACTTCATCTCAGTAGCGGCGATTGGGAATTAGAAGTGCGGGAGGGAAAAAAAAATACAGACGACAAACAGTGCCGGGTTTGCGGGATATAGCGGACGGGGTGGTGGTTATATAATGTACATTAAAAAAACAGCTAAAAATGCTAAGTTTTTTATGCTTTCTGAGCGAATTTTGACAGAGGGGTAAAGGGTGATAGTTTACCAACTTGAGTGCTCTGTATATATATATATATATATATATATATATTGTTTTGAGATTTTGATTCAATATTACACAATACAAGTTTCATCAAAGAAACAATATTACACATTTATTACAATTAAAAAGAAGTGTGACGTGATTATACAATTAAAAACATTGAGCATTCACTACACGCTAAGAAACTAACAGACACTAAAATGAAATGTCGTATGGCTTTTAGTGCCGGGATATCCCAGGTCGGGTTCGGCTCGCCAGGTGCAGGTCTTTCTATCGTGATGAGGATGAAATGATGATGAAGACAACACATACACCCAGGCCCCGTGCCATTGGAATTAACCAATTAAGGTTAAAATCCCCGACCCGGCCGGTAATCGAACCCGGGACCCTCTGAACCGAAGGCCAGTATGCTGACCGTTCAGCCAACGAGTCGGACACACACTAAAGAGAAGTGCTAGACTGACGAATGCGCACGGCAAGCGGGTGAACCCTACCTCAGAGTCCCTGACCTTGGCAAAAAAATATATATATATATACCCCTGCTACCCTTCCTCACAGTACATGCACAGTCATTACTTGCCGTGGCGCTATACCAATCTGTTAGCCGGGACGAACGATATTTTGTGTGTAGGTATTTCCGCTAATAATGTTGTTAATGTTTGTTTGTCCAGCCCTTGTCCCGTTTCCCTACGGGGTCGGGTATGAGGTGAGATGAATTTGTCGTGGCGGTTTTTTATGACCGGATGCCCTTCCTGACGTCAACCTCATCAGAGGAGTTAATGAGAGATGAAATGAATGACGTGATATATGATAGTAGGGAGAGGGTGAAACCCGGTGCCGGCACATAGCCTACTCCTGTCGAATAGCACCAAGGGGTCTGCTCAAGGCTTAACGTCCCCATCCGACGGACGAATCACCATCAACAGCGTCATATGCCCTCACTCCATATGAGCACTGCGGAGAGGTTTGGAATTTAATCCAGGCTTTTGGCACGCAATCTAGTGATTAGAAATTGTATACCACCACCTCCCCTACCCTGCCGGCCAACATTCTGATGGTGAAAATTTTTTCGATCAACGGGACTCGAACCGGCTAACCTCGGTGTTAGACCGTTTTAGACTTCAGCGCCTTAACGATCATGGCCACCAGGCGGGCTATTTCCGCTAATAATGTTGTTAATAATTAAAGAAAATTAGGCCTAAGGAAATAATTAGCTGATAAGACAACAGGGCTTGTACAAATTTTTAAATAATTCCTTTAATTCCTACTTTCAACCGGCTAAAATGGAATAAAATGTAATATTTTCTCCACAATGTGGGGGGGGGGGGCGAATGCCCCCCTCACCACCCTAATCGCCGCTACTGCTTCATCTTAAAACAGTAATCACCATCACTACCATTGGAAAAAAGTGTCATGTTTTCACCCACAATACAAAACGAATTCAACTCTGCCAAGCGTTCTTTAAAAATCTAGAAAAGTTCTGAACTTCAAGATGATACCTCAAAGTCCACCTGTGGGTGGGGGCGGTAGAATAACACCCACGATATCCCCTCCCTGTCGTAAGAGGCGACTAAAAGGGACCCCTGGGGCTCTGAACTTTGGAGCGTGGGTTGGCGGCCACGGGGCCCTTAGGTGAGTCCTGGCATTGCTTCCACTTACTTGTGCCAGGCTCCTCACTTTCTTCTATCCTATCCGACCTCCCTTTGTCAACTCTTTTGTTTTGTTTTTTCCGACCCCGACGCTATTAGGTTTCCGAGGTCTAGGGAGTCTTTCATTTTTACGCCCTTCGTGGCCCTTGGCTTTCCTTGGCCGATACCTTCATTTTTCGAAGTGTCGGATCCCTTCCAGTTTTTCGCTCTGATTAGTGTTACATAGAGGATGGATGCCTAGTTGTACTTCCTCTTAAAACAATAATCATCACCACCAACGATACCTCACAGTCGACTGGAAGCGCGGGCACTACGCGTGCTATGATCGATGCTTGCACTCATTTACCTATTCATCAATAAGAACACTTCTGGAACATATTGTACACACAGATAAATCACTGTTCAGGCCTCGGCTAACATATAGTTGGGGCGTTGCCTACGAGATACATACCTTCATCTGCGGCATATTTCTTACCCTTTCATACATGCTGAATATTTAATCAACTATGTTGGATTAATGCAATTCAATAAACCTTGACCCGTTCCTAAGCTCGTGCTAATAATTCTGGCGTTTAAGGCAGAAAACGTAATTGCCGATAAATATGAAATTTCATATTCACTACACTGACAATAACCTCGACAAATGCACATGTCAAATAGAGAGTAGAACTGTACAACTAGCCACTGACTAACTTACAAAAAATAAACTAAAAACGAAAATAATATTCAGGAAACAAACATTTGAACTATTACATAAACCAGCAACAACTAACACAGCTAACGCAGTACTACTCCGAATAATATCACAAAAGCGACTGAGAGAAAGCCAACGTACGTGGCAATAGCTTTCTTAAATATGGCATCTCTGTTATCGTTGCCATAGCAACAGACCGTTTTCGAGCCGCCTTAGCCAACTTTTTCTCGCCTGTGGCGCTAAACGTCAGACTTCAACTCTCGTGGACCCCAAGAATACATCATGTACTGTCGTACCTGGCATACGGGGCGAGTTCAGATTAGATGATTTTAAAGCAGTCTTTCAATATGTCAATATTGTGTGAGCTGAGAAGTGGATTAAGCTTTCAAGCATCCCAAACGTCAGCGAGGAACTGCAATAATTAGTACAGCTGATGCTCTTCTCGCACCATTGTCCGTGTTTCAGAACCATGAAATGTAATCATACAGTACTATAACCAAAAACTTCATGGTATCTGCCATTTAAAAAAAAAAAGCATGCTGGATAGGATACAAATACTGTATATGATATCAAATGAATGGACAGATTTGTTGCGCATGAGGTAAGAACCGCTTTAAATAGCAAGGGAATTTTAAGGGCATTATACATGGATAGGTATGGTGAATCTGCTTCCGTTTATTCTTCATGCGGAACAACTTTCAGTGTCGGGACCGGTAGAAAAACCACTGTTGTAGAACACGCGGGAAGAGAAAAAGCACGAAAGTAGGCCTACTTTGAGTCGTGAACGTCATAATATGAAGTACCGCTATATAACACTCCCTTCTTTCTTAATCCGTTTACCCTCCAGGGTTGGTTTATCCCTCGGGCTCAGCGAGGGACCTCGCCGCTACCGTCTCAAGGGCAGTGTCCTGAATTGTGAGACTTTAGTTTGGGCATACAACTGGGAAGGACGAACAGTACCTGGCCCAGGCGGCCTCACCTGCTATGCTGAACAGGGGCCTTGTGGGTGAGGGGGGAGAAGATTGGAAGGGATAGACAAGGAAGACGGAAGGAAGCAACTGTAGCCTTAAGTTAAGTATCATCCCGGTATTTGCCTGGAGGAGAAGTGGGAAACCACGGAAAACCACTTCGAGGATGGCTGAGGAGGGAGTCGAACTCCCCTCTACTCAGTGACCTTCCGAGGCTGAGTGGACCCCGTTCCAGCCCTCGACCACCTTTCACATTTTATTGCAGAGCCGGGAATCAAACCCGGGCCGCCGGGTTTGGCAGCTAACCACACATCATTACACCACAGTGGCGGACAATAATAATTTCGTATGGCTATTTATAGCCGGGTGCAGCCTCTTGTAAGGCAGACCCTCCGGCGAGGGTGGGCGGCATCTGCCTGTATAGTAAACTGCGTGTTGTTGTAGTGCAAGGTAGTGCTGTGTGTGTGTTGCAGGGATTTTGGGGACAGCATAAACACCCAGTCCCCGAGCCAAGGGAAAGCCATTTAAAGATAACATGTCCGACCCGGCCGGGAGTCGAACCCCTCTGAACCGAAAAACACTGCACTGAGCATTCAGCCATGCAGCCGGACAGTATGTAAATAAGTACACCGAGCGGCACAAAAAAGGAAACACCCAGTAAATGACGTGTAATGATTGTGTAATTATATATTTAATCAAAGTGAAGCGCTTCAACCAATTTTTTAAGATGGGTTATATTATTCGCGTTGCCTTGCGAGCAAACAATGAGGTGTTGATTGTTATTGCACTAGCCTCAATTGTTTTTTTCCTGCACAACTTGGAAAACACAGCTAGATGCGAGCCAATAATGTTTCCCGCTTTTGTAGCGCTTATTGTTGTACCTTTAATTGTTCCCCGTTCAATCACACGTGTTTGTAGGATCTTTCTGTAACTGTGGTTGTCTTAATCAGCTTTCTGGAGTAAACACGCCGTTAAGCCCTGAACAAGCTGCGAAAGCTGTTTCTTTGGTAGAAGATGTTCGCAGCACGCATGTACGTTGCAGAAGCGTTGAGTACTACACCTTCCACGATTTCCAGAGCCGTACGAAGATACAGGAAAACTGGAGGCTTTGCAAGGAGACCAGGATCAGGCCCGAGAAGAGCAACGTGGTAGAGAGATAACCGCTTCTTACAACTTCAAGTTCTCCGCAATCGTCACACCACCACCGTTGAAGCACGGAATCGACTCCACCAAGTTCGAGGGGTCATTGTTAGTTCGAAGAAGACTGGAAGAAGCCAATCTTAAGTCCCAAAGACCTGCTACAGGTCCGGAACTCACCAGAGAGCATCTCACAGCTCGACTACGTTTCGCAAGGGAATATCTTGACTGGACAGTACAACAATGGGATCAAGTGTTGCTCACCGATGAGCCACGATTTGGCATCCCGATTACCTGACGGGTGAGATAAAGTCTGGAAAAGGCCAGGGGAAAGGTATTCCCCTTGCACATTCTCACTCAGGGCGGTTCTGTGATGGTGTGAGCAAGAATCAATACAGCTGCAAGGACGGATTTGGTCTTCGTGGAGAATGGGAGCCTTACCGCACATCGGTATGTGGAAGTAGATCCTTCTGGAGCATGTTGTGCCTTAAGCTTCTTTTATTGGTGATGACTTTACACTAATCAGTCTAGCTCGAGCAGTCGAGGAGAGAGGTTGCGTAGCGAAGTGCGTGCTGTAATCATGGTTGGCATTGAACAGTACCGGGCCGCTATTGGGAAATGGCAGGCAAGGCAGAAGAAGGAGGTCAGGAATGGATTGGTGACGGACGGATTGAAAATGAGTGAAGCGGTGCTGGTGGTGACAGTGATAGCAGTGTTACTGGTTATTGGGGGGGTGGAAGTGAACCCAGGCCCAAATACCAGTGGAAAATTTAGCGCAGAGGATTTGGCCGCACTCAGGGGGGTTGTAAGTGAAGTGATGCAGGAAAAGTGTCAATGGGATAAGGTGCAGGAAATAAAGGACATGATGGAGGAGCAGAGAAGGGAGATAGGGAACATGAAGAAATGGCTTGAAACGAAGACAGAGGAATCGAGCAGGAGAGTGGTCAATAACGAGAAAGAAATCGAGTTATTGAGAGGGGAAGTGAAGCATCTGAAAGACGAGGTGATGAAGATGAAGAAAGAAGCGGAGGGGTACAGGCAGGAGAGATTGAAAAAAGCCATATTTTTATATGGAATTGAGGAAGGGGCGAGAGAGAGCAAGATTGAGCTGATATTTAAGGTGGTGGAAGCTATACGTGATGTTATGAAGGTAAACTTTAGTGAGGTAGACATTGATGATGTAGAGAGAGTTGGTAGAATCAAAGGTCGGAGGCCAATTAGGGTTACATTGTTCTCAACCCTAATGGCAGATTCTGTGTTAAGAAACAGCAAGAATTTACAAGGGCGGAAAATAGGGGTGAAAGGAGACATGGGAAGAGAAGGAAGTGAAAACGCGAAGATCTTGAATAGGCACCTTTGGAGAGCGAGGAACCAGGGGCTAAAGGCCCGAATAAGAGGTCTGAGGTTGGAGGTGACGAACGGGCGATGGGTCAGAGTTCATTCAGTTTCTAAGCTAAAGGAAATGGACGAAAACGAGAGGGTTGAGAGTGGTGAGAGGTCAAGGCAAGATGGGAAGAAGAAAGAAGAAAAGAAGAGGAGGAGGGACGTGGCAGGAGAGCAGGGCATCTCGGAAGAGAATGGGCAGTGCAGCCGGGAGACAGAAGACCAAGATAGTGAAATGGACGGTGAGAGTGGACCGCAAGGAACTGGGAGAGGAGAGTGTAGTGGTGCAGTGAGTAAGAAAGGACAAAGGGAGATGGATTCAGAAGTCCAAAATAGTGAGGGGGAGAGTGGGGGTGAGCAGCAAGAAGAGGTGAGTGCAGGGTGCAGTGGTGTAGCGAAAAAGAAAGGTCAAGAGGAGACAGATCGACAAGAAGGTAAAAAACTTATGAGTAAAGTCAGGAGTAAGAGCTTAAAAGACATATGGGGAAAAGTACGTAAAGGGATGGAGGATACAGAGGGAGAGAGGTCGATAAATACTAGAAGTAAGAATAGAGTGGGAGACCTAGAAGGGAGGGAGGGAAAGTTATAACAATTTTGGAAGATAGGATGTGTGAATATTGAAGGAGTAAGGAGCAAATTAGGAAACAAGAAAGTTAGGGAAGTAATTGAAAGTTTCGATGTTGTGGCACTCTTAGAGACGTGGTTGGAAACAGGGAGGGAGATTACATGGAAGGGGTTTGAGATAAAATATAAATATAGAAGAAAAGAGAGGAATAAGGGACGAGCACCAGGAGGGATGATAGTTCTAATTAGGGAAGAAATTAGTGAAAGAGTAGAGGATATAGAGACCGATATGATGGAAACCATATGGCTGAGATTGAATTTGGGAGAGAGAGAGGGACGGAGGAAGAAAATAAATCTAGCTTTTGTTTACTGTCATCCTAGTAATTCAGAATATGCAAATAAATATTTTTTTGAAGAGTTATTGGTGGATATTGGTAGGATAAGGGGAATGTATCCAGGGGAGGAGGATATGTTGTTATTTGGGGATTGGAACGCGAGAATAGGAGAACAGAGCCCAATTTATAGTAGGGAGGATGGAATGTGTTTGTTAGAAAGCAGAAGGAGTGAGGACAAAATTACAAATAGTTATGGAGAGAAGCTCCTAGAGATGTGTGCTGTGGGAAACTTGTATATTCTGAATGGGTGGATAGAGGGTGACAGGACGGGGAAATTGACATATGTTACGGAGAAAGGGGGTAGTGTGATAGATATGGTTCTGAGCTCGGAAGGGATGATTGAGGAAGTTGTAAGTATGGAAATAGGAGATTGGATTGAGTCACACCATTTCCCGGTGAGGGTTATGCTGAAAAGAGAGGTAGAGAAGCGTACAATGAAGGTAAATGAGACAAAGGATAAACGAGGGAGGGGTTATAATAAGTACAAATGGACAGAGAAGGTAGGCCGGGATTGGAATAGGGTAGTAAAGGAGGAGTTACATCTTCTGAAATATGGGTGGGAAGGGGCGTTAGAAGAGAATGATACTGATAAAGCCTTGGAATTGTTGCTACATCCAATAAAGATGATAGCGCAGAAGGTGAAAGCTAGAAAAGGAAATAAGAAAGAGGGAGAAGAATGGTTTAATAGGGAGTGTGAAGGATTGCGGAGGAGGGTGATGGACGCTTTAGGAGAATATAGAAGGAAAGGTGGAAGCCAAGAAAGGGAGTTTTTCTGTAGATTGAGGAAAGAGTATAAAAAGAAAATTTCTGAGACAAAAAAGACGTGGTTAGAGGAACAAATGGAAGCCATAAATAATGACTGCAAGACTAACAATTTTGAGAGAGTCTGGGATAAGATTAATAGAATTATTAAGGGTGGAAGGAATATGGAGAGAACGAGTATTGAGGAAGTGCAATGGGTCAGGCACTTCGAGGAATTACTAGGAAAAAAGGGGGGTGATAGATGGAGAGGTTCGGGAGAAGAAGTAATTTGGAGTAATAGGGGAGTGGCAATTTATGACTTGGATAAAGAAATCACAAGAGAGGAAATCCGGGGAGTGATAAGTAGAGCCAGAGCGAAGTCGGCCGGGGGGTGTAATGGTATAAATAATAAGTTTTGGAAGGAAATTAGTAAAAATGAGATAATGATAGAGGGCATGGTGAAACTATTCAATAGGATATTCGAGGGAGGAAATTACCCTAGGGAATGGGAAACAGGAATTATATGCCCTATATACAAGGGAAAGGGTAGTAGGAACGATGTGAACAGTTATAGGGGTATATCTCTGTTGGATTCTCTGAGTAAAATATATACGGGGGTGCTAGCGAACAGAATAAGTGGGTGGGCGGAAGAAAATGGAATTTTGACAGATTACCAAGGGGGATTTAGGAAAAAGAAAAGAACAGTGGATAATATAATGATAGTAAAGACTATTTTAGAAAAGTATAAGAATATGAATAGAAGTACGGTTTATGTAGCAGCAATAGATTTTGAGAAAGCTTTTGATAAGGTAAATAGAGAGGCCCTACGAGAGAAATTAGGTAGGCTAGGGATTTCGGAGAAGATGTTGAGGGCAGTGGAAGGAATATACAGGGACGTCAGGTTTTGTGTTAAATTGGGAGAAGAGAGAATGAGTGGACCATTGGAGTCCAAGGTGGGTTTAAAACAAGGTTGCAAGTTATCGCCCATACTGTTTATTTTATTTATAAACGATATTTTAGAGGGGTTTGGGGCAGGAAATTGGGCTGTACCGGTAATTAATGGTTTGGAAGTGCCAGGACTGATATTTGCGGATGATGTGTTATTGATGACGTTAACTTCAGGGGCGATGAATAGGGCCTTAGAGTCAGTGATGCTATTTGCGAGGAAATGGGGATTGAAAATTAATGGAAATAAGTCTAAAATATTGATAGTACAGGTGAACAAAAGAAGAAAGATGGAAGGGAATTGGGTAATACAGGGAGAAAGATTGGAACAGGTAAGGAAGCTGGAATATCTAGGAGTTATTTTTAATGATAAAGGAACTTGGAGTGACCAGATCAAAAGAATGAAATATAGAGGCTTGGCAGCCTTAGCCTCAGTCAGAAATTTGCTACTCAAGTTCCCGGGGATCAGTTATAAAACACTGAGACTCGTGTTCAGGTCGGTAATAGTGGGGAGGGTATTATACGGAGCAGAAGTTTGGGGGCTGGATGAAAAAAGAGAGGAACTAAGAAAGATTGTTAGTAGTTTTGCTAAGTTAGTGATGGGCTTACCGAGGTGTACAGCAAACGTAGGGGCGGAATTAATGTGTGGGGAGGATTTGGAATCAGAGGGTGTGAAAAGAATAGTTAGATATTGGATGAATTTAAAAAGACAGGAAGGTGGGAGAGTTTTACAGGCTGCATATGTACAGCAATTTAAGAGCATGTATAAGGGTGGATGGTTAGAAGTAATAAAAGGATATTTAGAGAGGATAGGATTAGGGCACCTGTGGGGGGAGGTTTGGTCAAAGACAGAAGTGAGAGGGATGAAAATACTAGAAAGGAGAATTAGGGATATCCATAGGCAGAAATTATTGGGGGAAAGCAGACTAAGAAATTCGCTGATTGTTTTGACGAAAATAGAGGAGATAGCAGGGTTGAATATTAGATACGTTGATAGGTCAAATCGATATGGGATGATGTGGTGGCTTTTAGGTCTGCCAAGGAATAAGGGCTGGTTACAGGGCAGGGATAAGACAAGGTGTGTACTTTGTGGAGATGTGAATGATGAGTTTCACTTGCTAAGAGACTGTGAGGGAACGAGGGGGTTAAGACACAGATTATTGAGTGCCGAGAATCGGGAAGTACTGGGGAGAGGGGATGAGAACGCAATACTGAGATGGATTCTTAAACAATGGGAAAAAGGGGGTGAATTGAACAGGTATTTTTGTGCGACAAAAAAGGCCTGCGAGAGTAAAATGAAGGAGAGTGAGTTAGAGGGTGGGCAGGGGAATAGGGGGGTAGAATAGTTATCTGTATAAGGGAAGGAGATAGTAGGTTAAAATTTTAATGGTTTAGTGTATATAGGGACTGAGTATTTAGTTAGGGGAGTTGGGTAAGAGGACAGGATGGCATGGTCTGTTTGTTTTATGATATGTCAGTAATTGTTATGCATTGTAATTTTATTAGGCTAGGATGGTAACTATTTGTGAAGACTGAAATATGGTAAATAATTTGTGAAGGCTGAGACGTCGTAAGGGTGAAGTGATATATTTATTGTGATATTTGGAGTTGACGCTGATTGGTAAGTCTTACGATATGTCAGTAATTGTTATTCACTGTAAATTTATTAGGTTATGATGGTAATTATTTGTGAAGGCCGAAATGTGGCAATGGTGAAGTGGTATATTTATTGTTGATGTATATAAGAGAGAGGATAGCATGATAGTGTGGTATGAGATTGAGAGGTGGTATATGAAGCGATGTGTTGGTATTGAAGGGTAGCTGTATTAGCTTTTGGTTGGGTAGGAGGTTTATTTAATGCTAACTAAGTGAGTGTTAAGAGGGACAAGAGTTTTGGATGGTAGAGATTGGAATGTGGTGTTGGTGAAGAGATGGTATATGAGTGTTTGGTATTTTAAGGTGAAGATGGCCTGGTATCTAGATACGATTAAGGTAAGATGTGTCATATTGCTGAAATGAGGTGTTGGAGAAGTGGTGGTATAAAATGGTCGCAGTTATTGAGGGCTATGGTTGAAATATGGTGAGAAGCGGTGTTAAGCGGTGTTATTTTGTAAATATGAGATGTTGTAAATTTAGATTTAGTGGTGTATTGTGGAAGGTATATGAGGTGGATCTGGAATGGAAACTGTGGATAAGAGGTGGTATCTGAATCCGGGAGTTGGTATGTAGATGGTTTATTTATTGCGGAATTAGTTTAGATTTATCGAAAAAAAAAAAAAAATGTGGTGTGGGAGAAGTGTTGGTATAGGCGAAGATGGTTTGGTAATGAGATGGTTTAATTTATTGCTGAAACTTTTGGAGTTGGAGAGATGATTGTATTAAGTGCGGGTTGGTAAATGTAGTGTATGATGGATTGAAGGGCAATTGCGGAATGTTGGTTGTTATGGTTTGGACAGAGAGTAAGTTAGAGGACAATGAAGATGACGTATGTGCTGAATCCACAAGGACACGGAATGAGTGGTGGTTGCGATAGCAAATGTAATGCTGAGCATGGCTTGGGTTTTAAAATGAGATCAAGCATGGCTAAATAATGGTCAAGTTGCAACATGAGAGGTAGTAATGCATTGAAATAAAAGTGGTATTTAAGGTAAGTGTGGAGGGAGACCAGTGTTGAAATTTGATTGTAAGTTATTATGATTTTCTGCTGGGTTAGGATTGTGTTATTTATTGTTGTGAACGTGGAGGACTTTTGTTTGTGTTATGGCTGGTTAGAATGTAAGTGCTGACTGTCGATGTTTTGGTATTGACCGGGAGTAGGTCAGGGAAAAGGAATGTGACGAAAGTTGCTGTAGGCATAAGGACAAGTGATGAGTTTGCTGGATCCTCGAGCCGAGGACTGCTACAGAATTGTTATCATTTTTGTTATTATTTATTCCTATTATCTCTATTATCATTATTTTATTTTTATGTATTATATTATTATTATCATTATTTTATCATTATTTTTATTATTATTTTTTTTTTATTATAATTATTAATATTGTGTCTTATTGCTTTGTGAACATGTAATGGGGCGGAAAGCCTGTTTGTTCATAAATAAATACTACTACTACTACTTTACACTAATGAACGACGATGCACGCCCACATGTTGCGAGAATTGTGCAAGAGTTCATGAATTAACCAGGGATCCGTGCTATGGCTTGGCCTGCTCGAAGCCCTGATTTGAATCATATTGAGCACATTTTGGACCAGCTGGGGAAAAGAGTCCGTTAGCACTATCCAGAGATCCTACGGAACCTACGGAACGCCCTCCTGGAAGAATGGGAGATGATTCCTCAATAGGACATTATCGCATTAATCAGGAGCATGCCTGAACTAGGTCAGTCTAGAAAGGTCTGGACACGCTACCACAATCCTTTGTGGTGCCGGCCATATTGAGTTTTAAGCATCGTTATGATGAGGACGAGCCCGATGTGGTAATATGAAATATATTTGCATTTGTAAGGAAAATGGGATGCTGCGCTAGACCAAACTGTCAGAGTAAGTCAATTGTGGGATTAGAGTGTTTCGCTTTCCAGTGATAAGCAATGGTGATCTCAGTGGGTACATTACAAAAGTACAGGCGAGATAAATGGCAACCCACAAATAATTCCGTCTTTTTCGAGGTCAGTAACTCATTGCAATTATTCCTGAGGAATCATATGTTTATATTAACGATGTTTGTACTTATCGGTTCCATTATGTATTTTCTGATATCATTTTCATGAATCGCAGTTTGAACAGAAGAGGATATATGGGCAGAACCACTCGAGTGGAATTCCATCCCAAAAAATGTTCCTAATCCAAGCAAGTTTTTCGAGTGTTCTAGGAAAGCTTCTAAACAAACATTCTTTTTACAAGTTGCTCTACGTTACTCCGACACATACAGGTCTTATTGCGATGGGATAGGGAAGGGCTAGGAGTGGGTACGAATTAACCTTAACCTATTTAGGAACAGCCCTAGCATTTGCCTGCTAAAAATGGGGAAACCATGGAAAACCATCTTCTGGGCTGCCGACAGTGGGGTTCTAATTGTAATAACGCCCTAGTAATTTTAGTGTATAATGCATATATTGTTGTATATTTCAATGTGTTGCCATACGCTAAATAAATAAACAAATAAATAAATAAGACACCGTAGGTACGTAAACCAAACTGCACAGCCGCTCGTTCGGTCTTTTGCTTCTGCTGCTGCTGCCGATGATGATGATTCTGATGATGAATATTAGCTTGAATATTTTCTTGCCAAAAGCCTACTGAAGACTGTAGCCCTGCCAATAATGATCACCAATTTTCAAATGATGTTGACATAAACATAATAAAGATTTCGGTTCTGTACCATTATATGTGGGGAGCAGAATACATCCACGATATCCTCTGGCTGTCGTAAGAGGGCGACTAAAAGGGGCCCAGGGACCCTTAACTTGGAAGCGTGGGTTGGCGACCACGGGGCCCTTAGCTGGGTCCTGGCATTGCTCCCACTTACATGTGCCAGACTCCTCACATTTTCCTATCACATTCGACATCCCTTGATCAACTCTTATTATTTTCCGACCCCGACGGTATTAGAGCATTCGAAGCCTAGGGAAGGGAGTCTTCCATTTTCATTAATTTCATGGCCTTTGTCTTTATTTGGCCGATACCTTCATTTTTCGAAGGGTCCAATCCCTTCAATTTTTCCCTCTGATTAGTGTTAATAGCGGATATTTGCACTGTTTTACTTCCTCTTAAAACAATAACCACCGCCACTTTGTACTATTTAGCTCATGGATTATCCATAAATTAGTTAAGAGTAGCTAAGAACATTACTCTTGTTGTATATGTGAATATTTTTGCGTCAGGCCCCAAGGAATTTACCACATGAATGGATAACAACAGTTAGCAAACATAATTTAATGCACTCATCTGAAGAAACATTCCATGTTTGTCAACATGCTGAAGTAACCTTTTAGAAACGCAGTATCGATAACTACTTTCTTAATAAAGGAAATAATGAAGGTACCGTAATTTACTATAACTGTCTTTAGGTACTTTAAGTTTCATATTTCATGTACAGGTATTCATAATATAACAGAGGTACCGTACAGATTTCTATGTTCTTGTCAGTGAGATTACGTATTCTGACACATGATATTAATAAGAAACACAGTAAGACCAAGTTGTATAGAAATAAAAGAGTATACGTGAGCACTTCTGCTGATTCTTGTTTCTCAAAAAATGAAGTTTAGGTTCTGTTCATTACCTTCTTATTCAAATAGCTGTGAATGTATTCATGTCATTTACGAGTTATACAGTTATATATACATGAACAATAGAGGTCCAATTAGATCCTACCTGAAAAATAGTTACCGTATATGTTTGTTTTTATTTCAATGTTTGATACCTAAATCCTCTAAACTCGAATACACTTGCCTTTTGTTACGCTCACTTAAGTCTCCGAGGTCTGTGAAATGTATGACATCAAGACAGAAGTGCATTACTTGTATGAGCTTCCTCAATATTTCCTTGAAATATGCATCTCTGGCTTAATTTGTTCAATTTGTTTATAATCGTCTTTTCTGTTCATTGTTAGACACTTAGATGGGACCGTGCCGCAAAATTCTATCATAAGATAGTGGATTAGTGTCATAAGAAATTGAAGTGTTGCGTTTTTCGTGCCGCTCAGTGTAGTATGTAGGTATGTGAAATGAATCATTTTCATCTTTTCAAAAGTACATTCGAATGGCAACATAACACAGGCCTGCAGCACAGTACAGTCATTTGTATTGGTTTTTATTTACTTTGTCTGTCACCAGAAATTGTGAAATATCTGGTAACTTTATCATTTGGTATTTACACATGGCAAGGAATGACTCGAGCGAGTTGGCCGTGCGGTTAGGGGCGCGCAGCTGTAAGCATGCATTCGAGAAATAGTGGGTTCGAATTCCACCGTCGGCAACCCTAAAGATAGTTTTCGGTGGTTTCCCGCTTTCACACGAGGCAAAGGCTGCGGCTGTACCTTAATTAAAGCCATGACCGCCACCTTCCTATTCCTAGTCCTTTCCCATTCTCCTGTCATTGAAACTTTCGATGAGTTTAGTGTGACATTAAACAAGTAAAAAAAATAGTTGAAAGGAATAAATCGGCTTTTATTAGTCAGGTTTTGGGGGCGCATACACTTAAAGTGCTGGCTATTATCGTCACGTGGGCACTTTACTGCGGAAACTGTAAATCATTGACAGCAGCCGTGACCTTGCAATGACTGCTGAGCTTAATATTCCCCCACATACGTACAATAGCTACTTTTTTACAGTCCCTGATGAAACAAGTAAATTTACTTCATACTACCACCCACGTGTTGATATCACTTAGTTCGGAGGACTGCTAGCATTTTATTACGCTGTCCATCATTGGGTGGCAGGAGGGAGGGTAGAAAGCATCCTCGGCTTCTCTGCCTGTCGTAAGAGTTGAACAAAAGGGGACCTAGACTCCCTCACCTTGTGAGCATGGATTGGAGACCATGGGGCCCTAGCTTCCACTTACTAATGTCAGGCTCCTTACTTCCTTCTTTCTTATCTGACCTCTCTTGGTCAGCTCGTATTCTTTTCTTACCCCGACTGTATTAGGTTTGCGGGGCCTCGCGATAGCTGCTCCATTCGCTGACTCTACGACGGTTCTCAGTCTGACACACACACACACACACACACACACACGCACGCACACACAGAGTACTCTAAGGCAGTACGCAGTCTTCCGTTCCGTACGATAGTCTGACTGGTGGGACAATGGTGGATCAACGTGTGTTGGATCCGTCCTCATCCAACTACTCACTCGACACTCCGACGCAGGAACGTAACCAACGGGCCCGCCATTCTGCAGTGCAGTATATCTGATTACGTAATTTCGTGTGTTTGAAATGTAACCAGAGAAAATTTTCTGTGCCAAATTAAATTATGCAATGTAAAATAATTTTCTTGTGTTTTGTACTGATGTGACATCTGAACATCGCCTACTTACAGGTGTTTGGCATCTCCGCTAAACCATAAAAGTAGTTAGAGGTGGCGTAAAGCAAATATTATTATTATTATTATTATTATTATTATTATTATTATTATTATTATTATTATTATTATTATTATTATTATTATTATTATTATTAATTGAAGTTGGAATCACAAACAAAAATATCCTAAAACAGACTGAAACCACTAAAGGAAGAAAGTACGAGGTGCTAGCCAACGAACTCTCACTTATGTACAATGGGGCCAAGGTGACGATGGTCCCTGTGGTAATAACGTGGGACGGGCTAGTTACCAACTTGTTCAAGAAGCACATGGACAAATTGGAAGTGAGCAAACAGCTACAGGCCTACCTACAGACCATTGTACTAAAAAGAACATGTGAGAGTGTGCTAATCAACTTCAGACGAGGCAATTTGGATAACGAGTTGTGGACGGAGGACTTGCAAACAATGATGGACCAGATGGAGGCGGTCCTGGTACCGTAAATGGTGTGCAAGAAGTGTGTAGGCTATATAAATACGTAGAATCATTGGATGTAACATGGACTTAAAAACTAATTGAATAAATTTATTATTATTATTATTATTATTATTATTATTATTATTATTATTATTATTATTATTATTATTATTATTATTATCATCACTTGCAGACAGTGGCACCTGGTGGTGTGTGAAGTTGGGTGTTGCACCAAAGTTTTCAATGTCAAATTTTTATACGACAAGCTTACAGAAATAACAAGAAATGATACTATCATTAAGTAATTAACAACATTCCTATTAAAACTGGAAAATATCCGGCAATGAAATCACAGGAAATAAGAGGGTAATTATACAGCATAACTACAGTTATTGAAAATTTGCCCTGATTTCCATTGATGCAAAATGTTGGTAATATTGTGGGTGGACCTGTATGACGTACCCTAGTAGCGTGGAAAAGACATTACCGTTGTGAGAGGAGAGAAAGCAGGCATGAAGTTATCGCCGCAGTGGTGCAATCTAATCACGGGACCATTTGAAGCTGTTACTCGATCAGGCGTTTCCTGGTCCTGTGCAACACCCTAGGACCGATACTGGCGAGCGTGATACCTGATGCTGCGTACAGGGTTAGGCTTATCGCTTTGGAGTTGCCGTAGGAAAGCAAACCTCCTGAGATTGATTCGAAGCCGGCAGCGTCTATTGGTCCATTACGAAGCATTAATACGTCGAACAACCAAATATGGTTGATTTAAACATAGTTAGGAATATATGTTAGGTTTATTAAACTAAAAAAATAGAAGAAAGACGACGAATGAAGTGTAAAATTATTAAGAGTTGTTCAACTTTGCAACAATACCATGCACCGCCCCTGCTTACAGATGGAATTCACGTTGCACATGATATTGCAACTTTCTCTTCGAATGTTGAGCACCGTATACTGATGCGGCACAGGGTCGATGCAATTTGTTGAATCCCCGAGCTGTGTATTAAATGGCAGCTGGTCTGGGCTGGGATGGGTTATGCACGCACATGCACAAAAATATCAACACAGTGAATCTGATTGTCAGTTAGTGTTCCCAGGTCTCTCGAGGTACCCACTTTTCTGCTATCAGTGTAGATTGTAGGCTCGGATTAGGTCATCTCCCCACCTCCTGTTGAACTCGAAACTTACAATCGATCGCATTGCATCATTCAGAGAGAAATCCCCGACCCGCAATTAATCAGATCAGGATGGTAATAAAGTGTCGGTTGTGGTCAGTTCAGTTTATGACTTGGTGACGTGTGCACATGTTTATAAGTTCGTACCGGTTCATCTAAATATTTACGTAGTTTCCAAAACCGTAAGAGAGAACGTGAAACGGAAGAATCTGTTAGACGTTGTGAAAGAATGGATTGCTTCTTTAAATGGGCAGGTGGAGATTCTATGACATGTTCCAGAACCAATAGTGTTCGTGTTGTGATAAAGCCGAATCCGGCGTGTCAGTTGAAAATGTAAGTGAGAATGCACCACAAAAGTCAGAGGAAAGCAATGTTTGCGTTAGCGTCATTTCAGCACAGAAAGATTCTAAAATGTATTTTATTGACATTTCGACACAAGAGAGTGATTTTGGAACTGATAGTGTGAAAAATATAACTGAAACATCGTGTCCCGTACAGTGGTGTGTTAGATACGGTAGTTGGAAATAAAAGTTTGTGATCTGTGAACAGTAATAGTACTAGCCGAACTTCTGATGATAGAAAACTCCTAATTTCTGTACAGTGCTGCAACTTTATCTCACTTTACCGGGCATAACAGCATCCGCGGTACAACGAAGCTTTGAAAAATTGTAATGATACCAGTTCTGATAAGTTTCAGTTAAATATAAGTCTAGTATGTTTGATAAATGTAGGAAACATCATTCTGGCACTGTGTCTGTTTGATAAATGTCTAGTCATTCTGGCACTGTGTCAGAAGTTGAGGGGGGCGGAGGCGAAATAGTACTTTGCAAGGAGGGGGCACGTCCTTTCTTGTACTAAGGCCCACGAGAGTTGGAGTCTGACGTTTAGTGCCACCGGCGAGAAAAATTTGACTACCGCTGCTCGAAAATGGTCTGTTGCTATGGCACTGATAACAGTGATGCCACCCAAGGAAGCTATCACCACGTGAGTCACTGGGAGTGGTACTGTCTGTGTTAGTTGTTGCTGCTTTGTGTATTTAAGTGTTTGATTTCGTTGTTAGTTTCTTTTCCTTGTAAGTTAATCAATGGCTAGTTGTATAGTTCTATTCTGTATTTAACATGTGTATTTGTAGAGGTTATTGTCAGTTTAGTGATTATGAAAGCTCACATTTATCGGCAATGACGTGTTCTGTCTTATATGCTGAAATTTTCAAAATTTTTATGAATTGCATAAGGCCTACATGTTTTATTGAACACTGAGCCTTTTTAGAAGGGTGATATGCCGCAGATGGTGGTAACTGTGACAATGCAGCGTACTTCGTAATTATTGCTTTCGCCGCTTAAATGTCAGACTCTCGTGAGCACAGCTATAGTTACGCCACTACTCCGACGCAACAACAGCTCCTCGTTCAGACTTCGGTGGGACACTAGCGGCAGCCAGCACCGCTATCGTCCTCAGCCCAGCCACTGAATCTCCAACTCTGAGTCCAACACTGACTGTTCACGGCTAACCTCCTTTTTATAGCTCGGGTGATGTGTACCGGAATATTGAGATATGGCTAGAGACGGAACATTCTCATTGCACCTCCAGGCCGGCTGGTAGCTTCCCGGTTTTCTGACTCACTACACTAGACCTTTTCAGGAAGTACCGAAAGGGACTACCACAGGGCTGGCACGCAACAGGATTTTTTTTTTTTTTTTTTGCTATTTGCTTTACGTCGCACCGACACAGATAGGTCTTATGGCGACGATGGGACAGGAAAGGCCTAGGAATGGGAAGGAAGCGGCCGTGGCCTTAATTAAGGTACAGCCCCAGCATTTGCCTGGCGTGAAAATGGGAAACCACGGAAAACCATCTTCAGGGCTGCCGACAGTGGGGTTCGAACCCACTATCTCCCGAATACTGGATACTGGCCGCACTTAAGCGACTGCAGCTATCGAGCTCGGTACAACAGTTCGATAAACTTCCAACTTCTTTGAAATCATTTGAGAAAAGTCTAGGTAAGCAATGCAGGTCGATGATGATTTATTTATGTTTTATTTATTTATTTATTTATTTATTTATTTATTTATTTATTTATTTATTTATTTATTTATTTATTTATTTATGGAGTGTCGGCAGGATCGAGCACTCCTTTGCCAAATTCATTGCTGTTGGACATACAATACATAACAATTGTTATGAATTTTCAACTAGGCAAGATACCGGTTGGCAACTCAAAGTGAGAGTGCTGCACATGCTTCTGTTTTCGGCAGGGTTACTGGTGGTCAACTGAGCGGAATCTCCGTTCCCATACCTACCCAACGTGGTGGTGGTGGTGGTGGTGATTATTGTTTTAAGAGGAAGTACAACTAGGCAACCATCCTCTATATAACACTGATCAGAGAGAAAAATGAAAGGGATCCGACACTTCGAAAAATGAAGATATCGGCCAAAGAAAGACAAGGGCCACGAAGGGCGTGAAAATGAAAGACTCCCTAGCCCTCGCAAACCTAATAGCGTCGGGGTCGGAAAAGAACAAGAGTTGACCAAGGGAGGTCGGATAGGATAGAAGAAAGTGAGGACCCTGGCACAAGTAAGTGGAAACAATGTCAGGACTCAGCTAACAGCCCCGTGGTCGCCAACCCACGCTCCAAAGTTCAGAGCCCTTGGGGCCCCTTTTAGTCGCCTCTTACGACAGGCAGGAGAGACCGTGGGTGTTATTCTACCGCCCCCACCCACAGGGGGATACCCAACGTACCCAGCCCCCTAATTTTTTTTTTATAATCCCTTACAAGTGCTTTTAACAACTTCCCAAATTCCTTACAGGTAGTACATGCTAACGTTCAAAGTCTAATTCGTCGCAACCACGAAATCCGTAACATAATTGCTAATGTCAACCCTCACATCGTGATGAACGGAGAAACCTGGATGAAACCTTGCTTGTCAGAATCCCTCGTCCACCTCGAAAATTATACTTTGATCCGAAATGATCGCCAGATAAAGCCGGCGGCGGAGTAGCTATGTATATTAGGAACGATCTAAAATATAAAATAATCTACAAAACAATTAGTGAATACTGCGCAAGGCCAGAGTTTGTGTTCATAGAAATTGAGGCTCTAGATGAAAAGTGCTTACTGAGCGTACTGTATCGCCGACCAAAGATTGGATACATCACCGACCTTGAAGACATCATACTAGACTTGTTACCCAGGTACGAGCATGTTTTATTACTAGGTGACCTCAATACTGACATTCTTAAGGACAAAATGACTGAGTCTACGCAACTAATATATATACAGTGACTCGCATTATTTGGACAGACATGATTTATTACATTTTCCTTTGTATTAGTCATTTCAGTAATAATAAAGCACTGATATAAATTACGTACAAGTTTCTGTAAGGAATATAGAAACTAAATGTCCATCATTCTTCTAATGAGCACTTTCAATGAAAATATAATAATTAAAAAACAAAATCAAAACCAAAACAAATATTGCACACAATTATTCGGACACTTTCCTTTTCACTTATGATCCTAATGGTTCAGGGTCTGGTGGTCTTTCCTTTCATTTTAATTACTTCCCTGAGTCGGCAGGCTCTCCACTAATTTGCAGGTGTAATCGGGAGATATCTTCTGCCACTCTTCATGAAGTCGGTTCTTCGACTGTTCTCTAGATGTGATTGTTGTTTTTCTTATTTCTTTATCAAGTTTGTCCCGAAGATTCTCAATCACATTCAAGTCTGGTGATTAAGGGGGAGGATGAAGCACCTTTGGGCAGTTAAACAGTAACCACATTTACATTCCAGGCCATATGCTTTGGGTCGTTATCTTGATAAAACTAAAAATGTTTACCAACCCCCACATTTTCGGCACTCTTTTTCATATTGTCCCTCAGTATTATAAGGTATTGAAAGTAGTCCAATTTAACCCCAATAAAAACCAATTCACCAACTCCATTCGTCGACATCCACCCCCACACTATTACATGTCCACCGCCATCCTTCACAGTTGCTTTCAGATTTTTCTCTTGAAGCTCAGTATTAGGACGCCGCCATCCTGTTATCCTATCATCAGACTGAAATATGTTAAATTTACTCTCATCAGCAAATAGACCTTCATTCCACCACTCATTGTCTTCTCTAACATGCTCTTTGGCAAACAGCATTCTCTTTCTTCGATTTATATGATTTATAAAGGGCTTCCTTTTTGCAATACGGTCGTGAAGGTTACCTCTTCTGAGCACTCTCCGCATTGTTTACGGATGCACTTTCTTTTTGGTGTCTGCGGCAATATCCGTAACGAGTTTTGGAGCACTAAACTTGGGTTCCTTTTTTTTTTTTTGTTTTTCTGTTGATTTAACACTCTTCTCTCACAGAAAAAGTTCTTGGACGTCCCGTATGCGGTAGATGGTCAATCCTGTCTTCCTCCCGGAATCTTGTGAGAGTATCAGAGACTGTACTTTTCTTCATTTGTAACATTTCAGCAATTTGACGACAAGTTTTACCTTTAGCATGGTGAAAAATTACTAGCTGCCGCTGTTCGATTGTGCTCTCTCTCCTCTGCGGCTCATTTTCTCTTAAGTTGTACACAGTACTCTAACTCATTGAATGTTTACGTTCATACTATTAACGGCTCTTCTACACACGACCTCTGCATGGCAACTGACTTGTGTCCGAATAATTTTGTTGAAGCATGTTAACTGAGTTCTGAGGTTCCAGGGTCACTGGTTCTCTCCTGTTTGCTAAAAGTACACAATTCGACGCCCTGTTGAATCTGTCATACTGGGTTCTGTCAGGAACCACTTTGCGTGTGCAATATTTTCTCTGAAACACAGGGCCAGTGTGTAGCAAAGGCTATAATATTAACGTGTCCGAATTATTATGTGAGTCACTGTGTGTATATATATATATAAATCTTGTAACATGACGATTTTGCCACTTAACGCAACACTTAATTGTGTCGAATAACCCTGACAGGGTATTGACCCACGGGCAAATGTCTGCTTGCGGACTATCCAATCAGGAATTAAGCTTATTCACTTAAATGCCCAAGTACAAACCTAAATTAATTACATTCCGTGACCTAAAAAATATAAAATGACGAAGCCCTATTAGAAGGCGCTGCAAGCATACCTTGGCATAATGTCCATATTTTAGTAATATAGTTGATAAAAGTGGAGTTCTTAAACAAACGACTGCTAGCTCTTCTCAATAAACACGCGCCAAAACGCACTGTTCGCGTAACACCTCCTGCGGCTCCATGGATGGCTCAGGAAATACGAGACTTAATGACAGAGAAAGAAAGCTTTCAGAAAATCTAAAACTAGCCAAGTACCAAACGATTTTGACCTGTACGAGACCCTTCGTAACAGGACCACACGGGCCGTAAGGAATGCTAAAATAAGATATAGAACATTTTACTAACACGGAACACGACAACAATCTGGAAAACCGTTAAAAATGGGCACAGGTGGAAATAAAATGCATACTGCTGACATTAAACTACCGTACCACTGGATGGTTTAAACCATTACTTTACTACAAGACCCATTAACATTGACGAGACAACAAAAGAACAGACGATTAATTAACTAAATTCTACACAATGACGATACTAAGAATGGAGGAGACCAGTTGCATGTGTATTTTTCACTTGTAACTCCCTCGGAGGTGAGAGAAATTGCACAATCAATAAAGACAACTGCGACAGGATGTGACGAGATTGTTCCACAGTTACTGTTAAAAACTCTAGACGTAATCCTACCAACTCTAACCCACATCATTAATACCTCACTGATAACCGGCATATTCCCTTCCCTTTGGAATTCAAATGTGAAATTGTTCGCCCACTCCCAAAGACCAACAGTCCCATGGGACCCAAGACTTTCGATCCATTTGCATTTTACCATTTCTGCCCAAAATTTTGGAGAAAATAGTTCACAGACAAATAACTGCATATTTAAATAACAATATACTTCTTAACAAACACCAGTCTGGTTTTAGAAGCAAACCAGAAGCACAAGTACTGCACTACTTAAAGTTACAAACGAACGACGTAGGAGTAGCTATGGATAAGGTAAAAGTTACTGTTCTAACCTTCTAGACCTTAGTAAGACCTTCGACTGCGTTGACACGGACATACTGATGGCAAAATTACGTGCTCTTAACTTCTCACAAAGCACAATATCCTGGATGTATTCGTATCTCTCTGATCGCCCGCCGGTGAAAATTTCTCTTCATGGCGATCTATAGAGAGTGAAATACAACAGTTCTAGCGACACTCCTATTTTCGATCTTCATTTCAGGACTAACACAAGTAATTAAACATTGTCAATATCATGTGCACGCAGACGACTAATAAATTTATTATACACATGCACATCCTCGTGACATACCGACTGCAGTAAATAATATAAATGACGACCTAGAAAAAAATATGTAAGTGGACCGATGACCATGTACTAAAAATCAATGCCCAAAAATTGCAGTGTATCTTTTAGCTACCCCCCCCCCCCAAAAAAAAAACTCACGCACGCCTCACAGACGTTCATACTCACTCAGTAACATTAAGAGGCACTCAGTTACAATTCAAAGACACAGTTAAAAACTTATGGATGATAATGGAAAAAAACCCCTTAGTTGGAACGATCATCTAACAGGTATATGTCAGCGAGTGTTTTATTCCTTACATTCCCTTAAAAAACTCAGAGATTTACTCCCCCAAAATGTAAGAAAACTGCTTATCCAAAGTATGGTAATGCCAATATTCGACTACTGTGATGTAGTATACAGTAACCTGAACGCCTCAGTTTCCATCAAGCTCCAAAAGGCACATAGCGCATGTGTTCGATTTATTTCAGATATACCAAGGTTTAACCATATTTCTCCCGCATTTGATAGTCTTTCATGGCTCCGCTTACGAGAGCGACAACATTTACACACTGCTTCTCTGTTACATAGTATACTGAACTTTAACACTCGTGAATACCTTGCCACATAATTCCAGTACCTAGCATCACCTTCTAGTATTCCTACCAGATCATCATCCACCTCAGTACTAATCATTCCCATTCACCGCTCAACTGGCTACAGTAGATCATTTGTAGTCACCATCAGTCGAATTTGGAATTCCCTACCTGCTGAAATTAGGAGCGTGTCAAACCACCTCCGCTTTAAGAAACTCTGACAAACCTGGTTAATAAATAATTTTTATTCATAACATACGTAGGATTGGATCATAGCAAAGTTATTAGGTTAATTAAAATATTTAATACCGAGCTCGATAGCTGCAGTCGCTTAAGTGCGGCCAGTATCCAGTATTCGGGAGACAGTAGGTTCGAATCCCACTGTCGGCAGCCCTAAAAATGGTTTTCCGTGGTTTCCCATTTTCACACCAGGCAAATGCTGGGGCTGTACCTTAATTAAGGCCACGGCCGCTTCCTTCCCACTCCTAGCCCTTTCCTGTCCCATCGTCGCCATAAGACCTATCTGTGTTGGTGCGACGTAAAGCAACTAGCAAAAAAAAATATTTAATTGATACCTAAAGATATTAAATAGTCTGCCTCTGTGGTGTAGTGGTTAGTGTGATTAGCTGCCACCCCCGGAGGCCCGGGTTCGATTCCTGGCTCTGCCACGAAATTTGAAAAGTGGTACGAGGGCTGGAACGGGGTCCACTCAGCCCCTGGAGGTCAACTGAGTAGAGGTCGATTCGATTCCCACCTCAGCCATCCTGGAAGTGGTTATCCGTGGTTTCCCACTTCTCCTCCAGGCAAATGCCGGGATGGTACCTAACTTAATGCCACGGCCGCTTCCTTCCCTCTTCCTTGTCTATCCCTTCCAATCTTCCCACCCCCCACCAAGGCCCCTGTTCAGCATAGCAGGTGAGGCCGCCTGGGCGAGGTACTGGGTCTCCTTCCCAGTTGTATACCCGATCCAATGTCTTACGCTTTAGGACACTGCCCTTGAGGTGGTAGAGGTGGGAACCCTCGCTGAGTCCGAGGGAAAAATCAACCCTGGAGGGTAAGCCGATTAAGAAAGAAAGAAAGAAAGAAAGAAAGAAAGAAAGAAAGAAAGAAAGAATATATTAAATTGTAAATAATTTATTGAGTGTATATTTAACTCTTCATGTACGAGTATGTATGGTCGGACAGAATAGCAGGCTTCATAGCCTGAGTCCCGCCATATAAAACAAGACAGTTTTCTTGAAATTGTTTTCACCAATTGCTTTTTCTCATGTCTTAGCTCCATACCGTCACCACCGTTCGAGCTGCTTAAAGCACTGTCGTATGTTAAACCCTAAGAGTGTCACCATATACTGTATATTGTCCCCTTCAAACTTGGCCTACAATGAACATTTTACACACAATAAAATAAGAGGCTATTATTTTATTATCACGGGTGATATATTTCAAGTTCTGGCTTACGAAGATGTGTTCGCATGCACGGAACCGGTTTTTACCAGCCGGGAGCGAAGTACTGATTTTTCAATCGACCAGTCAGTTGTATCATGTGACCTAGTGGGAACTTCCAAGACCACGGCAAGGTGTATAACGCGTGTGGAATAATCTGGTAAATGTAATTTCGAGAAGTGTAGTAACCTATCAGGGGTGAGAACGACGTCCAATTACGAGACGATATTGAGACACACCCACCTGATGAGTGCTTATATACTCGTGTTTTACGAAGAAACGCTCTCTTATACTATTGAATTCTTACCCTTACGTTCTGATATTTGAGACGCAGGCACTACGTCATTCTTACTTCTACACTTGGATATTTGGACTTTGTAATACGCCGATAATTCAATTCTACAACGTTATAATTCTGATACCTTCCAACAGTATAATATTCAACGAGTCAAGCAGATTTTTGAGGGCTAAGTTATGTACTGTTCTATAAAATTCGACGTGGTTGTGTGGGGAACACATACTAAAATTTTGTGTCAGTTTCAGCCTTCACCTCACTAAAAAAGAAGAGGACCGCAACGTGTTCGCCACGATGTTTCAACTACCTGAAGAGGAAACCTACAATATTTATGGTCTGGACTTGGCTGTTATTATGGTGAACTAAGATGTAGGCATCATCTAACATGGGGAGATAACGACGGAAGCAGATGACCAGCAACATGTGATCGAGATATTCCAGAACTTCGACGGAGATCCACTTTCATCAGACATTTAAGTACAGATTTATAATACTTTTCCTGTTCATCTTTGTAGAAATAATGCTTACTTATTCATTAGTGGTAGTATTTATATTATATTTGCATAATTAGATGATATTTCCATTCTTCTTTCACATGGGTAATGGTAGACTTGTTACGTTGTGAGTGAGCGAGTTATTGGATTCTATTAGCGTAGTTAGACTGTGTGTGTCTTATATTATTAATCTAAATGTCCCAACCAATAGTTCGGTGTTATTTAAAGATCATTGTCCTCACCGATAAATGATAATTATTTTCTTGAAAGAATTTTCAAATGTGGAAGCCGTGTGGGACAGATTTACGGCAAATTTATTACGTTGGATTTCAATGTAAATTTCATCTCATTTATTTCGTTGGATTTCACGCGTGTTAGTATCATCTGGACTATTGTCGAACTCAGATTTATGTGGAGATAATATCCAGCACGACTACTACTACTACTCCTAATAATAATAATAATAATAATAATAATAATAATAATAATAGTAATAATAATAATAATAATAATAATAATAATAATAATAAAATCTAGCTCGGGTTAAACTGAAGATTAAGGTCGTGAGTTTAAATGTTACTTATCTTATTGTAAAATGTTGATATGTGCTCAATTAAATGGAACATGAGCCTGAAATACGGCGGAATCCTGATGGATCATTTACTGCATTTATTGAATTTATTGAATTCATTGAATTTATTTGGAGAGTATGTGTTGGTGAACCACAACTTCTTCAAATGTTGAAGCACATGTTAATTGATGTGTGTAGATTTAAAGTAATAATAATTTTCGTGACTCATGCACCATGAATTCGAGGTGTTAGCGTTTGACCTGTATTACGTGCGTGTTTGTAGTCGACAATTCTTCCAAATATTAAACCGCTGATATTATTCTGGCCAACGTTGTGAGAACTCCATTATTTCTGACTAAGTGATTACTCATATTTTTATCACATTTCCGTGAGGGTCGTAACTTGGTTTTTGACCGATACCGTCATCTTAATATTCCATGTGCAGATGGTAATAATCAAAATCTAATATTCAAAATCTAGAATTCCTTTGTAAATAATGTAAATAATATTCGTGTGTCTTTGTATGAATGTTGAGTGAGTGCTGTAGTGATTTTCATTGATTTGTGATATTTTTGAAATGTAGTTTTGACCTGGCCAAGTGTTCATCATGTTGTGGACCCAGGTTATCGTCATCGTTGTTTAAGATGATTTAATTTATTGAAAGTTAAACCTTTAGTGAATTTTATTTTAAATTTAAGTTGAGGCAAGATTACGGTACCCGACACCAATGAATAAGTGTGTATTGTTTCAATCGTGCAGGCACAATTTCCCGTAGTTGTAAAGTTTATAAATGTTAATTTTTAAGGCGCCAGATGCTAAGAGTTAATTTCATGTGTTTTTCAGTAAAATATTGAAGGAGTTTCATGGAAATAATTATTATGAGAGTATAATTTAATAATAATAAGTCTGAAAGAGACATGTTTAAGTAATATTTTATTACAAATAATTTTGAAGTACAGTTCAATGGACCTTAAGTTTGATAGAGGAAATAATGTGATTAAAGCTTATCAACGAGTAGGACGACTTGATTAAATATTTCTGACAAGATTTTGTAAGTTAATGACGCCGTAATTATTTAATTTACTTGGAGAATGTAAAGTTTTCTTTTGAAAGTGTAGGCGATATCACGAAAGCACATGATAATCTAGGATAGCCTAGGATGGCTTAAGATCATTTGCGAGCCATGCAGCTCAGTGACATTTAATTTTCTAGCATCCTGTAAATAATTACACCATTATTAAGAGGAGGTTCTGCCGACATAAAATTTATTTTATTTCTTCAAACCAGAAGTAGGCTAATGTCAATCTATTATATTTTCAGTTAAATTCAGCTTCGAAAGGGTTGGAGAACGATGGTGTTTTATCTCAGAAAACAGGCAGAGAAGAGTTTTGATTTAAATTTCCATCAAGATTTGATTATTATATTTTGTTAAATTTGTTATCCAGTGCTAGTTTATAAATAAATGCCAAAACCTATTGTTTTAAATGTATTTTATAATTGCCGTCAGTCCTTGTATCTTTCCTGCCTTTAAAAAGCAAGCGAAGCGAGACAGCGCACGGTCTACGCTTGGGACTCTCGCTCTCCAGCTGAGCATACCGGGAATAATGGGGGCTATATACCAGGTGGCTCACGGACGCCGTACTTTCTACTTATAAATGTCCCGCATGCACAAGTGATGTGTCTACCAACTGATTTTAACAGGGGAACTACTGCCAGCGGGCAGGTTACGTCAGATTATGAAGAGATAAGAAACAGAGTCACACTCGCAGCATGTTACTCAGCGCTGCCGGTCGAATGCACCCCTTGCATTAGTAAACATCGTTTTCGACCGCATAGTTCTAGGCTGATGTATGCTACAGCCGCACTATATTTGCTGTCTGCATATCGGCAGTAGCTAGTGTGATCAGCAGCGGTGAATACACAGACATTATTTGAATCTGGACAATCTGGTCGGAATGCAACAGAAGCTCCAAACAGACGTATGCCTTCTACATATGTACTTCACCGAACAGTATTAGTTTTTGCTTCATACATGCAACTCTTCCATCGAGTGGAATGTCTACACTTATATAAATAAATAAGTTATTAGATTTCATTTTCTACACATTTGGCGTATCTACAAACAGTAGCGGCGATTAGGGGGTGCGGCGAGGACGGACATTCGCTCCCCCCCCCCTCCACTTAGTGGAGTACACATTACATTTTCATTCCACTTTAGCCAGCTGGAACTAGGAATTATTTTAAAAAGCTGTTTGTATATACCTTGGTATCTTATCTGCAAATTTCTTCGTTTATTTTCTTTAATTATTAACATAATTATTGACGGAAATACGCACAAAATGCTGTCCGTCGCCGCTAACCAATTTGTATAGCACCACGGCAAGTAATGGAGACTTTGCCTGTGCTGTGAGGAAGGGTAGTAGGGGTATATATTGTTTGCCGAGGTCGTGACCACTGTCACCCACTTGTCGCGCGCATTCATCAGTCTGGCAGTCTCTTCAGTGTCTGTTAGTTTCTTAGCAAGTATTCAAATACTAATTTTTTTTAACTGCATAATCATGCCGTACTTCTATGTAATTATACCGGGCGAGGTGGCGGTGGGGTTACGGGCGTGCAGCTCTGAGTTTGCACTCGGGAGATAGTAGTTTCGAATCCCACTGTCAGTAGCCCTGAAGATGGTTGTCCGTGGTTTCCCATTTTCACACCAGGCAAGTGCTGGGGATGTACCTTATTTAAGGCACGGTCGCTTCCTTTCCACGCGTAGCCCTTTTCTGTCTCATCGTCGCCATAAATCCTATCTATGTCGGTGCGACGTAAAGCCAATTGTAAAAAAAAAAAAAAATATTAAGTTGTAATCGTAATTCAGCAGGAGCTAATACCAACGTTCCTAAGTTATTTATTTGTGTTATGTTATTTATGAAGTAAATGCCCCGTAGTATGTTTGTGAGACCTGGTGAAAATTTTATTATACAGCATTGAATCAAAATCTCAAACAAAAAAAAATTATTACGAATAGGCCTAATCCACGGGGCTGATTAATTACATTTACTTATAAAAAGCATAATATAAACAAAATAATTTAGTCTGGTGAATGTAAAGTTGGTATTCTCTCGCGTTAAAATTACAATTAAATATATCTGTTTTTACAATTGACTTTATGTCGCACCGACACAGATAGAACATATGGGAAGGTAGCAACCGTGGCCTTAATTAAGGTGCAGCCTCAGCGTTTGCCTGGTATGAAAATGGGATACCACGGAAAACCATCTTCAGTGGTGTCGACAATGGGATTTGAAACCACTATCTCCCGAGTGCAAGCTCACAGCTGCCCGCCCGTAACCCCACGGCCAGATCGCCCTGTACAATTACATACAGTAGATGTACGGCATGATTATGCAATTAATAATCATTTAGTATTTGAATACACACTAAGAAACTAACAGACAATAAAGAGACTGCCAGACTGACGAATGCGCGCGGCAAGCGGGTGAATTATAACTCCGTGGCCACGACCTCAGCAAAAATTTGTACCCCTGCTACCCTTCCTCACAGCACATGCAACGTCTCCACTACTTGCCGTAGCGCTATACAATTAAGGAAAGATTTAGCATATAAGACAACAAGGCTTGTACAAATACCTTTTTAAAAAATAATTCCTAGTTCCAGCTGGCTAAAATGGAATAAATGTCATATTTACTCTACAAAGTGCGGGCGGGAGCGACTGTCCCTCCTCACCCCACCCCCTAACCGCCGTTACTGTTTGTAGACACGCCAAAGATGCAGCAAATGAAATCTAATAACTTATTAATTTAGAGACGTGTAGACATTCAACTCGATAAAAGAGATGATTGCATGGAACAAAAACGAATACTGTTCGGCGAAATATGTGTGTAGAAGGCGTACGTCTGTTTGGAGCTTCTGTTGCATTCCGACCAGGTTGTCCAGATTAAAATAATGTCTATGTATTCACCGCTGCTGATCACACTAGCCATTGCAGATATGCAGACAGCAAATATAGTGCAGCTGTACCATACACCAGCCTAGAACTATGCGGTCGAAAACCATGTTTACGAATGCAAGGGATGCATTCAACCGGCAGCGCTGAGTAACATGCTGCGAGTGTGACTCTGTTTTTTATCTCTTCATATTCTGACGTAACCTGCCCGCTGGCAGTAGTTCCCCTGTTAAAATAAGTTGGTAGATACCCCACACATCACTTGTGCATGCGGGACATTTATAAGTAGAAAGTACGGCGTCCGTGAGCCACCTGGTATATATATTTACATCAATACATAATACGAAATGGAGTTCCGAATGAAATTTACCCTCCCTCTAAACATCTGACAACCTGTCGGATTTCAACCCACGATATTTTAATCAGAGGGAAAAAATGGTCTGACATTTCGGAAAATTAAGGTATTGACCAAAGAAAGACAAGGGCAGAAAGGGCGTGGAAATGAAAGACTCCCTAAGCCTTGAATGCTCTAATACCGTCGCGGTCGGAAAAGAACAAGAGTTGACAAGGGAGGTCGGATAGGATAAATGAAAGTGAGGGGTCTGGCACAAGTCAGTGGGAGCAATGCTAGGATTCAGCTAGAGCCCCATGGTCTCCAATATACGGTCCCAAAGTGAAAGAGTCGGTGAACATGGCTACCAATACGCAGAATACCTCTGCAGAAAAAATAATCGATTTCCATAAAATCGTAACCTCCAAGAATAAATCTGGGCTGAAGCAACTGACTGAAAGTTACATCATTTTGATCCTGGAAAACAAATTTAAACTTAAGTTTTCTGTGGTCTCCCATTTTCACACACGGCCACAGAGGCAGTAGTGGTGTAAATAGAGTGGACAATCAGGTAATGTGCCCTGGGCGAAACTGAAGGGGATGGGATTTGCCATTTAGCTGGCTCAAATAAATAAATAAATAAATAAATAAATAAATAAATAAATAAATAAATAAATAAATAAATAAATAGATAAATAAATAAATAAATAAATAAATAAATAAATACAAGTTGTATAGAATTTAGTTTCATTTCGTTAGTATGTATTATGTTCATGTGTACATGCAAGCACATAAATGGTGTCCCGACGTAAACAATCAACACTGCCCCACTCCAGTACTGAAAAGAAGGGGAGAGAGTGAAGGGGTAGTGTTGAAGGCCAACCCAGTACAAAACAAGGGGGAAGGGAGTGAAGCGGTAGTGTCGAAGGCACAATGACTCACCTTCTCGCTTAACGCATTGCTGCATGGACTGCATGTAGACAGCCCGCTACAAGACATCGTTGTGATCGAAATGGGCACAGTGGCGGATGTATTGAAGTACAGCATTAGGTTACCTACTCGTCCGGCCCCGCGGTGTAGGGGACAACGCGTCAGGCCGCCCCGGGTTCGATTCCCGGCTGGGTCAGGGGGTTTTAATTGTAAATGATTAATATCCCCGGCCTGGGGACTGCGTACTTGTATCGTCCTTAACGTCCCTCACATTCAACACTCAACACTTCCGCAATTCCAATTACATGCAGGTTCTTATATTGTGCAAGGAGGGGCAAAAGAACTGTATATGTCGACGCCCCGAACAAATAGCATTTTAACATACAAAATTAAAAAAGTAACCTACTCTGATAATTACAGTATTAAGAAGTAAAGGAGGTTTTTAACCGAAAAGTATTTTATACTAGTTAGGAAGATTTTGTAGCTGCGTTATATCGGGTAGTAATTTGAAAATATCTTTTATTGGTTCGTAACTTTGTTCTGGACTTTACTGAAGTTATATCATCATAATTTACCACATCGGATATAGAATTACGATAAATTCTATAAACAGAAAATTAATATGCTAAAATAAGGTATTGGTGTATAACTGTGTAAGCATTTCTTTATAAAAATAACTGAAGATACATTTTACTTCTTGAGCAATAAGAAAATACATCTGAACGGCACCCTCTAAAATGGCCACATATTCACAAGCAGTCATATGTGGAGTGATCTCTATCAACTCTCCTGGACCAGCACCCAATACGCCACATGTGATGCGACCCGACTGATTAGTTACCTGGACAAAGGGCTCTTCATAACGCTTTCCAACTGGACGCCAGCACTTCAGCTGTTTACCTTTTCATCCAACCAAATTGTAATTTCCCATTCCTGTCGTGGAGTAACACTTTCTTGTAGTGCAAAGCCTACGCGAAGTTCTCTGTGGATAGGAAGAAGTCGCTCCTTTTTCGCAGCTCGGCGATTGTAAATACCTGCCGCGTGGAGTCAGCGACTCACGGTAGTCCGGCTTACTGGCAATTCCAATGCGGCAATCGCATTATCGATAGTTGCAAACGGAGAATTGTCCATAGTTTGAATGATTCCAGCATCCTGTTCCGGAGTAGTTCTTCTAGGAGCCTTGTTATGTGTCCTATGATCTACCAATCCTTCTTCACCTCGTTCTTGCTATATTTCTATCCATCTCCAAACTGTCTTAAGACTGCATGGTATTGCTTGTGCTATTGCTTGGGGGACCATGTGAGCCTCCCACATGCCAATAATACGGCCTCGATTCACCTGTGATAGGATAGGAGACATCGTATTACAATGTTACAGTATAACGCCGGAATACACACACTGTGTATTCAGCACTACCAGTTCACTCCCTTCCCCTCCTTTTCAGTACTGGAGAGTGGCCTTCAACACTATCCCCTTACTCTCTCCCTCTTTTTCAGTACTGGAGTGGGGCAGTGTTGATTGTTTACGTCGGGACACCATTAATGTGCGTGCATGTACCTGGCGGAGTGGCTGCGGGTGTTAACGCGCTATGGCTCTGCATTCAGGAGACGCCTGGGTCTGAACCCCACCGTCGGCCCTCCTGTGAATGGCTTGACATTCTCTGGAAATTTAGGTGTTGGTAGTACGGTATTTAAGACTATTAAAACACATGACGTGCTGCATCCCGAAAAATTGAAATTCTGCTCTAAAATAAATACTATTGTATACTTTTGTTAGTATTCTTCATTGCATTCGTATTCTCAGTGTAATAAAATAGTTACATTATTATTATTATTATTATTATTATTATTATTATTATTATTATTATTATTATTATTATTATTATTATTATTATTATTATTATTATTATTATTGCATGCGGATTTTTTTTATTGAAACTAGAAATTTGTTCTGAACTTCGCGATGCAGGGTGACGACAACACGTATCTAACTGCGTCGGTATAACATGTGTTCAAAATGTGCACCTTCACGTCTCCCATATTGTTCATAACGGTCTTGTAGATTGACTATAACTTCTCTCCAAGGACGCTAGCGTTTACACTACGGAGGTTGATTCTTGAACGGTACGAAGTACATGGAATCCTCCTTCTTGCTAGCCGTTTTACCTCTCACGAACACACGAAGGTTTAGGCGTAGCTGGTTAAGGAAGGGCTAGAACCACGGAAAATCATCTCCAGGTTTGGAGGGGGTGGGTCGAACCTTACCCCTATAAAATTTTTTGGGTACATGTTTCTTGACAAATATGTCGTGTAATAGCAGCATTTCATAAAATTCAGAAACGTATAACAAGCTTAATAATGGAAACCTATAGGCCTATTGTCGATTTTTCAACCTACTTGCATTTCGATCATATTATTTTCAACATCTCGGGAAAAATGGAATGGCGTATGGCTTTTAGTGCCGGGAGTGTCCGAGGACACGCTCGAAGGTAATCAATATTAAAAACTGTAGGGATAATAGTTAAACTATAAGAATTCCATTATTCTACTGTAGTGTTTGTATTTCCTGAGTTGAGTGTACCTTTATGTGAATATATATTGCTTTAAGATAACTGCTGTTTAATTATAATGAGGTATTTTACTGACTAGTAAAACATTATTACCCAAGGAACAATTAAGGAAGAGAACGATAACAAATATACAGCCAAACAAAGAATATATGACGCACATAGAATATTAAGAATACTATCGAAATACGCAGCGGGATTGCCAGCAGATGAGTAAAGAATTTTCGACATTAACTTACAATATACTGCAATTCACAAGGAACGGGAACAACGCAGGGGATAATAATTGAAGACATTGGTTCCTGAATGCAGTGTTCGATCATTGATAACTAGGCCTACTGGTACTTTATAGAGCCAGTCATTTTAGAAAATCCTCTTACCGGAACACAGAAATCTAGAGTTCCAGAGAACTTACAAGAATATGCTCCGTTGTTTCACAAATAATAATAATAATAATAATAATAATAATAATAATAATAATAATAATAATAATAATAATAATAATAATAATAATAATAATAATAATAATAAGCATCATCATCATCATCATCATCATCATTTGGAGGATGGTCTTCCTGTTAACTATCGACATTCTGTTACGCTTGACAATGCAGTATCATGAACAGCTTCTTACAACCACTCAATACTCAAATATTTATCTCTTCTCTAAGAAAAAATGCCGCTGTGGATCTCAAAGACTTTCTTCAGGAATTTATACTGTCTTTCTCAGCAAACTATAACATTTCAAATGTACAATATATGTACTATAAAATAACATCTCTGCACAAAAATGCACTAGTGTCCAAAAGTTAAGCATAAGTTACAAGTAAGCAGGGCAACAGGAAACAGACCGCAAATCGCACGACATATGCACCTACCAACCTTACGTGTTCGCTCCGTGTAGGTAAGGAGTGTTCCCTGCTTTGACTAGCGGCGTAACCGCAAGGTAAACACAGCCAGTGCCTGCGCCCCATATTCCCTCATTCGTGTTTGCCCTGTTATAGTGTGCGGAGTCTAGCCTTCGTGGTGAACGTGACAACATAATGGCATAACGACGCCATTTGGACCCCGTTTTGCAGGGTAGAATACTCGGCCGGCCAGACCCAGACCAAAACGCCGTATCCTTGTATGTACCACAAAGTGTAATTTCCAGGCGTTGGAGACGATTTCGAGACACAGATGTTAGTCGTAGGCCAGTACCAGGTCGACCACGGGTAACCATCCCACAACAGGACCGATATCTGGTCTTAACCGCCCGACGAAGTCGGAGTGCACCTGCAAGACAATTGTCGGCGAAGCTTGCAGCCGTCTCAGGGGTTGCCGTTTCCCAGCAAACTATGTACCGGAGGCTCAGAACAGCAGGGCTGTTTGCTCGACGTCCAGCGGTGTGCGTCCCGCTTACTCCAGCACAGAGACGGGCCCGTTTACTGTGGAGCCGTCAACATCGAAACTGGATCATGAATGAATCCCGCTTCCGTTTGCAGAACGATTCCCGTCGCAAATTAATATAGAGAAAAACGGGTAGCCAATACAACCACAGGAACATCGTGGAACGGGACCAGTATGGTGGTGGTGGCGTCATGTTGTGGGGCGGTACCATGTTGAATGGCTGTACGGACCTGCACATCTTCATTGATGGTCCGAGGAACACTTTTAACACTCAGAGATACAGGGATGAAGTGCTGAGACCACATGTTCGACTCTTCAGAGGTGCGGTTGGTCCAGACTTCCTCTTAATGGACGATAATGCCCGACCGCACCGCGCTGCTCTGGTGGATGAATTTCTGACTGGAGAAGACATTCATCTCATGGACTGGCCAGCGAGGTCTGTGGATCTGAATCCTATAGAACATGCCTAGGATGCATTGGAGAGGCGAACTGCATCCCCTCAGCCTCCACCAAGGATCCTCCTTCGCATTGCTCTTTCGGAGGAATGGGATCGACTGCCACAAGAGCTCTTGGACCATCTGATAGAGAGCATGCCACGTCGCTGCGAAGCATGTGTGGCCGTTAGGGGTAACCATACACCCTATTAAAAGCATACTTTGTCGTGGAAGACATTGCCAAGTTTTGTTAGTTGTTGTCAAAGGCGTACCTTGGCTATCAGAACCTTTCTGACACTGTTTTTTGGACAAGTTGTGTCATATGGTGTGTGAGACAGCTGTAATTTGTTCAGCAATCCGTCTGACATTCCTATCAGGCGGTATGGCCTCGTTTAGTGATTATGCTTAACTATTGGACACTAGTGTAATTAAATACGAGGGCTGTAAATAAAGAAGTGGAAACGTAATCCAGACACTCGCAGGAGCTCGGGCATGCGCAAATAGGACATGGGAGCGATCGGATGGCGCTGTTGTCGATGTGCAGTGTGCATTTGACGGCCATCTATGGTTGGGCCCACGAGAGTTGAAGTCTGACGTTCAGCGCCACTGGCGAGAAAAGGTTGACTAACGCTACTCGAAAATGGTCTGTTGCTATGGCAACGATAACAGAGATGCCACATTTAAGGATGTCATCGGCAAGTGGGTTGGCTTGCTCTCAGTCGCTTTTGTGATGTCCAAGAGCCCATAAATTTCCAGAGGAAGAATAAGAAGCTTTTGCGATATTATTCGGAGTAATAGTGTATTAGCTGTGTTAGTTGTTGCTGGTGTATGTGATAATTTAAGCGTTTTTTCCTGAATATTATTTTAGCTGTTAGTTTATTTTTTGTAAGTTAATCGGTGGCAAGTTAACTCTACTCATTTTCTTGTTGCACTTACCTTAACAGGAGTCTCAACATTGGGATTTAGCTCTGTCGTCTACACTATGTTTTAAGGGTCGGAATCCATGGCTAAATGGTTAGCGTGCTGGCCTTTGGTCACAGGGGTCCTGGGTTCGATTCTCGGCAGGGTCGGGAATTTTAACTATCATTGGTTAATTTCGCTGGCACGGGGGCTGGGTGTATGTGTCGTCTTCATCATCATTTCATCCTCATCACGACGCGCAGGTTGCCTACGGGAGTCAAATCAAAAGACCTGCACCTGGTGAGCCGAACATGTCCTCGGACACTCCCGGCACTAAAAGCCATACGCCATTTCCTTTTTATGCTTTAAGGCTTTAAGTTAACTGAACTAATATCCTTTAAAGCCATACATAAGGACAGAAATTTTTAAGCCTTAGTAGTTAATATCTACTCCTTTTGAATTGCAGTCTAAGGAGGACTTTCCTATTTACGGGGTATGAACCCATTAGCTTATATTTAGCTTACCTTTTTCTGTTAAGTTATTAATATCTAGGTGTATGAAGCACGAAAGTTTAGGATACTTTAGGGAGTAGTTTAGGTCTATTAGATATAATGAAGGTAAATAATTACATGATTTACTCTATCACAGTAATCCTTTCAAACCAGGCACTTCATTACTACAAACTTTAAAGTACAAGTGATAACAGACGGTGCAGAGCAATTATCTATCTAATATGTGCATTTGTTGAGGTTATTGTCAGTTTAGTGAATATGAAATCTCATATCAGCAATGACGTATTCTGTCTCAAATGCCGGAATTATTAGTACGAGCTGAGGAACTGGTCAAAGTTTATTGAATTACATTAATCCAACATAGTTGATTAAATATTCAGCCTATATGAAAGGGTGATATGCCGCAGTTGAAAGTAACTATGACAACGCAGCGTACTTCGTAGTTACTGCTTTCGCCGCTCAAATTTCAGACTTCAACTCTCGTGGGCCCAACTATAGTTGCGAGTCTTGTTTCTGTGTGGCGTTGAAATGAAGAGTGTCGATTTCTCTGCTCTAAAGCATGCTTCCAAAAGGCGATCAGCGTTCGTGGATTAAAATCGAGGTTGCCCGTGGCAAAAAAAAAAAAAAAAAAAAAAAAAAAGCATCAGAATATTATTGAGGATTGCGTGAAGCCTGTGGCGATAATGTATTACCGTATAGGACGGTTGCACTATAGGTCAAGGCGTTTCGTGCGGGTCGGAATGAGACTGCGTATTTGCCCCACACCGCAAAGGTCGAATCCGTGATCCTCAAGAGAACACCACCACAGATCTACCGAGGAAGGTAATAAACCAGTGAACAATGCGTACGATCGCTGGTAATGCTGTAAAATTCAAAATTTTAATTTAATAATAATAATAATAATAATAATAATAATAATAATAATAATAATAATAATAATTTGTATAGCATCTGTATAGGCTTGGTGGTGACCTAATGATGATGAAATGAATAGCGAAGACGTCATAAATACCCAGTCCCCAAGCTAGGGGAATTGAGAGTATAAGAGGGTTGATTCTGAGAACTGAACCGGGGACATCAGACCAAAGGCAAGCATTCTATCCATTTAGCCACGAAGCCCGACTTGAATTTGCTCAGGACTTCTATCTCCACTGATCAGATGTTGAGTATTGGCAGTAGCAGTGGCCAGGATAGTAGCTTGTGAAATATCCGTGACAACACAGCAGGCTACTCCGTTGGCTACATTTTTTTTTTTTTTTTTGCTAGTTGTTTTACATCGCACCGACACAGATAGGTCTTATGGCGACGGTGGGACAGGGAGGGGCTAGGAGTGGGAAGGAAGCGGCCGTGGCCTTAATTAAGGTACAGCCCCAGCATTTGCCTGGTGTGAGAATGGGAAACCACGGAAAACCATTTTCGGGCTGCCGACAGTGGGGTTCGAACCTACTATCTCCCGAATACTGCATACTGGCCGCACTTAAGCGACTGCAGCTATCGAGCTCGGTAAGTCTAATTGTAGCCCACGTCTTGATCCCAGCATACGCCTCTGGTTGAGAAGATCCGTTGTGCTGCTACTCACCTCGTAATATGGAGACATTCTCTCTGAGCAGGGGTTGTTTGGATGGCCACGATTCGTCACGGCCGTAGCCCCGTGTGGCTTTTCCCTGCTTGCTTTTTGTCTTATAATATTATTTGTATTAACTTTCTGTTTCATGACACGAATAGTTTTCATTGTGCTTATACAGTATATGTACTAACAAGCAATGAGCAAAGATATTGAACAACATCACTATATACAGTAATAATGATAACAGGCAATGAGTTAAACAGAGTAATAATAATGTTATTTGCTTTACGTCCCACCAACTACTTTTACGGTTTTCGTAGACGCCGAGGTGCCGGAATTTGGTCCCGCAGGAGTTCCTTTACGTGCCAGTAAATCTACCGACACGAGGCTGACGTATTTGAACACCTTCAAATACCACCGGACTGAGCCAGGATCGAACCTGCCAAGTTGGGGTCAGAAGGCCAACGCCTCAACCGTCTGAGGCACTCAGCCCGGCTAAACAGAATAAAACGTTCAGGTTAACAAATTAACTGTCTACATAGTAAATCAAAATCGTGAGTTAAAACGTATTCGCTCTGCTATTATTGTATCAGTTGTAGAATGTTTTCAGAAATGATATAATCCTGCAGTCCGGAATGGTGCCGAAGGTCTAGAAATAAGACAATCTGTTGCACACGCCATGTTGAACTTTCCGTGTATGTAGTTCTACACTTTTATACCAGGAAAATGCCGGTACTGTTTATCATTTTTAAAAGCGCAATGCTAGCACCACATGCATATGCCTAGGTCATTAAAAGACTCTCTAAAAGTATCTTCTCAGTACAGGATACAAACGTATTTAGTTTCTCACCCAGGTAAATATATTTCGTAGTCTGTGCCAATTTTCTTATTACGGTACTGTCCTAGTGTTAATATAACAGTCTATGCAATGAATTTATCGTAACGTGACATAGTTTTGTTTTTGCCTTGGAGTGAAGAAGTATTGATCCAGAGAAACTTCTCAGCAAATCAATGGAGAATATGAAAACAGGAATATATTGCTACGAAAATAATAAAACAATGTTTGATAAGACTATTTTCCAAATTTACTCGGAGAATAGTTCAATATGACTCAATTTTGCATGAAGGCATGATTATTTAAACACTTAATGAAGAACGTTTGTTTTTTAAAACCCACAGGGGTCAAATGAGCTGTCTTCTACGTCAATTCTAAACAATAAGTGCAGAATTTGGTTCTAAATGACTGAGTTAAATATAGTTTCCCCGAGGCGTCCAAAGTACAGACATGAAATAATGCTACAAAATTATGAAAGTCATAGCGGAATATAGGATCACTTGCAGCTTCACATTTCACCAAATAGGCTACGGTTGTATTACGGTTGGCAACTGCAACCTCCCAGTTGTACAATTACCCAACCAAGGATAGGCTTGATCAACTTATTTCCTTTAATTCCAGGTGGAACATAGGGCCTCGACGAAATTTCTCCGGCTTGTTCTATCTGCCGCCAATGCTTTCACCTCACTCCATGTCTTGTTAACTCCAGCAATCTCTCTGTCTATAGTTCTCTTCCAGATAATCCTCGGTATGCCTTACCTGCGACTACCTTTTGGATTCCAGCTCAATGCCTGCCTTGTGATACTTTCTTGTGGTCTTCTCAGGGTGTGCCCAATTCATCTCCATTTTCTTCTCATTATCTGTTTCTGTATGGGACTTTGACTTGTGCCCTCCCAAAGGTTTTTGTTTGAGATGGTCTTCAACCACCATATTCTCATAATGTACCTCAAACACCGATTTATAAAAGTTTGTAAACTTGTGGTAATGTCTTTGGTCACTTTCCAGGTCTCACTTCCATACAGTAACACAGATTTAACATTCGAGTTGAAAATCCTTAGCTTCGTTTTTATACGAATGCGAGAGAAGCTCCATATTGGTCTTAACTGTGCAAAAGCTCATTTGGCTTTATATATACGAGTCACTCCACCTCTAAAATCACCTCCATCCTGGCTGCTTCCTAAGTACCAAAATTCCTCTACCCTTTCTATATCCATCCCATCTAGTCAAGCTAGAACTGTTACGATAGTTTATGCGCATTTCCTTAGTCTTTTTGTTATTAATCTTTAAACCTACTTCTTTAGCTTCTATTTTTAAGACATTCAGTTTGATTTCCATGTCCCAGAAGCATTCTGCAAGAAGACAGATCATCCACATAATCCAGTTCTTCCAATCGGTTATTTAATCCCCCACTGAATGCCACGCTTTCTATTCGTTGCCTCTCTCAGCATACAATCCATTCTCATGACAAACAAGATTGGCGACGGTAGACATCCTTGGCTTACTCCAGATTTTATAGCAGACGTTTCAGACAGCTTCTCTTTATGTTCTACTTGACAACTATATCCATTATACATTGCCTGTGTAAGACGGACTATCTTTTGTGGAATTCCGAACTTTTCCATAGCCTTCCACATTTTCCTCCGGTTGACAGAATCAAAGGCCTTTTCAAAATCAATGAAAAGTATATACAGCGATGTCTGATACTCATCAAATTGTTCAATGATTAGCCTTAGTGCGTTAATCTGATCCACAGTATACCGACCTTCTCTGAAACCTGTCTGATCTTGACATAGTCTCCTGTCAACTGCTATCCTTATTCTGTTCAGTATGACTCTGGACCTAACTTTTCCCCCGTATGAGAGCAAAGTTATTCCCTTCCAGTTATTGCAATCTGAGAGGTCACCCTTCTTTGGTATCTTTATGAGGACACCATTCTTCCATCCGCAGGAAGATTTCTTCGTTCCATATTAGTGTTAAACGTGGCTCCATGATTTTCGCTGTTAAATATGGATCTACCTTTAGGGCTTCTGGGATAATGTTATCTACATCTGGTGTTTTTCCACTCTTCATTTTTTGTTTTACTGCTTGTGCAATCTTTTGTCGTGTTGGTAGTTCTACCGAGATGTCTGGATCCTCCTAAATGGTTTCAGCTTCTTCAGTTCTTGATTCCTAAATAAGATTATTGAGTATTTCCACGAAGTGATGTCTCCATCTTTCCAATGGTTGTGTCTCAGATGTCAAGATTACTCCGTTTGCATCTCTAACTGGTTTCTCTCCTAACAAGTTCCTCCTAGAATGATTTATCGTAATGGCATATACTTCTTTGCTGTTGCCGACTCTTGCTGCTTCTTCTGCTTGTGTTGCCAGTTGGTCTGTAAACACTTGTTTATCTTTCCTCACTTTCTTCTTAACCTCCTTCTTGGCCTCCTTGTATTTTTCCATTGCCACTGTTTTCTGGTTTCTTGTTCTGCTGGAGTTGACGAGTGCCTTAAATTCTCTTCGCTTTTGGATTGATTCCCAAGTGTCATCCGATATCCATTCTTTCCTCCCTGGTTCTCTGTAGCCCACTATATCTTCATAGATGTCACGAAAGAGTTCCTTGACTGTGTTCCATTTAGTATTTATCTCTTCATCTGGTTGTTCAGCGAGGGCTTCAAACCTGTTCTTCAACTGTACCTTAAATTAATTTTTCACATCAAGTTTCCCGAATTCTCCGGAGTTGAAACGTTTAATTCGTACTGGTGCCTGTTTTACTGGTGCTGCCACCTTCAATCTAATATCAGCAATCATAAGGTGATGGTCGCTCCCCACATCTGCTCCACGTTTATTCCTCAAATCCAGAAGTGAATATCTGCATCTTTTACTTATTGTCAAGTGATCAATTTGGTTTTCTGTCCGGAGATCAGGTGACATCCACGAGGTCTTTTGGCAGTTCTTATGTGGAAAAATTGATCCACCTATAACCAATCTAAAATTACTGCATAGGTCTATGAATCTCTGGCCATTATTATTTTCAACTCCTATTCCGTGTCTACCCATGATGATCTCTCTTCCTTCATTTTCACTGCTGATTTTTGTATTTAGATCTCCCATCCATACCACAGTGTCCTTCTTCTTCATCCCTGCCAGTGTTGATGTCAGCCTGTCATGAAACTCCTCCTTCTCTTCCTCTTCTGCCACCTCTGTTGGCGTGTAGCAGTGTACTATGGTCACAGGTCTACCTTTGGTTCTTATTCGTACAGTAATTATGCTGTGTGATACAGGGGTCCATTCCATTATGATATTTTTTGCTTTCTTTGTAAGACACCCACTCCACTTGAATGCTGATCATTTTCTTCTCTTCCAGAGTAAATGAAGGCACCACTCTTCTGTCCTCACCTCTCCGTAGCCTGTCCATCTTGTTTCACTCAATCCAAGTATCCCTAGTTTAAATATTTTTCATTTCTGCCATTGCATCTCTCAGTCTCCCAGTTTCATACATAGTTTTCACATTCCAGAATCCGATTCGTGTCCTATATTTCATTACAAAAGTCGTCTCCATAAAATCCGGCCGGCATAAATGTCGCCTGGTTCGTGTAATGTGTTTAATTCAGGTGTGCGAGTTATTAGCCCACAGCACACTAAGTCCAGTGGAGGGGCTGCCTCCTGTCTGCGTTACACCGCAGGATTTTTATGTAGGGGTTAACTCCCTTAGCCTTTAAAGATCCCTCTTTACCACAAGGAAGTGTTTTTTCTTTGTTTATCCCCACGAAGAAGAGCTGCTTCTCCCGCCATCTTCACCGTACCAAAAGACTCCTCCGCCATTACTGTCGTAGAGGTTTTCACCAGAGCCCCGTTAGCCGTCAGTTTTCAGGGTTCCTGTACGTCCTTCACAGCTACCGTAGCGGTCATGGGGCACATACAGTCCCCACTGTACATCACCCCCTTCGGGAAATCCCCTACTTCATGCCGTTGCCCACCTCTCATGACGTGGACGAGGGGTTGGCCTTGTGGGAGGCATAGGCTTGATGCATATCAATATTGTAAGAATTCGGATAAGAAGCGTTGACATTTCCTTTTAACTTTCTGTTAAACTATGCTTGTAACATTGTAGAATTATTTCTGTGCCCATATAAGCATACAAAATGTTATTAGCGGAATATCATCACTACAAGGGAAACTGGAAACCTATTGTTATTTATAATAACTTTGCTACAATACTTTAGTATATTTGGTAGGTTGAGATGCTGAGCACTGTTTTATCAGAAAATACAACGCCTCAAAGTGCCGAGCCGTTGGCGATTATCCCTTTCAGTCACCTCTTACGGCAGGCAAGGGATACCGTCCGTAGCGGTCATGGGGCACATACAGTCCCCACTGTACATCACTCCCTTCAGGAAATCCCCTACTTCATGCCGTTGCCCACCTCTCATGACGTGGAGGAGGGGTTGGCCTTGTAAGAGGCATAGGCTTGATGCATGTCAATATTGTATTGTGCCATATCATATATGCCCCAAATATTAATTATATAATATGGTGTAATATTGTGCATCTAATACAAGCAGGAGTCATGATGCAACCTAGAAGTTGCGTAATGCAGTATTCCGTTATCGCGTGACATCAGTAATAACTTCTTATCTTTCATAGCAACAGCGAATATCTCGGGTACTCCGTATGATTCAATCGGGGATTTACGAGAGTATGTGAGAGCGGCCGATTATAAAAAGGACCAATCACAGCCCTGGAAGTGATATTCCGGAGTGAAGGGATCTACAGAAAAAAGGAAGTCAGTCTTACCAACTTCTAAATTTACAGTGCGGCACTATTCTAAATCTATTAGGCAATTTGTTATAAAGCCATAGTCCACGTTTTTAATATGAAATAGAAGCCAGTCAAACATTAAAAGAACTACCTGTAGACAGTTGCAATACTTAATTTGAATTAATAAAGTAATTAACATATTTCTATTGAATGAGCGCTTTTGCAGAGTAGTGGGTGAGCAATAGCGTCATCGTACCAGTGGAATCCCCTAAGATATGACTAATACCCGAGGTTTGGTGTATATAGCAGCCTCTGGAGATGGAAAGTCACTCTCTGCTTTGAAGTGTCAACGGTGCGGGTCGGCGTTTTTGATATTAAGCCAGTGGTATAGGAAAGTAACCTTTTTTAGTGACCAGTTTTGAACATATAAGTAGTCAATTTGTGAAGATGAATATTTCATTTCCGTAACCAGCGTGGTTGAAGATCCAGAACTTTCTGTCCAATTAACAAAGGCAAGGCAAGAGGTGTTCAACATTTATCCCGGAGTATTCGACGATAAACCAGGTGAAATGAAGGGATTCGAATACCACCTGAAGGTAACAGATCATTCCCCTTATAAGAAGAAACCGTGTCCTAAACCCGATAAATTTAGAGACGAGGCTAGTGTCCTTATACACCAAATGAAGGAAGATGGCATTATTTCACCTTGCGTCCCTACTTATATCAATCCATTGGCAATTGTTCGTAAACATGATAGTAACATTAGGATGTGTCTAGACGCGCGTGCACTCAATGAGAGCTTGATCCTGGAGTATGAACGTCTTCCTCTGTTGAAATATATTATCAAGTGATTTCATGGCAAAATTTTTATAGTTGTCTTGACGGTACTTCGCCATACTATCACATTCACTTTGATTCGGAAAGCAGGTTGTTTACTGGTTTTATGTTCGAAAAGGTAACGTATGTTTTTATTCGGCTCCCATTCTGAATTAAGAACTCGGGAGCTGTGTCGATCTGATACTTGGAAAAACAACTTCCGAAAGAGGTCAAAGCTATTACAACTATTTATGTCGACGACACATTGATAGCTTCTAACACTTTGGACCAACATATTAAAGACGTACACTTGGTATTACGAGAGCTTGAGGATACGAAATTAAAAATAAACGCCAAGAAGAGTCAATTGTTGCGAACTACCGTTTCATTTTTGGTTCTTGTCATTAATGGCGAAGGGGTCCAACCTAATCCTGCCAAGATAAAATCCATCGTAAATTTTCCTAGAGGATTAAACATGTGAGGCAATTCTTGGGCCTATGCCAATTCTTTTCACAACATTGTCCCAAGTAGATTGAAACAGTAGCTCCCCTTCAACAATTATTAATGAAGAATAATCGATGGAAATGGAGAGAGGAATGTGAAAGGGCGTTCACCAATACCAAGGACATGCTTAATAACTATGTTAAATTAGCATATCCTACATTTTCTGGCCATTATTTATAGAGTGTGATGCTAGTACCATTAGAATAGGTGGGGTGTTATACCAAATCAATCCTGAGGTTCCCGATAACAGATATTTATTTATGAGTGGGAAGCTACGTCGGCATGAAAGGTCTTATATCATCACAGAACTGGAAGCAATAGCCATAGTTTACTCTTTACAATATTGGAAAAAATATTTATGGCTATCCTATCACGATTTTCACAGACCATAAGGCCTTAATTTTCATTTTGTCATCTGACATGACAAATGAAAGAGTGACCAGATGGGCTCTTTTCATCCAGCAATTTGATTTAAAGGTTATACATAAATCAGGTCGTAAGAAGATACTGGCTGACGCATTTAGCCGTAATCCAATCTAACGCAGTATTAGCTCACCAAATAGAAATCATCAATGATGCTGATGAAGCATTTTTACGTATATTGCGTTGCCTACCTAAGATGAAACGTAGAAATGGAAAGAACAGGGAGCTAATCAGGTTTTTGAAGGATCAATTCCCATTAATGATGATGATTACCCACGGATTCATCACACGTCTCAAACCTATTGCTACAGGAACGGATTGCTCCTGATACATAGATATGGCTAATACCATGTGCCGCATTTATGCGACACCACAAATCAGAAACGTTATTGTTTGGCATTCTCATTCTATTTCGGGGCATGCCGATACTGATAACGTTGTTAATGCGATTAAAGAGAAATTCACTTGGGAATATTTAAGAAAAAATTTACGCCGAAGCTTACGATCGATTTATGCCAGCGCATCAAACCAAACAATTATCTGTTAAGGGAATTTCCGAGATCTCTAATTCCGAAGAAGCCCGGAGAAATAATGCCTTTAGATCTATATGGTCTTCTTCACAAGGCGACCAGGGAGCACAGGCATATTTTTGTAGTCGTTGACGTCTTCTCAAAATATACCATGTTGTTGCCTATACAGAAAGCCAACGCCGGAAACATACTAAGGAGACTGGAGAAGAATATCTTTCCTGTGATGGGGAAACCTGAGTATTTGTTGACAGACCATGGAATACAGTTCACGTCAGTAGAATTTCAACAACTCTGGATGATATGGGGATCCGCTATATCCTTAATTCAATTCGGCAACCCGAAGCTAACCCTGCTGAGCGCATAATGAGAGAACTGGCCAAGTTTTGTATAATCTACTGCAGTGACAGACATTGGTGGTGGATAGAAGTCCTTCCCGTCATGCAGCAGATTGTAAATTATACAACTCACGAATCGATAAGCGATATTCCCTTAATTTTGCATCGTGGGATTACGCCGGATAGACCATGGAACAGGGTACTCCAGATACCACCTGATATCGTCAGCCCTCAGGAAACTGAGATCACCAACGCATTGACAAGACTAAGATATGCCGCGATAATTAGAGAGCGAAGACAACATAACAGAAAATTTCGTTAAACCTTTAACTAGGGAGATTTAGTGTTGATCCGTAAACCAGTTATCTCTAACCCAGAACAACGGATATATGCTAAATTTTGTCCTTTGTTTATCGGTCCATATCGCACAGCATCAGTTCTTAGAAACGAGACATACCAAGAAGCAAAACTTGACGGTACTTTAGAAGCCGCCAACCTGAAAAATGTATCGAAAGGAAAGCATAGGATAGAAAATCCTTTAAATTTTCTTTGTTCACTAAGCGAAGACCATGTACCAGGAACCATGTATGGGCGGAACATAATTTTATTTAATGGAAGTCAGCGCAACGGGACGTCCCTAGCATGCGAAGTAGCGATACGGGACGGCTCGTGCATGCAAAACCTAAGCAAGCTAAGTCACTCAATAGGGTGATGCAACTATCACGCGAACACCACCCGATATGGTCGAACTTACTAGAAGACATTTTACTAACATTGGAATCCAATGAGATATCAATTAATGAGATACGCCATCGTATAGCCCATTATTTAAAGGCAAACATACTGCGATTTCATTAATATCGGCCTATGGACTTAAGAGTAATTTAGGTGTAAAGAAACTTGATTTTTCCATGAGGGGAGGAAGATGACCTCCACAGATTGGTAAAAGAACGGGGTTCTGCTAGGTCATGTCAGTTCAATTCTCAACTCACTGCCGGCGTGTAGTCATGCTGTCTAACGTGAACGGGTCCGCGAGGCTCGAACTCAAGACAACACATCGTACGAAAACTACGGTAAAGTTTTCGACAAGATTTATAAAACAATAACTCGTGTTGGAACTTTCTGAAATTTTCTGAAATGATGCCCAACAGGATCACGTGAAGGAATACCTGTATTTAATTTATCGTTGGTATAAGAATATCTTTGCAAGTAGGCCTACTACAAAGGTAAGAATGTGTCTCATCATTTATTTTTCCTAATTTCTGCTTCGCGGCAATGTACAGTGTATATCTTTTACTAGAATGTAACGAGTACAATTTTTTTTTCAAAAAGGAAATTACAAGTAAAAGTTACATTTTGTAAAAAATAATGATTACAATAAAAATACTAATAATGTAATCGTTACAAGTAATTCGATTACTTTTACTCAATTACTTCCCAACTCTGCTATTTAGCCCACCTGCGACTTATAAATGAAATCAAAATTCAGATAATTTAGAGTTCAGGTATGACGAGTTCGGAGTTGTTGGTCAAATAGCTCCGGTAATACCGACAACGTAGCAAGTCTGCTGGCCACGAGAAGTTGTAAGCGTCGCACGAACCAGACATGAGAGAATAAAAATATATAAATGTGAATCAATGGTCAGTATAAGGAGGAATGCAGAATCCCGCGTCTCACACTAACGCTGACAATCTAACGACCGAAGTTACACGAATCTTTTTTTAACAATCTGCTTTACGTCGCACCGACGCATATAGGCCTTATAGCGACGATGCGATAGGAAATGGCTAGGAGCGGGATGGAAGCGCCCGTGGCCTGGTGAGAAAATGGGAGACCACAGAAAATCATCCTTACGGCTGCCGGCATTGGGATTCGAACTCAGTCCCCAGAATACAAACTCACAGATACGCACTCCTAAGCGCACGGCCAACTCACTCGGTAATTGGATATGTATTACAGTAATTATACTACCGGTGGAGAATTCGTATAATAGTAAAATCTGCGTATGATGTTCCAGACCATTAAAGAATGTATTGAATCCTACCATGAAGTCAACTACATGGAATAGGAGGTAGGTTTCACGGGAGAGATGCGCAATAGCAAAGTGAAGCTGTAATCACGCGGGACCCACACGCTGAAGCAGGTAGACGTAGTTCGAATAAGAATTCCTGGGCACGCACAAGATAGGAGCTAATAATACACAATAGTCACATACCTGCGATGTAAAAGAAATCTCGTGTTTTTTTATTTTTCTATGATGCAACGTGAAAAACATCAATCGTGTACAGTTTAGTAAGCTATTGTAGACTGTACAGAGGAAAAAAACAACATATATGGTAGTTTCAAGCACTCCTTAAAGATACCGACGTAAATAAACAGTGAGTCCATGCTCGTAAAAGACGTGATTTGTTTTCAACATACAAGGTGACAAAAGTCACTGGACAGTGATTTAAACAAAACATTGAATTTATGTTTCATTACAAATACAACATGAGGATCAGCCGATTGTAGGATAGTTCGAAAACGATGTAGGGAGAATCGGCATACAGTGACATACGAACAGGCCACGAAATCGAAACATGAGCGTTTCCCTGCTTGGCTGTTGTATTTAAGCATAACTTACAAAGAAAAACTTGGACATAAATTAGTATTTATGACGGATATGCTTAAAATGAAAGGGACCTACGACAGGTTACAACATCATTCTGATCATATTTTTGAACGTATTGTATCCCCATGAGTACCAGTGTATGCCCAACCATTGCCCTGTTGCTGTACGGGGTGGGGGATGAAGTGAGATGAATCTTCGTAGCGAGTTTTACGACTGGATGCCCTTCCTGACGTCAGTCTCATCAAAGGAGATGATGAAATGAAGTGAATGACGTGATATATAGCCTATAGTAAGAGAAAGGGAGGGGTGACACCTAGTGCCTGCACATAGCCTACTTCTGTAGAATAACATCAAGGGGTTTGCTCAAGGCTTTACGTCCCCATCCGACGGACGAATTACCATCAACAACGCCATATGCCCTTACTCCATATGAGCACTGTGGAGAGGTTTAGAATTTAATTCAGGCTTTTGGCACACAATTTTGTGCTTAGAAACTGGACATCACCACCTCTACTTACCCTGCTGGCAATCATTCTGATGGTGAAAATCTTTTCGACCAAGGAGACTCGAACCGGCTAACCATAGTGTCAGACCGTATAGACTACACGCTTTAACGATCATGGCCAGTAGGTGGGCTATCCCCATGAGTACCACTGTACTCTTTTAATGTAATTGTTTATTATTATCTAGGGGACATAATTTTTTTCCCATTACTGTATCATATTGGGATTGCTAGCTGAAAGGTAACCATAAATTGCCCATTTTGAAATGTAGCCTAATTTTAAATATTAATCCGACTGACATCTCCAGTAAACTCTCTTCATACATTTCACAAACACCAGTCAACTACGGTACTGTATTTACGATGCTTGGTGTACGCTTGTTTGAAATAGACCTACATCAAACCAATTCCCAAGCACAAGACGCAGAGAGTGACATATAGTCTTTGTGATGATATAACTTCTATGGAAGTTAGTTATACGTAATGTATCTAATGAGAACTCTTTGGATGTTTAATGCTCTTTGACTTATTGTTAACCTCGTTCACGTATTACATAACATAGTCTCATACCTATATGCTGAGATTTGTTTAATAAAACCTACGCAAAGGTGAACAGTCATTCCTAATTCATTTCTTTTAACAATTTATTAAACATATCTAATGCAACACCACCTGAAACCAACTATACTCGACTTGGATCCAGATTCGTCAACAGCCACAACTCGCTGGAATCATTGGTCCCAAACATTTCAAAACTTCCTAAGAGAATTTCCGGATGCTACAGAAGAGCAAAAGCTCCGTCTGCTAATAAACTATATATCTCCTGCAGTCTACGAACACGTAAGTCGTTGTCGTTCTTATAATGATGCAATATCTATTCTTAAGAACTTATATGTCAAGCCGGTAAACGAAATATTCGCTAGACATCAACTATTTACTCGGCGGCAACAACCTAATGAATCAATCGACCGCTATCTAGAATCGCTAAGAATTCTCAGCAGAGATTGCCAGTTTAAAGCTGTGACTGCTGAAACTAATTGTGACGACTGCATACGAGATGCGTTTATCAGAGGATTAGTCAGTCCTGTTATTCGCCAACGCTTATTAGAGAACACGACTCTTACCCTTTCGGATGCTTACACTCAGGCACGGTCTTTAGAACAGGCCCAATTGCATTCTCACTTATACGACAATGCTTCACCCGCAATTAACAGTATTGGAAATACAGATGACATGTGTCGAAAGGTAAATAATCACTCTCCAGTTGAGGAAAATGACATTACTCCTGATTCCACAGCGGCAACATCGCTCCCTAAATGCAACTTTTGTGGTTTACATAGGCATCACAGGAGCAAATGCCCTGCCAAAGATTCCGTTTGCAATTCCTGTGGAAAACGTGGACACTGGGCTGCAGTTTGCAGGTCTACCTCGGTTAAAACTAGCAAATTAAAACAATCTGCCCCATTGTCAGTCATCACTTCGTGCTCCATATCTTCTCAAATATCTAAGGTTAAGACAGGCGTGATAATTAACGGACATTCTATTTCGGGCATGCTCGACTCTGGTAGCGATCTGAGCTTTATAGACAATCGCATTGCTCGAGAACTGAATTTAAAAATTCATCCTACCTCTGTAGAAGTGGGTCTTGCTTCTACCACACATAAAGCTAAAATCATTGGTCAATGTACTGTAGATATAAAAATGTGTGGACATCATTATTCAAAAATAGTATTGTCAGTCCTGCCTAACCTCTGTTGTGATCTGATAATTGGTCGTGACTTAATGAAGATGCACTCCTCTGTCCAGTTCGATTTCGGAGGTTCTAAAGCCCCTCTCCATATTTGTGGACTAGCGGCAGCCAAAGTTAAGCCTGCTGTACTATTTTCTAACTTATCGCCTGATTGTAAACCTATAGTTGTTAAATCTCGTCGCTATTCTGATAGTGATTCGCAGTTCATTGCTGCTGAAATTGAAAAACTACTGAAGGAAGGTGTAATTGAGAGTAGTATTTCTCCTTGGAGAGCTCAGGTTCATGTCGTATCGACATCTAATCACAAACGTCGCATGGTAGTCGATTATTCTCGGACTATTAATAAGTTCACCCTTTTGGATGCATACCCCCTGCCACAAATCAACGATATAATTACACAGGTGGCAAGATATGAAGTTTTCAGTACCGTTGATTTACGCAGTGCTTACCATCAGGTACCCATCCCTGAGCACGATCGCCCCTTTACCGCTTTCGAGGCTTGTGGAAAATTGTTCCAGTTTACCAGAATACCATTCGGTGTGACAAACGGAGTATCAGCATTCCAGAGAGTAATTGATGAGATCATTCAAGCTGAAGGTCTTACAGATACCTACGCTTACCTAGATGATGTCACAATATGTGGAGCAAACCAAGATGAACACGATGTGAACCTCGATAAATTCCTTAAAGCGGCCTTAAAGTATAATCTAACAATCAACTCTGAGAAAAGCTACTTCTCACAAAAATGCATCAGACTCTTGGGATATACAATCAGTAACAAGACTATTAGGCCTGATCCTGATCGATTGAAGCCGCTCAGAGATTATCCAATTCCATGTGACCACCAGTCTCTTAGGAGAGCGCTTGGCATGTTCTCACATTATTCGCCCTTCGTGTCTAATTTTTCAGCAAAAATTCAACCTCTGTGTCAAGCCTCACTACCTCTATCTGCCACTGCTGTTAAAGCTTTTGAAGATATCAAGTCTGCTATAGAAAATGCCGCTCTTGGTAGCATAGACAACAATGCCCCGTTCACAGTCGAGACTGATGCATCAGATTCTACTATTGCTGCTACCCTCTCCCAAAATAAACGCCCTGTTGCATTTTTCTCTCGAACGCTCTCAAGTTCTGAGCGCCACCATTCAGCAATCGAAAAGGAAGCCTATGCTATTGTGGAAGCCATTCGTAAATGGAGACACTTCCTCATGGGCCGTCATTTCCACCTTATCACTGACCAGCGCTCTGTAACTTTCATGTTTGATTCAAAACATCCCGGGAAAATAAAGAATGAGAAGATAATGCGCTGGCGTTTGGAACTATCCCCTTATTCGTATGACATTGTATATCGACCAGGAAACCATAACCAAGCTGCTGATGCACTCTCGAGAGTCGGTTCCATCAATCATAATACAGATTATGAAAAACTACTGTCTCTTCATCAATCTCTTTGTCACCCAGGCATCACAAGAATGGGTCATTGGATACGAATTAAAAATCTTCCCTTCTCAATAGAAGATATCCGGCGTGTCACATCTGCATGCAGGACGTGCGCGGAAGTAAAACCTCAGTTTTTCAGACATCAAGGCTCTCTTATCAAGGCTACAGCCCCTTTTGAACGTTTAAATCTGGACTTCAAAGGACCGTTGCCTACTAAGACTCGAAATCGCTACATTCTCACCGTAATTGACGAATTTTCTCGTTTCCCCTTTGCTTTCGCTTGTCGTGACACGAGTTCCTCGACAGTCATCTCCTGCCTAACTCAACTTTTCAGCATATTTGGAGCCCCATCCTACATACATACGGATCGAGGCTCATCATTTATGTCTCAGGATCTGAAGAACTTTCTCGCTTCGTTTGGAGTGGCCACCAGCCGCACTACACCCTATAATCCACAGGGTAACGGCCAGGTCGAACGATTTAATGGGACAATCTGGAGAACAATTCAACTTGCCCTTAAAGATAAAAGTTTGTCAATCACCGAGTGGGAATCCGTACTTCAAGAAGCGCTTCACGCCATTCGGTCTCTACTCTGCACAGCCACAAATGCTACTCCTCACGAGCGCATGTTTGGCCACCCACGACGCAGTAGCAATGGCTACTCCACTCCTACATGGCTACTGAAACCTGGAACTGTGCTACTCCGTCGCTTCAATCGCCAATCTAAATTTGAACCACTGGTTGAAGAAGTTACCCTCCTAAATGGTAATCATGATTATGCCCTAATCCGGTATCCTGACGGCCGAGAGTCTACAGTATCTACTAGGCACCTGGCACCGAGAGGAGAAGACACTCCCACAGCGAATGATGGACCAGCGCCACTCCCTAGTGAATCCACCGCGGGTCATGAGATTTCCAATGAAGGGAGCCCTGCAACTCAGGTCAATATCCCTGTAACTCCTGATAGTCCACTTCGAACCCCGATTCGTACTCAAGACGAAACGCCACTACGTCGCAGCAGTCGCATCCCGCATCCTCCAGCTTATCTGAAGGACTTTGTTCAATTCTGAGGAGGGGGTGAATGTGATGATATAACTTCTATGGAAGTTAGTTATACGTAATGTATCTAATGAGAACTCTTTGGATGTTTAATGCTCTTTGACTTATTGTTAACCTCGTTCACGTATTACATAACATAGTCTCATACCTATATGCTGAGATTTGTTTAATAAAACCTACGCAAAGGTGAACAGTCATTCCTAATTCATTTCTTTTAACAGTCTTCAGGATTATTATCGAGGAAAAAAAGAAAGAACCTGAATATCAGTCTTCAAACGATGCTTGGTGTACGTTTATTTGAAGTAGGCCTACATCAAACCAATGCCCAAGCACAAGACGCAGAGAGTGACACAGTCTTCAGGATCATTACCGAGGGTAAAAAGAAAGAACCTGAATATCAGACTTCAAACGATGCTTGGTGTACGTTTGTTTGAAATAGGCCTACATCAAACCAATGATTAAAACATATCACTTTGTTCCAAATAATGAGCAGTTAGTCTAGGATCCAGTGCCGTCCTTAACCTGTTTCTTTCTGTGCTACTGGTGGACCAGAATGTGAAAGCTCCATGCGAAAAGAAAGGAAGCGAACTTGCTTATATTATAAATATTATCTAGGGAAGACAAAATACATCCCATTCTGAAAATTTTCCTCAAGCTTATCTACTAGAGATTTCACTTTGTACAGTCTTCGCCATTTCTTTCTCTGTGGTATTAATCCATTTGAATAACCCACCATTTTTTGTGGACACTTTGCTAACTTTTGTGCAGCAAGTCTGTTTTGGTTGCCGTAGTCTGCATAATTTGCTGTGTTACAAACGTTATGTCAGAAGGGCTATCAAAATGTTCATCTGTAAGTCATAACAAAAATGGGTATGCAGAAGTCATGCCCGCCTACTGGACCCCACCTTGGCACATCGTCATCGACAACAATCTGACTTGGAGAGATATCACTTGGAGTTTCGTCCCTGTAAATAGCTGACCCTGTCGCTGTCTGTGTCAGGAGACGAGTCACCATCTTGGAGGCTGTACGTAGGGTCATCATCAGATATTGGAGAGAAATCACCATCGCCGTCATCACTTTGTTCCAATTAATGAACAGTTAGTCTAGGAAACAGTGCCGTCCTAAACCTGTTTCTTTCTGTGCTACTGGTGGACCAGAATGTGAAAGCTCCATGCGAAAAGAAAGGAAGCGAACTTGCTTATATTATAAATATTATCTAGGAAAGACAAAAACATAAGTACTCCAATAAATGAACAGTTATATTTGCTTACCTTAGAGAAATGTAAAATGGAATGGGTTACATAAGATATCAAAAGGGTGGCACTCTTAATGTTAAACAACAATCTGCCATCTGAAGGCAGAAACATTGTAGGCTTCATTTGCCGTACCATGCTAAGCGCGTCCCGCAAAAAAGATAGGTTGGAAAATAATCTGAACACCGGTGACCCGAAGTGATATGAATGAAAAAAAAAAAAAAAAAATCAATCCTTCGAGTCACCGGTGGAAGGATTGAAAATAGCAGCATGCCTTAATCCTTTACTTCAATATGAACACGATGTTGCCATTAATTATCAGAAATGTGTAACTAGGACGTAGTTATTTACTCAGCAATTTTGGCAAGTTCGACCAATGGATAAGAGTAATATGCTTCTGGACACATGGTGACCGCAAGAAATATGTTAACCACTTAATGGTCATTGATTTCTGGTCTATCTAGACTTGTATTCAAGACGTGTGTTTTACCTCATTATAATTTATTATAATACATATATAATGGTTGGCAGGTTTCTGATTTTTTTTAAACCCCCTTATGAAAGACGTGGCTAGTTATTTAAAAATATGTTTCATTTTCATATTTTGGCAAATTTTCCGTGTTGCAGTCTTCCCTCTCCCAGTCTGTTTCATTCACTCTGACTGCTCATTAGACTAGCCATCTATGATGCTGAACAACTCAAACAGTAAAGCAGTCACAATATTCTTGGGAGGGCAAGAAGCTAAGTCCGTTCATGGAATCTGTTAAGTATCGTCACGCAGACATCACTCCGGAGAGAGCAAAGCCTAACAGTGCACGGTCCCATTGTGCTCCCTTTACTTCCTCCCAGCTAGTGTTAGTAGTTACAATTTGCTTTACGTCGCTCTAGAACAGATGGGTCTTATGGCGACGATAGCATACGAAAGGGCTAAAGGCCGGTCTCCACTGATTAACATTTAACAACAACATGTTAAATGCTGTCCGCCTCTGTGGTGTAGTGGTTAGCGTGATTAGCTGCCACCCCCGGAGGCCCGGGTTCGATTCCCGGCTCTGCCACGAAATTTGAAAAGTGGTATGAGGGCTGGAACGGGGTCCACTCAGCCTCGGGAGGTCAACTGAGTAGAGGTGGGGTTCGATTCCCACCTCAGCCATCCTGGAAGTGGTTTTCCGTGGTTTCCCACTTCTCCTCCAGGCGAATGCCGGGATGGTACCTACCATAAGGCCACGGCCGCTTCCTTCCCTCTTCCTTGCCTATCCCTTCCCATCCCTCCACAAGGCCCCTGTTCAGCATAGCAGGTGAGGCCGCCTGGGCGAGGTACTGGTCATTCTCCCCAGTTGTATCCCTGACCAAGAGTCTGAAGCTCCAGGACACTGCCCTTGAGGCGGTAGAGGTGGGATCCCTCGCTGTGTCCGAGGGAAAAGCCGACCCTGGAGGGTAAACAGATGATGATGATGATGATGATGTTAAATGTTAAAAGTGTTAAACGTTAACTGGTAACACCATCAACATGTTAAACGTTAAATGTTGAATACGGTTTAATTTAACATTGTGTCCACACTTAATAAACATGTTAAACTTGACTTCGTTTTTCTCTTTTTTCTTTGCGTTTAGGCCATCTGTGGACCACGGTGCTTGTGTTCTAGCTGTGTTTTTGTCGTCGTCTGCCCCTTTTAGCGTACTGGATTGTGTTCTTAGTGGCCTCTTGAGCCTTCCTGTTGGCCCAGTATTCCTTCATTTTCTCGCTGAATTCTTTCCTGCGCTCCTCTGACCAATTCCCGGCTCCTTTGGGGCTAGCTGATGTAAGGGATTATATCAATTTATGGTAATACTTTTTGGTGGTGTCTAGTATTTTCAAACAAGGACAATGGACTCAGATGAAGAGGATTACCGGGCGAGTTGGCCGTGTGGTTAGGGAAGCGCGGCTGTGAGCTTGCATCTGGGAGACAGTGCGTTCGAATCCCACTGTCGGCAGCCCTGAAGAAGGTTTTCCATGGTTTCCCATTTTCACACCAGGCAAATGCTGGGGCTGTACCTTAATTAAGGCCACGGTCGCTTCCTTCCAAATCCTAGGCCTTTCCTATTCCAATCGTCGCTTAAGACCTATCTTTGTCGGTGCGACGTAAAGCCACTAGCAAAATGAAAAAAAGGTGAAGAGTATTTGGCCTTTGTTATTACCACTGTTGTTTCTTGTTATGATTTAGAAATGCAATTTTATTAGGCACATTTCCTCCCCTCATCCTGCTCATTGCTTCAAAAGCAAACCACTTTGAAGTATAAACTTCGTCCGCTGCCGCCCCCGATTTTTCTGAACTTTTTACAATTCTCGACTGTACCGTACTGGGAGCGGAGGGACGCTAGTTTTTTTTTTTTTCGATGAACTCGCGGGAACAATTTTAGATAATTTCGATTTCCTGGAAACTGTCGGCTTTCTTCGCTTTATCTCTGTATTCCTTTGATGAGACATTCCACAAATAAGGCCTTTCTATTATATCATTAATTAAGTCGAGAGTAATCTCCTTGCTCCACTCCATTTCTGACTATAAAGTTTAGTACCGGTATAGTGCGGAGAGAATGACATACTGTACGTGTGCGTACTGTATTTGTAGCTTATAACAAAGAGAATGAGTATTGCGGAGTGTTGTAACTATAATCCTACTTCACGAGAAGTACGTCGTTTGTGTCGTTTAGGCTATCTGTTGGAATGGAAGCAGCACGGAAGTTGCCAAAGCTGTGCCGACATCTCACGAACAACGAATTGACTTGACATGTTTTCCACTTGGAGCGGAAAACACGTCAACATGTTAAGTGTTAACCTCAACATTCTGAGATAACATGCAAAGTCAATTGGAAGACACAATCGCAATATACATGTCAATTGTAACATGTTAAATTTAACATGTTGGTGTAAAATGTTAATCAGTGGAGACCGGCCTCAAGAGAATGGAAAGGAAGCGGTCGTGGTCTTAATTAAGGTACAGTCCCAACATTTGCCTGGTATGAAAATGGAAAACCATCTTCAGGGTTGCCGATAGTGGGGTTCGAACCCACTATCTCCTGAATGCAAGCTTACAGCAGCGCGACCCTAACCACACGGCCAACTCAAATCGCTCGTTCTCCCAGCTAGAAGGAAGCAGTCAAATTAATATGGCTCCGAGAGCGTCTCATACTATTACATGCATAACGCAGATCTATCAAAACACTGGTGTGATGCACCTGACTTCTCCTAGCCTACCGTTATTTGAAAATGTTAGAAAGGTATATTTTCGGTATGAAACATGTTTCATTTTTACATTTTGGCAAATTGTCTGTGTTACAGTCTTTCCTCTTCCAGTCTATTCCTTTCGCTCTGACTACTCATTGGACTAGTCATCTATGATGCTGTCTGCGGAGAAGGCTTGTTTTCTCACTCCCAATTCACAGATTCCTTGATTCTTTCATTTCAGTCTGATGTACTGTTCTTTCAGTGGGACATTACTTAAAATTGAACTTAAAAAAGAGGTTGGAATCAAATGGTAAACACTTCGGTAGTTTATCTCTGTCAACCCTTCTCCTACTTCTTCTCCTACCTCCTAAGTACTTTCCAAATAAGCATGCAAGCCAGGTGCCATGAAAATGAAATGAGATGGCCTATGGCTTTCAGTGCCGGGATTGTCCGAGGACAAGTTCGGCTCACCAAATGCAGGCCTTTTGATTTGACACCCCTAGGCGACCTGCGCGTCGTGATGAGGATGGAATGATGATGAAGACGTCACATACACCCAGCCCCCGTGCCAACGAAATTGAACCAATGATGGTTAAAATTACCGACCCTGCCGGGAATCGAGCCTGGTACCCCTGCCCAAAGGCCAGCACGCTAACCATTTAGCCATGGAGCCGGACGAGGAGCACTACTATTGTAAAGCGTACGTCCCGTGATAAAAGTATGGTGCCTGTTGTTAATTGTGGTTTTTTGTTTTCTTTGCACTACTTTGTAATGTTTCGAATATACCAATGATTGTTTTCGTTTACTATCAGTTATTGACGGGGAGTTTGTCCGATGTAATGTATACGGAGTCATTTATTGTGTTGCCTTGTAATTATTTGTTGTTGTACCAGTTCATACAATAGCCATTTAAAATTTTGCGTATGTAACTGCCATTGTACCCAGAAGACTAGTGTGATACTTTTTTTTTTTTTTGCTTTATGTCGCTCCGACACAGATAGGTCTTATGGCAACGATGGGAGAGGGAAGGGCTAGGAGTGGGAAGGAAGCGGCCGTGGCCTTAATTAAGGTACAGCCCCAGCATTTGCCTGGTGTGAAAATGGGAAACCACGGAAAACCATTTTCAGGGCTGCCGACAGTGGGGTTCGAACCTACTATCTCCCGAATACCGGATACTGGCTGGTGTGATACTTTAATATCGGTACTTGTTGAATTCATATACCTTCGGCAGCTATAACGCAAAAGTACCGGTAAAGTAAGACTACAAGTCTGCCTGTGATTATTGTATATCTACTGCATATATAAATGCACATCTTTTTTATTCAAGGCTTTTCTTATTACGTCAATCCATGTCATACTCATATCAAAGTTGTCTATGCATTAAATTGATTTATATTCGACAACCATTGCTGCAATTGAAATGTGTTGTGTCTGTCACTGCAAAACATAAGTAAATCGTTCAGTACAAGCATAAATAAAAACATTCTACCTATATTCCTTATACCTGAGTACGCAATACGGAAAATACCAGTAGTTTCAAACTCAGAGTTTATAATTGTTGTTGTCGTCGTCCGCGATTTCGTTTCGTTATGACACAACTGATAGCGTACACAAAATGAGGGTGGGGGGCGGGAGGGACATAAAAAAGAAGATCTGGACCTGTATCCAGGTTTTGATGTCCGTAGTTACTGAATCACATTACATTCATTGAGATCCTCTACCCGCCTCTGTGGTGTAGTGGTTAGTGTGATTAGCTGCCACCCCCGGAGTCCCGGGTTCGATTAAAGGCTAAGCCACGAGATTTGAAAAGTGGTACGAGGACTGGAACGGGGGTCTACTCAGCCTCGGGAGGTCAACTGAGTAGAGGTGGGTTCGATTCCCACCTCAGTCATCCTGGAAGTGGTTTTCTGTGGTTTCCCACTTCTCCTCCAGGCAAATGCCGGGATGGTACCTAACTCAAGGCCACGGCCGTTTCCTTCCCTCTTCCTTGTCTATCCCTTCCAATCATCCCATCCCCCCACCAAGACCCCTGTTCAGCATAGCAGGTGAGGCCGCCTGAGCGAGGTACTTGTCATCCTCCCCAGTTGTATCCACCGACCCAGAGTCTGAAGTTCCAGGACACTGCCCTTGAGGCGGTAGAGGTGGGATCCCTCGCTCAGTCCGAGGGAAAAGCCAACCCTGGAGGGTAAGCAGATAAAGAAAGAAAGAAAGAAAGAAAGAAAGAAAGAAAGAAAGAAAGAAAGAAAAAAAGAAAGAAAGAAAGAAAAAAAGAGATCCTCTACCCGGGCACGTCATTTCTTTAAATAAAAAGATATTTAACGTTGTTTAAAGGTGGGCGATTTTAATTAATTTCATATGCATGCCCACTCTAAAGGACACCACCGACAGCTTTAAGGCGTTTTAGAAGTAAATCAAAATTTAAGTGTAGGTCGGACGCGGAATCCCATCTCACGTTTGACCACGCCCGATGGTGCTTAACTCGGGGTTGTACCCACGTATGTGACAACTCACCAGAACCAGCAGGAATGAAAATATAACATTTGAATAAAATATGGGCATATTAATTTAAGTTATTTATTATCAGTATGTGTGAAATGTAACGTTATTTAAAGGATTTCAATAATTATAGTACGAAAAGAATCAAGGTATAGCGCCGGTTCCGTTCAACAGCTAAGCAGCCGGCTAGCGCGGGGAGAAGGGAAACATGCGGCGGCGAACCAGTTGGAGGGGTGAGGGGACGAGGTGCAGAGGTGTGTCTCCAGGCAGGCAGTGTGCCGGGTTAGTATTGGCCAGCAGGTATTCCTCGCTGATCGCGCGAAACTTGAAATGTTGCAACTGTTTCTTTTTTCTAGAGGCTTTACGTCGCACCGACACAGATAGGTCTTATGGCGACGAATTGCAACTTTTAGGCCCCTTAGTTAACGCCCTAATGAATGTCGGCACCCAAAATTGATGCTGACATATTTTTTATGTGTACCTCAATGTGTTTTCCAAGTTCATCGCGATCGGCGACTTAAACAATTGCCGATGTTCCCTTGTCAGAGCAAGTAAACACACTGAACTTCAGAGTAGGCGTACTGACTACCGGTATCTGCTTATTCACAAAACCACACGAAATGAAGAAAACAGAACAACAATAACGAAAGAAAAGAAATGAACAGAACAACAACGAAGGATAAGTAAAAGGAACGATCAAAACGAAATAAAACCACCGAATAACGATAGTCACCTTACAATAATATCACTTGTTAACTCCAACAGTTACATTAGAGCGGTCTCGTTCAGCTAGTGGTAGAGCATGGAAGCGCACATGCGCGTTTCGTGTTTGGTTCATAGTACGATTCTGTCACAAGGTACAAGGTTGCACTTGATAGTTGTAAGTCATGTTGGCACCACTACAAAAATGAAATGAAGAATGCCACCCGTCAATCAGAATCACCAATCTACTACATCTTATGCCAGATAGTTTTACGCATTTTATTCATGTTAATTCGTATTTAATTCCGTATAGTGCTTATAATACTTTATTTGCTTACACAAATATGAGCATTTTAAAAATATTATAATGTTTAAGCGAGCCACAAAATAAATACGAACTATTTTCAGTTGATTGTTGTTGGCATTATGGGTAGTAAAGTGGTGTCATCTATAAGCAGCTTGACTACCGCATTGTAGTGTTGCCGTTTTGTCTGTCGCCGTTAGCACGTGGTCAGATGTAGTTCGCGCGTTTATGGAAGTTTTGTTTTGATTGTGAGATAATTGTTAAATTTTATTTTAACGAATGCAGTGCGATGTCTCAGAAATGACAACATAGTCATGAAGCGCGATCAGCGAGGAATACCTGCTGGCCAATGCTAACCCGGCACACTGCCTGCCTGGAGACACACCTCTGCACCTCCTTTGAGCCGTGGAGTGTCTCTTAAATAGTCAGGCGTTAGAATTAGTGCGGAGAACTCGTGAGTTTTACGAGAGGGAGAAGAAATTCGTACGCTTGTATAGCCGTCTCTCTGTTCGTGCAGATCATGTTGTGGAACGCATATGTCAAACATTAGGGCTTTCAAAGCGTACTGCTATTCAGACAGGTGTTCGCCTCCAATAACAGAAGGAAAAAGGGACTGGGGAACATAGCCGTAGCGGAAACGGGGCTGATAGTAGGGATTTGTTACACAGCACTCCGGGAAAGAAACGAATTAAGCTATCTCCTGTAACAAGAATTAATTCTTTCCAGGCCGATGCAGTACGAAGACACGAGTACGATTATTACAGCTCAAAGTCCCTACATTCATTGTTATGGACAATGCACCTTACCACTCCGTAATAATGGACAAGACCCCTACTTCAAGCGCCCGTAAAGAACTGTTAGTGGAATGGCTTCAGTAAAGAATCCCAGCGCATATGTGTATGACTAAATTAGTCGACAACGGGAGAGTTGGCCGTGCGCTTAGGGGCGCGCAGCTGTGAGCTCGCATCCGGGAGACAGTGGGTTCATATGCCACTGTCGGCAGTTCTGAAGATGGTTTTCCGTGGTTTCCCATTTTTACACCAGGCAAATGCGGGGGCTGTACCATAATTAAAGCCACGGCCGCTTCCTTTCCATTCCTAGGCCTTTCCTGTCCCATCGTCGCCATAAAACCAATCTGTGTCGGTGCGACGTAAAGCAAATAGCAAAAAAAAAAAAAAAAAAAAAAAAACCCAATAAAATAAAAAAAATGACGAGGTAGTGAAGGAACAAGGCTATTAAGTTGCCGCCGTACCACTGTCAGTTCAGCCTTATTTAGTTGGTAACGGTACGGTATGGGGTGAAGTAAAACATTACGTACGCACTAATAACAAGTCCTTCACAATTACTGAAGTGGAAGGACAGTTCCGGGAGAATATTGATCGAAAGATGCGGCTTTGTGGAGGAAGAGTGACTGAATGGGTTGCTGTATTTCTAGAAAATAGATCTCAGAGAATTAGAGTAGGTGAAGCTCTATCTGACCCTGTAATAATTAAGAGGGGAATTCCTCAAGGCAGTATTATCGGACCTTTATGTTTTCTTATATATATAAATGATATGAGTAAAGGAGTGGAATCGGAGGTAAGGCTTTTTGCGGATGATGTTATTCTCTATAGAGTGATAAATAAGTTACAAGATTGTGAGCAACTGCAACGTGACCTCGAAAATGTTGTGAGATGGACAGCAGGCAATGGTATGTTGATAAACGGGGTTAAAAGTCAGGTTGTGAGTTTCACAAATAGGAAAAGTCCTCTCAGTTTTAATTACTGCGTTGATGGGGTGAAAGTTCCTTTTGGGGATCATTGTAAGTATCTACGTGTTAATAAAAGGAAAGATCTTCATTGGGGTAATCACATAAATGGGATTGTAAATAAAGGGTACAGACCTCTGCACATGGTTATGAGGGTTTTTAGGGGTTGTAGTAAGGATGTTTTTTTTTTTTTTTTTTTTTTTGCTAGGGGCTTTACGTCGCACCGACACAGATAGGTCTTATGGCGACGATGGGATAGGAAAGGCCTAGGAGTTGGAAGGAAGCGGCCGTGGCCTTAATTAAGGTACAGCCCCAGCATTTGCCTGGTGTGAAGATGGGAAACCACGGAAAACCATCTTCAGGGCTGCCGATAGTGGGATTCGAACCTACTAGCTCCCGGATGCAAGCTCACAGCCGCGCGCCTCTACGCGCACGGCCAACTCGCCCGGTAGTAAGGATGTAAAGGAGAGGCCATATATAAGTCTCTGGTAAGACATCAACTAGAGTATGGTTCCAGTGTATGGGACCCTCACAGTAGTATAATTGGATGGTTCTGCGGCCTCCTCCTCCTCCGGCTCTCGGGAGAGGCCTCCTCCAGCGGGAAATTTTAATTTTGGCAGGAGATTTGAATTTTGGCGAGAGATTTGAATTTGTAAATAAAGCCACGTGCTTTTTGACAGCTGTCACCGACAACAACGCATCGCTAACCTCACTGCTGCCATCTTGACGGGCCTAAACCTCAGTGCTGCCAACTTAACCTCACTAGCGCGAGATTTGAATTGGTAAACAAAGCCACGTACTTCTTGACAGCCACGTGCTTTTTGACAGACAACAGCGCATCGCTAACCTCAGTACTGCCATCTTGACGGGCATAAACCTTAGTGGTACCAAATTAACCTAACTAGCGCGAGATTTGAATTGGTAAACAAAGCCACGTGCTTTTTGACAGACAACAACGTATCGCAAACCTCAGTGCTGCCATCTTGACGGGCCTAAAGCTAGTGCTACCAACTTAACCTTACTAGCGCGTGATTTGAATCGGTAAACAAAGCCACGTGCTTTTTTGACAGCTGCAAGTTCCGTTAGCTGTCATCAACCATCTTTAATCAAGAGAGCGCAGTGCTGAACTCTTCAGCTACTTACCTTTGAAATGTGGTGGTGGCAAATTCCACGTGCTCTTGTTTGGAAACAAACCCAAATGCTTTTTTTGACAGCTGCCATCCGCCATCTTTAATCAAGAGAGCACCGTGCTGCACTCTTCAGCTACTTACCTTTGAAATGTGGTGGCGGCAAATTCCACGTACTCTTGTTTGAAAACAAATCCACATGCTTTTTTGACAGCTGTCATCCGCCATCTTTAATCAACAGAGCACCGTACTGCCCTCTTGCGGGTAATTTCGTCAGCTGTTATCCGCCATATTTAATCAAGAGAGCACCGTGCCGCACTCTTTAGTTGAAATGTGGTGGCGGCAAATTCCACATCCGCCATCTTTAATCGAGAGAGCACCGTGCCGCACTCTTTAGTTGAAATGTGGTGGCGGCAAATTCCACATCCCCCATCTTTAATCAAGAGAGCACCGTGCCGCGCTCCTTGTGGTGACAGACAATTTAAAAGAACATTTCAAGGAATACCTTTGTTCTAACAGAAAAATAATAAGACTACAGTTCTGAACAGCTTGCGTAAGATAGCGATTGATATAACCTCCTTTTTTCCCTGCTTTGTCAAGGCATAGCTTTATCGGATAGTTGAAGATTATATTATAAAAGAAGTGATTAAGAATATAATCGAGCACTGTACTCGATACAACATATGATCAGAACATTGATTGATGTGTTTGGGGTACACCTTCGTTCTAAGAGAAAAAATAATAAGACTACAGTTCTGAACAGCTTGCGTTTGTTTTCTTAGCATAACTTGCACCTAACATGCTTTTGTAAATTAGCGAAAAAAATAAGTTGTAGTCTTGTTACATCAGAAGGGTAACTGGCTAAATCCTGGTCTTTCAGCGTCAGGAAGGGCATCTAGACGTAAGACAATAGTTCATGATGTGAAACACCAGATACTGTGATATAAAATCCTAAAAGGGTATCCGGCTGTAAAAACAGATTCTTGCGTTAGGAAGGGGGCATCCGGCTGTGAAACAGGTTCTTACAACTTAAAATCTCGTGTCAGGAAGGGCATCCGGCTGTAAAACAGGACTAGGAGTAGGAGAGCAGCAGCTAGCTGCTTCCTAGTGTTGTTCAAGCGTTATACCTTGCGAGTAGGTGTGTACTAGCGCACCGGGTTTCGAATAAGCAGCACCGGGTTTCGAATAAGCAGACTCTAGAGTACCTGAACAAGAAAAAATATCTGGGATGCGTGTTTTTAGATGAAGTTTGAAGCAAGCCTACGCACACACACACACACACGCACGCACGCACAAGCTACATCCGGCTGGCGAGCTGCCGTTGGGATGTGATACATCAGCAGAGTACGTAGTTCACCGCACACGTCTGCAAGTCCTATATCCGCTAGTAACAAGCTGCATATTTACTCGGTGCAGCCTGTGTCAAGCGCTCACAGTTATCTGTGTGCGTTTATTGTGTGCACATCCTCTACGTTCTTACTTACCGTCTAATTACTGCCTGCTGTGAATATTATTCTTCAGTTTTCAGCCTTCAACTTAAGGTAAGCCTAAACTGTTGGTTAGTGTTTGCAAAGCAACTTCTACGCTAGGTAATAAACATCTGACTTACCCCTTTCATATCCCTACACTACATTCATATATTTTGTTCTTTTTAGGTACAACAAGAATATTATAGTTCGAGTTACAGGCTTGAACGTGCACATTTTATTCATCCGAGTAACAGTTTGCAGTCTGCAGCGTGTACATTTTAAGGTATGTTTCGAATTTTTTTTATCAATCTTATATATTTACATTGTTTTAGCATTTTAGGATAGGAGAATTAGAAGGTATAGACATAGAAGAGGTTAATCATCTAATTTCTAACTCATGACAATGTCTGACCTCTTTAGGTTGAAACTTGGTTTCTTCCGAACATCACAACTCTAGGCTAGCTGACTTACCCTTTGATATCCTATCATCACAAGTGATTAAAGAAGGCTAGGCGAGCTGACTTACCCTTTTATATCTAATTATTACAAGTGCTTCTGCACTACTTTCATATATTTTTGTTCTTTTTACGTACAACAAGAATATTATCATTCGAGTTACAAGCTTGAACGTGCACATTTTATTCATCTGAGTAACAGTTTGCAGCGTGTACATCTTAAGGTATGTTTCGAACTTTGAGTTGTATGTTTGTTAAGATACCTAGGCTAGCAGACTTACCCTTTCATATCCCTACACTACATTAATATATTTTTGTTCTTTTTAGGTACAACAAGAATATTATCATTGGAGTTACAAGCTTGAACGTGCACATTTTATTCATCTGAGTAACAGTTTGCAGCGTGTACATTTTAAGGTATGTTTCGAACTTGGAGTTGTATGTTTATAAAGATAGCTAGACTAGCAGACTTACCCTTTCATATCCCTACACTACATTCATATATTTTTGTTCTTTTTAGGTACAACAAGAATATTATCGTTCGAGTTACAGGCGTGAACGTGCACATTTTATACATCTGAGTAAGAGTTTGCAGCGCTAACATTTTAAGGTATGTTTCGAAATTTTTCTATCGACCTTATATGTTTACATTGTTTTTAGCATTATAAGATAGGAGAATTAGAAAGCATAGACATAGAAGAGGTTAATCTTGTAATTCTAAACTCACAACAATGTCCGACCTCTATGGGTTAAAACTTGGTTTCTTCCGAACATTTTTAACAACAAGAGTGCTTCTACTTTGTTAGGTATAGAACATTCATCTCTCTCTGTCTGCTTTTCAAAACTCACGACAATGTCTGACCTCTATAGGTTGAACTTGGTTTCTTCCGAACATTGCAACTTTAGGCTAATCTCTATTGATAAATAGTTGTACTCTTCAATCTATCATGCTGGTTGATCGTTATTAATTGAATTTTCGTTTTTTCTTTGCGACTTGAGGGAAGGACATTGAGTTACTATAGTTTAAACAACAAGAGTGCTTCTACTTTGTTAGGTATAGAACATTCAACTCTCTCTGTCTGCTTTTCAAAACCCACGACAATGTCTGACATCAATAGGTTGAAACTTGGTCACTTCCGAACATTTCTAACAACAAGAGTGCTTCTACTTTGTTAGGTTTAGAACATTCATCTCTCTCTGTCTGCTTTTCAAAACTCACGACAATATCTGAGCTCTATAGGTTGAAACTTGGTTTCTTCCGAACAGTGCAACTTTAGGCTAATCTCCATTGATAAATAGTTGTTCTCTTCAATCCTTCATGCTGGTTGATCGTTATTAATTGAATTTTAGTTTTTTCATTGCAACTCGAGGGAAGGACATTAAGTTACTATAGTTTTAACAACAAGAGTGCTTCTACTTTGTTAGGTATAGAACATTCATCTCTCTCTGTCTGCTTTTCAAAACTCACGACAATGTCTGACCTCTATAGGTTGAAACTTGGTTTCTTCCGAACATTGCAACTTTAGGCTAATCTCTATAGATAAATAGTTGTTCTCTTCAATCCTTCATGCTAGTTGATCGTTATTCATTGAATTTCAGTTTTTCATTGGAACTCGGGAGAAGGACATTGAGTTACTATAGTTTTAACAACAACAGTGCTTCTACTTTGTTAGGTATAGAACATTCATCTCTCTCTGTCTGCTTTTCAAAACTCACGACAATGTCTGACCTCTATAGGTTGAAACTTGGTTTCTTCCGAACATTCTTAACAACAAGAGTGCTTCTACTTTGTTAGATATAGAACATTCATCTCTCTCTGTCTGCTTTTCAAAACTCTCGACAATGTCTGACCTCTATAGATTGAAACTTGGTTTCTTCCGAACATTGCAACTTTAGGCTAATCTCTATTGATAAATAGTTGTTCTCTTCAATCCATCATGCTGGTTGATGTTAATAATTGAATTTTCGTTTTTTCTTTGCGACTCGACGGAAGGATATTGAGTTACTATAATTTTAACAACAAGAGTGATTGTACTTTGTTCGGTATTGAACCCTTGAACTTACCATTCCATCGTTGGTCAGCCACGGCTGCTACAGTAGAACAATTTAGAACTCTTGAATCCTGGGTCGTTGCGGGAATAAATTCGGTCACGATCTTAACCAAACGATGGGGTTCAGAAGAGAGCCTAACTACTTGAAATGAGGAGCAAAAATGTGCTTACTAACTTTTATTAAATTGAAAGAGCACGATAACATCATTAATTTAATATGCATTCTTGCAAAATAAAAAAATATAAATTATTGATTTTTGAATGTTCCAAACACAGTCACATTACATAACGTCAATTTGTTTCTTACAATGTCGAAGAGTTGCTTCGGAGAAGCTAATATGTTAGTGGACAGCGAAACGGAAAAACTGACAAAGGGAAGACCTGAAAACCGGGCACCTATTATTCCAAACGAGAACTGAGAGTTAATCCACACGATCCGTGGACAATCTGACTTTCAACAAGTAGAACGCCTGATTTTCTCTCAATTAAGGTTATCCACCAGTCGAATACCCTTCACGGATACGGAACACCCGCCGAATGGACCCTTAATCGAACCAAACTGACTATCAGTTCCTTTGGATAGGTTGCGAAATATTATGGGAAAGCATGGTGTTCACTACAAGTTAACAACATCATTCACAATTGAAATAAAATCCCACCATGTATTTGTCATTCATGACACCCGTAAGTGATAAGGTAATCCCGATGCTAAATGTGCATCACCCCAAACAGCTGTCCGGAAGGAACCAACAACAACAGGATCCGAGAGGATCTTACGTTATGTCGTTCTAAAGGAACAAAACTGCGAAATGCAGGAAACAATTACTAATCATGCATTTAGAAGAAATGCCAAACACTGAAGATAATTAAAAAGTGGAAAGTCACTTGAAAAATATTATTATCGAACCGATTTTCAGGTTAGAAATGGGTTTGTTATGCTTAATAAAATTACCAGTCTACGCTAAAATTTACTACAACTTTAAGGAATTCTTCCCTTGAAAAACAATGCTACCAGTACAGATCTCTCTATTTACTGTCTGTCCCAACACACTACTTGTAAAGTGATTACTTACTTACTTTAACTATAAATAAGATGAAAGTACGACAAGATTGAAAATAAAATAAAATACTGGCTGACGAATCGAAACCGCATTCGCAACTCAAGTCTCACACTAATACACTGAGTGTCAATATGCACACTATCAAACGAGAACGGACGTCAAAACGAGAAAACAATAAAGTCCGTAAGAATAAATTAACATCTCGAAGTCATTAAAGCTTAACACGCACGAAGAATCACAGTAAAAATATTAAATCTCCATCAGGCCGATACCCAACACTTGGACAACCCTCACTCGTCAACAGCTGTCCCGTTATCTCAATGGAGAGCTACGCATTGACCCTCTTCATAAAATCATATCGTACTGTAGACGCTACCTTCATTCAGGCCGCTTCAACAACAACAAAAAGAACGAAACATCTAAACTGAGACTTGAGTGTGTACAGCTACCATCCCAGACCTATCGTCGGGCTCACTTGAAATCTGTACACCCTAACACTAATCATTATGTACATGATGCCTTCCAAATTCTATCGTCGGGCGTGACCTAGGACGTCTCATCATCAGTGACTCCAAGAATAACATGTGACGTCCTAAATCTATCGTCGGGCATCAAAGTGGGTCGTACTACGCCTCCCTTAACATATCAGGCGAACAGCAATTTCAAACACCTCCGACATTTAACACTAAATCTGGTCAGACAAAATACGCACGACGGAACCACGTCTCTTACTATCAAATGAATGCAAGTCGAAAAACACAGTAAGTCTCTACCATTACAATACGTGAACTCAAAAATAAATATACGTGACGAACGATTCTCCACCTCGAACACAATCTCAGCCTGTGCACTGAAGTGTTAGGGAAGCAAATGAAAATTCCCTACACACATTTACCATTTAGTAGATGCCTTCAAAATAATAATCATCACTACCACATCCGAAATTCTCAAATCGCCTATCATAAATTCCAACTATTTTATCAATGACCTCTCCCGTGAACAAATTCAATACAACACCAACCGTGTGTCCAAAGTGCTCTTTGATCCTTGAGGTCGCTCATTATCTTATTATCCATACGGGCTTTACGTAACAAAATCACTGGACGTTCACTACCAAGACTTTAACATTTTACTAGAGTCGTTTTCACTTGGGATCTTTCTATAAATTTACGATGCTTCACACCATAGTCGTCTCAAATTCGGATTGATTGCGGAAAACAATACAGCCTGCCTCAACACAGCCTGTTTCCTAAATACTTCCTCTTCAAAAATATAGCTTGTCTCAAACTCCTTCTCCTCGCTTTATTCCAGCGGTATCACTTCTCTCTCATCTCCACATACATATAAATTCGTCGCTCTCAATCCTCTTTCCTTCAAGACCCTTTTTCATACTTCGATCCCCTGGTGAAAACGACAACCATTATTAAACACATCTCTTACTTTACTATTATTACGACTTTCGAACCTCGAGAGTACAAGAGCACCCAGCGACTTTTCGTATCATTGATATACACGATGTCTCAAAATTTCCTTCCCATTAATGACTGTGACTCTAACAAATTTCACCGAAATCATCTAAATATGCCTGCGATCCTTGTAAAAATATACTGGTTAAATGCACTTTAACATAGAAAATTTTCCTTATCCCGCGGTAGACATTATTATTATTATTATTATTATTATTATTATTATTATTATTATTATTATTATTATTATTATTATTATTATTATTATTATTATTATTATTATTATTATCGACAAACATTTCTGAATTCAACTGACATCTGAGATTAAGATATTCGCCACGACTAATTTACACTTATAACGTTCGAAAAATCCACGCTTTGGATGATATCTCATCGAACATTCAACACAAAATTTTAAGCGTCGCATTTTACCGTTCTTGACATAAAAGTTACACACTGAAATTTTCACACGCTGACCAAAAATTACAACACCTTTCGCCTGATAATTACGAATCATCTTGAAAAATTTGTTGGGACAGAACAATAACTAACTAACTACAACATAATATAAAATAGACAGACCTGCACAATGGTGACATTCCCAGCATTCTGGTTACATCATCACCAGCTGACCTCGGGCTTAGCCGCTCATTTTCACAGATAACATTTTCATTTCCAAAATCTCACTCATACAAACACTACCCTTCACACACACGATATTAACATCACCACAAAAATCAGGCACTTTCTCTGTAACTTGCACCACGAACTTCCCTCGTTCTGCAGTCGACTACAACTGTCTGATGCGTTCCCAGAGTGGTTTCTCTCCGTTACTTCAATAAAAACAGGTGTTCAGCAGATAAAGGGAGCAGAACTACTCTGAATAGCTTCCCCCAAGACTCTGCTTCACTTTCAAGCGTACATGAGATGATATAAATAAAACCTGCTGTGTATATTTCAACCAGCCTACACTTTTCTAGTTCGTCGGCAAACGTTCAGAACTTTTCCAATCACTTTCTCTTCTTAACCAAGTATATGGACCTTAGCCACGGACATGTATTTAATTATTTGTCGGTCAATTGGAATAATTTCCAAAGACGACGGGCACAAGCTCCCGCGGCTTCAAGTTCCAGATCGACACTCAAAAATCTACGGTGGGGGGTTTCTTTTATAATCTCAGGAGGGACGCTATCCCCTCTATGAGGCTTGATTGTGAAATCTGCCAATTTTGCGTCTAATAGACCGATTTTGATGAGGCTTGTCCCAGAACTCCGGACAGACTTGCATTTATGTTAGATGTTAATTTTATAATTTTTCTACACTCACAACAGGGGAAATAAATTATTTCTGCTCGTGCGTTTTGCGCGTCTTCTTCCTCCCCTGACCTTGGCATGTGTAGCTGGTTCGCTGATCTCACGCTAACATGTACTTAGGCTTAACTGCATTTTAGTTTTTCCCTGGTGTCACTATCTTCACGTAGGGTGTACGAATAATTTTGCTTATTTATTTCTTTATTTACTGTATGGTCAAAATCCCTCGTTGTGCAGAATTCCATGAATTTAAAGAATTGTCGGGCACTCGAGTCCCACCGAGGTGTCCCGGCAATTCACGAGCTTGCCGTGAGTGAGAACCTTCCCACGCGACATCGGGGCTCTTAGGAGTGCAACATGGCTGCCTTCAAACATAAAAGTACTTTCTTAATACCAAATAAATATTGGAGAAAAAAATATTTTCCTCACCGTAGAATTATGGGTTCAGTATAGAACATTATCCTGTCTCTCTGTCTGCTTTTTAATACTCACGACAATGTCTGACCTGTATAGGTTGAAACTTGGTTTCATCCGAACATTTTTAACAACAAGAGTGCTTCTACATTCTTAGATATAGAACATTCATCTCTCTCTGTCTGCTTTTCAAAACTCACGACAGTGTCTGACCTCTATAGGTTGAAACTTGGTTTCTTCCGAACATTCTTAACAACAAGAGTGCTTCTACTTTGTTAGGTATAGAACATTCAACTCTCTCTGTCTGCTTTTCAAAACTCACGACAATGTCTAACCTCTATAGGTTGAAACTTGGTTTCTTCCGAACATTGCAACTTTAGGCTAATCTCTATTGATAAATAGTTGTTCTCTTCAATCCATCATGCTGGTTGATGTTAATAATTGAATTTTCGTTTTTTTCTTTGCGACTCGACGGAAGGATATTGAGTTACTATAGTTTTAACAACAAGAGTGATTGTACTTTGTTCGGTATAGAACATTATCCTCTCTCTGTGTCTGCTTTTCAATACTCACGACAATGTCTGACCTCTATAGGTTGAAACTTGGTTTCATCCGAACATTTTTAACAACAAGAGTGCTTCTACTTTGTTAGATATAGAACATTCATCTCTCTCTGTCTGCTTTTCAAAACTCACGACAATGTCTGACCTCTATAGGTTGAAACTTGGTTTCTTCCGAACATTGCAACTTTAGGCTAATCTCCATTGATAAATAGTTGTTCTCTTCAATCCTTCATGCTGGTTGATCATTATTAATTGAATTTTAGTTTTCATTGCAACTCGAGAGAAGGACATTGAGTTACTATAGTTTTAACAACAAGAGTGCTTCTACTTTGTTAGGTATAGAACATTCATCTCTCTCTCTGTCTGCTTTTCAAAACTCACGACAATGTCTGTCCTCTATAGGTTGAAACTTGGTTTCTTCCGAACATTGCAACTTTAGGCTAATCTCTATTGATAAATAGTTGTTCTCTTCAATCCTTCATGCTAGTTGATCATTATTCATTGAATTTTAGTTTTTCATTGGAACTCGGGAGAAGGACATTGAGTTACTATAGTTTTAACAACAAGAGTGCTTCTACTTTGTTAGATATAGAACATTCATCTCTCTCTGTCTGCTTTTCAAAACTCACGACAATGTCTGACCTCTATAGGTTGAAACTTGGTTTCTTCCGAACATCGCAACTTTAGGCTAATCTCTATTGATAAATGGTTGTTCTCTTTTCAGAACTTGAAGATACGATGTTTCCCTGCTCTCAGTGTGACATAACATTCGGAAGACGGGATAACCTTTTACGTCATATCAAATCTAATCATCAAAAGGTATCCGAAACGTTACACTGCGAGCAGTGTAAGGCGACGTTCAGTCGACAAGATAACCTCAAACGACATTTAAAAACAAAACACCAAAGCATAACATCTGCTTTATGTGAAGTTTGTGGGGTGTATTTCGTAATGCGGAGCAATACCAGGCTCACCAGGTACATCAGGTATCTACTTACAACTATAACCCTCAGGTAGTAGGAAAAAGCGTGTAAATACGGATGTAGCTGTAGAAAGTAGTAGTAGTAAAAAACCAAGGAAAAATCAAGAACTTCAAACTATTCACTGCGAGTACTGTAACACTGATGTACCATCTTCACATTTTCAGGGACACTTACGGAGTAATGCGCATAAAAATAATGGCTGTAGAAGTGGTAGTAATACAAACATCGAGGAAATTAATACTGCATTTAAAAGTAGGATTTCTAGTTGTAGAATTGGTGCTAGTCAGAAGTTTCAAAGTACTGAAAACTTTTAAATTGTGTTCAACCGGATGTAGAACAGCTTCTTGTTACAAATGTGACCAATCATAATTTATTTAAAGTTAATTTCGAATTTTTTGCGTTGTATATTAAGAGCACAGATGAATCCGAAATAACTGACATTAAATCATTTAATACGGAGAATTTTGTAGTAAGTGAGTCGACTAATTTTGGTGATGTACTTAGGGGTGTCTCGAACATTATTTCAACTAAGAGCGAGGAATTTCAGAAAAAGGAATGAGGGTGGGCTTTAGTTGAAATTTTGTATCTAGAAGTTAACATCAATAAGTACAATCCCATGCGAGGATCTTCGCACATCGAGCTGCCGACAAGGATTCAGCTAAGAAAAGCTGTTGTAAACATCCAAAACGATGACGAGGCATGTTTTGCATGGGCCGTGATATCGGCTTTAAATCCTGCAAAATCAGACGTAGCTAAAAGAACATCATCGTATCCACACTATTCAACGCAACTAAATTTAGATAGTATAGAATTTCCTATGCAGTTAAAGGACATTAAGCGCTTTGAAGAACTAAATAATATTAGCATTAATGTGTATGGTGTAGACAAAAAGTCTGTAGTAGGTCCTCTGTATTATACATGTCATAAGAAGAGTACTCATGTTAACTTACTCTATATCGAAAACAGTGGGTATAGCCACTTTTGTTGGATAAAAAAATTGAGTACACTTGTTGGTAGTCAGTTGTCAAACAGGTGTAACAAAAAGTGGCTATGTGATGGATGTTTGCAGTATTTTAGAACTGAAGATCAGTTAACGAAAATTCCAAGAATGACTGCAATCATGTACGTACAGAGATACCTACTACAGGCAATAATGTTTTAAAATTTACAAATTATAACAAGCAGATGTGGGTACCTTTCGTGATTTACGCAGACTTTGAAGCCATCCTCAAGCCATGCAGCACATGCTCGCCTAATCCTGGCAACTCTTTCACTAATACTACACATATGCACGTCCCCTATAGCTTCGCGTATTACATAAAGTGTAGTTATGATAGTACGCTTAACAAGTTAGAGCTGTATCGAGGGCCTGATGCTGCTAAAGTATTTTTAGAAAGACTTGAAAGTGATGCAGTACGTCTTGGTAGTATTCTAAATAGTAATGCTCCTATGAAACCGCTCACCGAAATTCAGTTGCATGAACATGAACGTGCTACAAAATGTAGTATTTGTGATGGGGGATTTTCCGAAAATGACCCTAAAGTTTTCGATCATGATCATTTAACTGACTTGTACAGATGTCCCGCTCATAATAGCTGTAATCTTAAGTACAGAGTTCCAAAATTTATCCCTGTAATTTTTCATAACTTATCTGGTTACGACTCACATTTCATCATTTCACAATTTGGAGCTTCAGATGAAAAAGTAGATATAATCCCTCAGAACAAAGAGCGGTACATTGCATTTACAAAGTGTGTAAAAGTAGATGAAGAGCATTCTATAAAACTGAGATTCCTTGACTCTTTTCGCTTTATGGCGAGTAGCCTCGATAAACGTTCTATTAATTTGCAGCCAGAACAATTTACGGAAATTCGACGTGTTTTTTCCTGAAGAAGCGCAGTTTAATTTACTTCGGCGTAAGGGTGTCTTTTGTTATGAATATCTTGACTGCTTAGAACGCCTCGAAGAACGTGATTTACCATCAAAACAATCATTTTACAGCTCGCTAAATTCAGCGGATATTAGTGATGATGACTATTTACATGCGCAACATATCTGGGAGCAGTTTCACATTCAAACGCTAGGTGAATACTCTGACTTATATTTAAAGACGGATGTACTTTTGTTAGCTGACGTTTTCGAAAATTTTCGCTGTGTTTGCAAGAAAACCTATAGCCTTGATCCATGTCAGTATTTTACAGCACCTGGGTTAAGTTGGATGCCATGTTAAAATACACGCAGGTGTATTTGGAACTGCTAACCGATATTGACATGGTGCACTTTATAAAATCGTCTATTCGAGGCGGACTAAGTGTAGTGGGCGGTATTCTAAGGCAAATAATAAGTACATGCCGAGTTTCGATTCTAGTCAGGAATCTCAGTATATTGTTTATCTCGATGCTAATAATCAGTATGGGTGGGCGATGAGTCAGCATCTACCGGTGAGTGGTTTCCGCTGGCTAACGCAGTGTGAAATTGATGATTTACTGCTGCACGCCCTAGACGATGAAGCGAATAAAGGCTATTTCCTCGAAATTGACTTACAGTATCCTAAAGAGTTACACACTTCTCATAATGGCTTACCGTTCTGCCCTGAAAATATGAAGTCCCCGTACATCACATCAACGACAAAAATGCTAATTGCTAATTTGTGTGATAAATCTAAGTATGTCATTCATTACCGAAATTTAAAACAGTGTTTGCAGCATGGTTTGAAGTTATCCAAAATTCATCGCGTACTAAAATTTAATCAGTCACCATGGCTAAAGCCATATATCGATCTCAATAATAATTTAAGAAAAAATTCAGTTAACGAGTTTGAGAAATATTTCTACAAGCTCATGAATAACAATGTGTTTGGTAAGACTATGGAAAATGTTGACAAACGCGTTGATGTAAAATTGATTACAAACTGGGAGAATATTAAGAAAAGGTATGGTGCTAACTATTTAATAAGTAAACCAAATTTCTACAGCTGTACTATCATACAGATGAATCGCGTTAAGGTTAAGTATGACAAACCTACCTACGTCGGCTTTGCAGTACTTGAATTGGCTAAAACACTCATGTATGAATTCCATTACGATTATATGATGAAGAAGTACATTCATAATGCGCAATTGCTCTGCACAGATACCGATTCGTTTATTTATCAAATCAAAACTGATGACTATTACAATGATATAAAGCCAGACTTGGGTAGGTTTGATACAAGTAACTATCCTGCAAATAATCAATATCATCTACCGCTAGTGAACAAAAAGCTTCTAGGTAAAATGAAAGATGAATATGCTGGATATGTTATCGATTCATTTGTAGGTACTAAATCCAAGTCATATTGCATAAAACTCTTAAAAGAACTACACATAAAGAGATTGAAGGGGATTAAAAAGAATGTAGTTAAGAATCAGCTAAGTTTTGAAAACTATAACAATTGTATTAAAAGTAATCCACCCATTTTACATAAGCAAATGTCTGTCATTAGAAGCAAGAAGCACCAGTTGTACACTCATTTAATTAGTAAGGTAGCCCTTAATAATGATGATTGCAAACGGTTTGTCATTCCAAATTCTACCAACACTCTAGCCTGGGGGCATAGTAGTATTGATAGGTACTACTTTACATAAGGCAGATGCATGTGTGTGTGTGTGTGTGTGTGTGTGTGTGAAGAACATTATCCTAGAGGTGTGTACTTTGTAATATATACGTTAAGCTGTCTTACATCACAAGTCACTGTACATATTGTATAAACATAGGGAGAGGTACGCTGAGAGCGAAGTACAGCAAATTATTCAAGTTTAAACTTGTACATACAAGAATTGCGTCGAGAATAGGAGAAGTATGTAAACATCACTACGGTAAAATGATTCGAGATAAAACTTGTACATACAAGATGTAAATAAATAATGTAGAATTGGCATATTCTTTTATTTTAGATTAGGTATTACCTTCCTCCCGCTCCTTATTTGCAAGATAGAGTTTTGTTCAATACTATATCACTCAAGGAAGAAGAGTAAGTATGTCAAGAAAGAAGGTGTTGAGCAGATTCGTAAGTATGTTATCGTCTAGCTCGGTAAGTATGTTGAAAAGAGAATTTTACTTTTTCTGAACAGCGTTTGATTCTAGTCTTGCAATGCAGTGTTCAACAACATCGAACTCTAGTATGTATATATGTTTTGAACGGTAGTATGTGTTCAAGGCACTGGCGGCGCGTGGATGAAACATCTGGGGGTTCACTGCTGTGGAAAATAACATGTTCAGATTTATTGTTACTTGATAGTTACGCAGATGTAAAATTGCTTGATTGGCAACGCGACTTTCCTTTGAAGGCACACGGCTTCAGCTCGAAGAAGTTATCAAACAATCAAGAATGAAAGACAGAGAATATGAGGTGCAATTACTTTAAGCTGATCCAAATTCCTCTGATTTTGAAGAATTTCTTGCGTAGGAATAACTGCTTCAAGAGTGTGTTAGGCAGACTACTGTTATTTATGTGTTGACGTACTTTGCTGTTTACCTTTCAAAAAATGCGTATTACTAATAAAAAGTTTAATGAATTATACAAACTTGGGCTACCTACGCACGCCTGTTGATGCTCTGCAAACCGTGATTACCAAAATATTCTAGCTTATTGCGGTTAATTGCCTCAGAATCGTAAAATTATTGAATTAAAATCCATTCAAAACCTACCACTTGCTGCTGCGAATTTTACTCGCGCGCTGTGACAGTGCTTCGGCTAATTTCGGAGCTGCTCGTGTTTATCGCTGGTCCACTCGCCAGCGATTCCTGGGCTATGTTTTCCTCGCTCCTCACAGCCCCTCGCCATGCGTACCCTCCTTACGTCCCACAGCCCCGCGCCGGCAGTCCTGAAATTGAACCTCTTCGCTGGTTCCGGAGAGCGACCAGTGTTGGTGTCAAAATTAGCGCTACGTGCGCGAATATAATGAGCTAATTAAAGGAATAGGCTCTTGATTAACTATTTTTCTAAAAGTTATCCACCGTATTTCTAGGCGGTTCACTGAACCACTGAACATATAGAACGCGCCGCCACTGGTTCAAGGCTAAACTTGTACACTCTTGCTTTTGCAATGCATGTTCGATAGAGATGTGCCTTGACAGAGGAAGAAGAGCAGCTTAGTAAGTATGTTGAGAAGAGAATTTTTTCTTTCTAAACAGTGCTTGATTCTAGTCATGCAATGCAGTGTTCAACAACATCGAACTATAGGTTTTGAACAGCTGTATGTGTTCAAGTCTAAACATACATCACTGCAGGTACGCGATATGTGTGCTGTCTTATGCATAAGATCGCGTTGTATGTTCGATAAAGCTATGCCTTGACAGAGCAGGGGAAAAAGGAGGTTATATCAATCGCTATCTTACGCAAGCTGTTCTGAACTGTAGTCTTATTATTATTTTCTCTTAGAACAAAGGTATTCCTTGACATGTTCCTTTAAATTGTCTGCCACCACAAAGAGTGCGGCACGGTGCTCTCTCGATTAAAGATGGCGGATGTGGAATTTGCCGCCACCACATTTCAAAGGTAAGTAGCTGAAGAGTGTAGCACGGTGCTCTCTTGATTAAAGATGGCGGATGACAGCTGTCGAAAAAAGCATGTGGGTTTGTTTCCAAACAAGAGCACGTGGAATTTGCCACCACCACATTTCAAAGGTAAGTAGCTGAAGAGTGCAGCACTGTGCTCTCTTGATTAAAGATGGTTGATGACAGCTAACGGAACTTGCAGCTGTCAAAAAAGCACGTGGCTTTGTTTACCGATTCAAATCACGCGCTAGTAAGGTTAAGTTGGCAGCACTAAGGTTTAGGCCCGTCAAGATGGCAGCACTGAGGTTTGCGATACGTTGTTATCTGTCAAAAAGCACGTGGCTTTGTTTACCAATTCAAATCTCGCGCTAGTGAGGTTAAGTTGGCAGCACTGAGGTTTAGGCCCGACAAGATGGCAGCAGTGAGGTCAGCGATGCGTTGTTGTCAATGACAGCTGTCAAAAAGCACGTGGCTTTGTTTACAAATTCAAGTCTCGCGTCAAAATTCAAATTTCCCGCAGGAGGAGGAGGCCTCTCCCGAGTGCCGGAGGAGGAGGAGGCCGCAGAACCATCCAATTATACTACTCCTCGCCAGGATTACCTGATTCAAGAACTGGAAAAAAATCCAAAGAAAAGCAGCTCGATTTGTTCTGGGTGATTTCCGACAAAAGAGTAGCGTTACAAAAATGTTGCAAAGTTTGGGTTGGGAGGAATTGAGAGAAAGAAGGACAGCTGCTCGACTAAGTGGTATGTTCCGAGGTGTTAGCGGAGAGATGGCGTGGAATGACATTAGTAGACGAATAAGTTTGAGTGGCGTTTATAAATGTAGGAATGGTCACAATATGAAGATAAAGTTGGAATTCAAGAGGACAAACTGGGGCAAATATTCATTTATAGGAAGGGGAGTTAGGGATTGAAATAACTTACCAAGGGAGACGTGCAATAAATTTCCTATTTCTTTGAAATCATTTAGGAAAAGGCTAGGAAACAACAGATAGGGAATCTGCCACCTGGGCGACTGCCCTAAATGCAGATGCGTATTGATTGATTGATTGATTGATTGATTGGAAGAAAATTTGCCATGACTCAGCAGTCACTCATCAGTGACTCTCAGGAGTTGATGATCTGCCTAAACGACGAAGACAATGACAACGAAGGCGACGATAGTGATGCCAGTGATCTGGAGGGTATCGGGCCTCTACCTTTGTGAATCAGGTATGAAAATAAGGTTTCTGAATTTTCGTAAATTTTACAGATTTTACTTGAAACCCTTTGTGTTAGCACCGGTGTATATTATTCTAACATTTATTGGTGTATTCGAAGTGAAATCCTTGTCGACCGATTTCTTCCGTATTTTCTAACATTGCGATAACAAGAACTTCGTAATATATTTATCTCGTATCATTTTGTGTGATGAATAATCGGTGAGTTGAAAGTTCGATTTTTGTCGGCCTATTCCATTTATATTGTGTATCATCGCGATGACATTAAAAACATTTCTCCCGTGTTTCTAAAAACTCGCGTGTCGTGCAATCAGCTGTTGCTACGGCGGCAAAATCGCTTCGTGCGCCATTGCAGTGTGACCAAAATTGTGCGCAGCTGTCATGTGCAACCCTACGCCGGCCCACCTTATAGGCGGCTAATCTTCCCTTCCACCGGGGATGTAGCAGTCTGATTAGTGCTGACCTCTGACGGACAAACATACACATGGCATTCAACACTTATTTTGCATTCACTGGAGAAAGACAAGACCATACATCAGGAGATTAGCAGCAAAATACAGGAAGGTTCCACATTCTATCACGCTGTATGTTAAATACTTTGGGATTAAACATTTCCGTTAGTTTTCAAGATTAGCTTGTCCAAATATATAAGTTTATATGGTACCTATATTGATATATGTTCTGGAAACATCAGCACTTACTGGATCAACAAAGAGCGATCTTCAGGCAACAGAAATGAAGTGCCTCCGTTCGTATCTACAAAACACAAAAATGGATAATATATAAGGAATGTGGATATCCAACAGCAGTTTGGATTGGAAGTGAAAAGACTGCAATGGTATGGTAACATAAAGAAGATGGATCCCCACAGGACTCCTCGAGCACACTTTGACTGCAGTGTTCCTGGGAAGTGACCAAGAGGAAGACCTCGTGATGTTTAGGAGAAGCAGATTTTCAAGGACCTTGAAATTAGAAATATAAACTACCGTCGCATATATGAAAGCATATGTGGATGGACGAGACAAATTGGAGGCTTGTACACAATGCACCCGGCTTGCTGGAGCGAAGAAGTGACAATGGAAAAAGGCTCTATTGTCGTGACGGATAATGCAAGTTATCATTCTATCCAAGCTGAGAAGCCACTGCATTCAAAATGGTGTGAAGCAGATACAGGGAGTATATTTTAATAACACATGTTATTTGCTTACGTCCCACTAAGTACTTTTACGGTTTTCGCAGACGCTGAGATGCCGGAATTTTGTCCCACAGTTCTTTTACATGCCAGTAAATCTACATTCTGACGTAATTGAACATCTTCAAATACCACCGGTCTGAGCCAGGATCGAATCTGCCAAGTTGGGGTCAGAAGGCCAGCGCCTCAACCGTCTGAACCACTCAGCCCGGCGGGAGCATATTTTAAGACTTCATCACGTAAGGCCCCATCCACAATGCAAACGTAACCGTAAACTTAATGACGTAACGTAACCGTAAAATTAACGTAAAATTTGTGGTATTCACAATGGAGGAACGTAACATTAACGTAAAGAGTACACAGCAGCCAATCAAAACACTGCAATGTTATTTAGCACGGATGTCGGGTTTTGGACTATCTCGCAGTTTTATATTTCAATACCTCGATGGAATCAAACAACATGGTAGCGGAATTCATATTACTTCAAACATCTATTGCTTTGCTCCTGGGAAAAGGCGATCTAAACAACGGTGCAGAAAATGGGTTCATCCCTTGAATCAAAGAAGGTTACCTCAGTGCGATTTCGGTAATCTAATGTAAGAAATGACCCTCATCAGTTCATTTTGGACATGTGGATGAAACTTGAACTGTTTGCCTTTCTTAGGATTTACTTTCTCTTTTCTCATAAAAAAAGAAATGTAAGGTCTCCTTTTTTTCTGCTAGTTGTTTTACGTCGCACGGACACAGATAGGTCTTACGGCGACGATGGGACAGGAAAGGGCTAGGAGTGGGAAGGAAGCGGCCGTGGCCTTAATTAAGGTACAGCCCCAGCATTTGCCTGGTGTGAAAATGGGAAAGCACGGAAAACCATTTTTAGGGCTGCCGACAGTGGGGTTCGAACCTACTATCTCCCGAATACTGGCCGCACTTAAGCGACTGCAGCTATCGAGCTCGGTAAGGTCTCCTTTACCGACATCTGTGCCCCTATCTATCACACCCCGATGAGAGGTTTGGATCTATTTGTATGGATGGTATCGTTTTCGTAAACTAGTAGTCCGTATAATGTTAAGAAATATACAGGGACACAGTTTTATTTATGACAGGGATTGTCTCTCGTCGGTTCGCCAGCGCTGTGAGCTTGTCTCCCGCCATTTACCGTCAGATTTCATTGCTACAGGATATTTATTTCCATCTATAATTTTTCGGTACAGCGTCTTTGTAATTCTTTCTCCAAAGATTGTTTTGAAAGAGAATTACAAGTGTTTCGTCGAAAGAAGTCATTATATCGTGCACAAAATACAATGTTTACCTCTGCTCTGATTGGCTGGTTTTTAAAGTTAAGGTAAAATTAACTGCAAGAGCTTGGAGTTCACAATTCCTTAATTTTACGGACTCGCAGTTAAGTTTACGTTGGCGCATTGTGAATGGTTCCATTAGATAAGATGGCCGCTTACTTCTGAGTTAACGTTAATTTTAAGTTTAAGTTACGTTTGCATTGTGAATGAGGCTTTAAGACATAGGAGCGCAAAGAAGTGGTGACAGCAGAGACAATACGCGACACTTCCGGATTTAGCCTTGTTAAAATGGAAGACAATTCGTAAGTGGCGCTCCTAGTGGCGTGACCTAAAAAATTCGCGCTAAATTCAAATATCAATAGAAATGTACATACGGAAATGGATAAATAAATTACGTCTAGAAAGAGTTGCTAAAATATTAACTTCAAAGTTGCTAAAGCAATTCTGGATACTTGAATGAAGAATTATTTAACAGGTTATTATTTAAAAACTGAAATTGGACATTTAATCAAGATGTGAAATGGACTGCTGTGAAAGGGCTTGATCTTTCATTTATGCATTACTTTTTTAGCTTTAGCATACCTGCTTGAACTTTCACGGCTAGATTTCTCTCTTTTTTTTTTCCTCATTTAAAAGCATTGTATATCACATTAAGACACTTGTCAATAAAAATATCGGCACATTCCTTACACACGATTCAATGAATTGGATCTGTACAATTTTCCTTTTAACTTGAAGCCTACTAACAGAAAGAAAATCTATAAATTTAGCCACAAAAACATTCAAAATTTCCCTATAAGCAATACTTGCCATTAGATTAGTGCAAAGCAAATTTGCATCATATTTCTTAAATCATCCATATTTTCTTCAGTGCTTGACAACACATTACGGCATTCCAAATAGGGTAACTTGGAACACAACCAGCCACACACATATGCATTTTCCTGAATGAAATCAAAACCCACAGATAAAACCTACAACAACACATCAGTATTGAAGATTAACTGCTACACGAATACAATAAAATCATCATAATTTCTTTGCTCCAGCAAGCCGGGTGCGGTTGTGTACAAGCCTCCTCCAGTTTGTTCTATCCACCCACAGATGTTGCTCATATGTGCGACACCAGTTCACATGTCTTATTTTCCCAAACATCATAAGGTCTTCCTCTTGGTCTCTTCCCAGGAACATTGTGGTCAAAGTATGTTCGATGAGTCCTGTGAGGGTTCATTATTTTCATGTGACCATACCATTGCAATCTCTTCACTTCTAGAGTCTCCAGCAAGCTTCTTTCCAATCCAAGCTGTTGTTGGGTATCCACATTCCTTATTTTATCCAATTTTGTTTTTTGTAGGCAAGAACGGAGAAACTTCCATTTCTGTTGCCTGAAGACGATTCTTTGTTGGTCCAGTAGGTGTTGCTGCTTGCAGACCATACATCAGTATAGGTACTAGATATATTTTGTACAAGCTGATCTTGGAAACTAACGGAAATGTTTCATCCCAAAGTATTTGACGTACAGCGTGATAGAATTTGGAAGCTTTCTGTATTGTTAATAATCTCTTGATGTATGGTATTGTTTGATGACAGAACACTACCTAAATACTGGAAGTTGTCTACAATAGCCATTTCCTCATCTCCAATTCTTAGATGAACAGTTGGAGAGTTTCTACTGATCACCAAGCCAACTGTCTCCGAAAGCATCATGCCAGAGATCTAGTCTAGTTTGTACTTCCGCTTCTGTCTCACCCCATACCATTACATCATCAGCAAAAACCATGGCATTAGTTGTTGGATCCTTTCTCTTAACCGCTTTTAAAACTTCATCCATGATTATGAAGAGAAGTGGTGAAAGACAACTTCTTTGCTGGAGTCCACTCTTCGTTTCAAACCAACCCGACCTTCCATCCTGGACCTGGACACAACACTTGGTTTCATCATATAATCGTTGTACTTGTGCTATGATGTCATCGAGCACTTTCTTATGTCTCAAAACATTCCCACATATGCCTGCATGGTACATGGTCATATGCTTTCTCGATGTCCAGTGTTTTATCCTTCTCCCAGTACTTCTCATAGAGCATTCTGGTGGCAAAAATGAGGTCTATAGTTGATCTATGAGGTCTAAATCCATGTTGTTCCTCCTCAAGTGTAGGTTCAACATATTTTCTAATCCTGCTCTCAAGGATGGATTAATAGATTTTGAGGCCATGTGACAGCAGAGTTATACCTCTGTAGTTGGTACATTTCTTTCTATCACCTTTTTTCAACAATGGGATGATGATTCCTTGCTTCCAGTCATTGGGTATTACATTCTCTTTCCAGATTCTATTTAGTACCCTATACAACCACTGTTGTCCTACCTTTCCTAGTGCTTTGATCATCTCAACACTTGATTCATCCGATTCAGTTGATGTGTTGTTTTTCAGCTTAGATATTGCTGTCTCTACTTTCAACCATGTCAGATTAGTGGTATTTGTGCTGCCAAAATCATAAGGTTAGTTGACTAATGGGGTGACATTTGGTGCCTTTGGAACTCCTGTAATATTTTGGTCTTATCCCTCGTCACCTCCCCGTTAGGAAGTTCTACAGACTGGATAGATTCACTCAGAGTTCTTCTATTCTTGACAATACTGTATAACAGTTTTTTTTATTTCCATCCTGCGTTATTTTGGTAGGGTTGAGCAGCGGTCACTTGGTAGGCCAAGGCCCTTCAAGGGCTGTAGTGCCATGGGGTTTGGTTTGGTTAGGTTATTTTGGTAGCCAGATCTTCCTTACATTTCTGCTTTTCAGCTACAACCAACTGTCTGACCTGTAATTTTTTCTTTCTGTAAAGTGACAGCTTCTCCTCTATTTCATGTTGATCTCCCCGCGTTCTTGCTTGATATAAGGATCTTCTTGCACAGTTTCTCTCATTGATAGCCTTTTTAATATCATCATTCCACCAGGCAGTTTCTTTAGGTTTTCTTATTTGACTCTGTCGTCCACATACTTTTTCAGCTGTACCAACCACAACCTTCTTTAGAGTATCCCATTCTTCACCTACCAATTTCAATTCTTCTCTTGACAACAACCTGTGGATAACTTCCCTGAATTCTTCCTTTACACTTGGCTCGGTTAGTCTCCAAGTTTTTATTTTTGGGACTATTTTGTTACAGACTTTGGGAGGTCTTTTCTCTGCAATAACTGTAATCAACAGTCTATGGTCTCCACTTGGAATGACCTTAACATCATTGACATTTTTCCATACATTTTGATCTATCAGAATATAATCTATTACTGTACCTATTTTATCATCCTAGCTATATCTTGTGATTTGATGGGAGTACCTTTTCTTGAACCAAGTGTTACTCACTATCAGGTTGTTTCTCATGCATAGATCTAGCATATATTCTCCCTCTTCATTTCTGTTTCCCATTCCATGAGGGCCCAGTATGGATTCATATCCTGTTCGTTGTGAGCCAACTTGTGAATTAAAATCGCCCATTACAATTAGATTGTCAGTGTGTTCTCCCAAGTTATTACGGAAGTTGGCCTTTTCCTCTTTTGAGCATCCTACCTGTGGAGCATAGACTTGGATCACATTGTACTTTTTCCCTCCTAAGTTCACAGATAACTTAATTATCCTTTCACTCACAAACTCAACTTCACTACAAGCATCAATGTCTTTATGTATTAAAAATCCTACTCCATTCTTAGACTCTACTTCATTTCCAGACCAATAGAGACTATAGTCCAATCTGATATTCATTTTCCCAGTTTTCTTCCACTTTGTTTCACTCAGGCCCATGATCAGAAGTTTCCTCCTTTCCATGAGGTCAACCAGCTCTTCAGTTTTGTTTGTCAATGTCAGGATATTTAATGTTCCCACTCTGATGCTTTGTCTTTGTTCGGTTTGGGTAGCTGGTTTATCGGGCTGTAAACCGTCATTCACACCAAACTAATGTCGTCGTCGTGAATTTCTACATCCGAGGCTTGTATTATTCTTGAAAGCAACTTCTTCAGTAATCCCTCTGTTGACCTGCTGAGCCTAACACAGACGGAGATTTTCTTTCAGGGTTTTCTCCCTTAGCCTTTGGTGTCCAGTCACCTCAACCTACAAGGCAGCAGGTTGTATTCATATTAATCCCTGAATACAGGGCTGACTCTTCTGCCATCTCCACAGTACCAAAGTCCACCTTCTCCGCTGTAAAAGTCGTTGAGGTCTTCACTCATAACCCTGAGCTGGGACCCTTACCAGATGTTACACACCAGGTCAGTGTGCTATGGGACTCACACAGGCAGGGGCGCCACTCCCTGGGTAGGACTGCCTCCGAAAAGGGTCCCTACCCGCTACCTGCCCACTCATATTGACAGGAGATATAAAGGAACGACACGCTATGTCAACTTAATGCAAACGCATAAATAACCCCAAAAACTTCACAAATACATGTGCTCTTATGACAGAATCTGTAACTCCGCTAGATAGAGCTCTAATCGCTGTCCCTCGATATCTCGCAGTGTCTCGTATTATCTCTATGGTATTTAGTGACAGCGAATGCGGTGTCCACAATGGTGAGTGGATGTAGTCGTCTCAAAGAAGCGGTATGATTACGCCTACAGAAACTAAACGGAACTGAATTCACTACTTATATATACGCTCAGAATAAATAAATAAATCAACTACAAAATGAAATTAAACTTACCAGTATTTACACAAGATGTTGAAAGTGATCTCTCTGAACTGCGATGCAAGCTTCATATCCCGTAATGAGATTTCAAAACATACTTTGCAGTTCATGGACACTGATAGAACGCAGTGTGTTCCTAATTTCGATTTTTAATTCTTCTGTAGTTCGAGGATTATTCCTATAATCTTTTTCTTTGAGATTTCCCCACTGACAAAAGTAGCAGATGCTTACATCAGGCGAACGAGGGAACTATAAGCCTTTACTGACGACATCATCATCGGAAGATTTCTGCGACCATCACACCATCCTGCTGGAAATAGTCATACCTTCTTCTTCTTCGGTTAGTTCAGCAAAAAAATGATTTGAGAATGTTGGGAATATAACGGTCGGAAGTAATTTTGTCTGTAAACATAACAGATCGATAATTCGTTGGGCACTAAAAGCGCACCACACACCCACTTTCACGTCGTGCAGACGTCTCGGCTATAAAATGTGTGTTCTTTGTATCCCTGATCCTATTATTCTATGAATTGACATATCCACTCAAATGAAACCATGCTGTCACACATAAAAAGAAAGTTTGGATCCATGATACCCTCGTGGACTATTCACTAGACAACTGCAAAATCTTACTCTTGCAATGAAATCTCTAGGCTGTATATTATGGACTGAGCGAGTTCGATAAGATCGTAAATGTAATAATTTTTTAAATATTACATGCTGATGAATGTGAAATACCTGTTTCCTGAGCTACTCTCCGAAGCAATTTCTGTCGACTGTCTTGCAGTCTTGTCTCTCTTCTAACAACTCTTGTGTGAGAGCTGTTCTCCTTGGTTGCTTTTTCTTATTAGTTGCAGAACCAACACTATGCCACTCGTGAAGGAGTTGATACATGTGAGTTTTTGGTACTGTAAAACCAGGAAACTGTTTATGAAATTTTCAAAGGCACCTTATAGCAGATTTCTTCTTCCTGTGTAAACAACACTCGATCAAAAATATTCTCAGAGTTACAGTGTACTTTACCATTGCAATAATAATCTTTCAATACATCATTAAAAGTCCAATTGTTACTAACGAACTGAGTGACAGTGCTAAACATCCTGTTGCCTCAGTTGTCTCAACACTTCTTATCACACCAGGCTTGACACAAGCCATATGGCACCCACTTGGGGATTCCTAAGGCCTGTAAACAGAAGTGGGACGTTGTAGACTATACTCCTGTACTATGGTGTATCTGCGTAAGAAAGGCATTCTATTTTCTCCAGTTGAAACTAGAGACGAGCTTCTATGTAAAGAAGAGACCTGAAGCATCTAAAACAGGCATGAATTGGATAGACTTGCAAATTAAATTGGGCATCCAATAGTGTGTCCGCCACTGTACCACTGCCAGTATGATCAGATAGAGATGATATGGGCCCCAGTTAAAAAGGAAGTTGCAAACAAGAACACCACTTTCTGTCTTGCCCATGTCAAGCAGCTTACATATGGAACTTTAGACAGGATTTCTCAGGAAGACTGGGTAAAATGTGTAAGACATCCCAAAACATTGGAAGAAAGTGATTCCGCCAAGCAGCGCAGGAGGGAGAAGACAATGGAGCCTATCGTCTTAAACTTAGGTGAGAGCAGCGACAATAAGTTTGAGTACAACAAATCTGGGGATGAATAAGGACACACACAGTGAACAAATGTAGTAGGTCCCATTTTGGTATTTTATCTCTCTGTAACAGTTGTAGTTCACGACTGCTTTATGGAATTCAGTACTTTATGGAACCTGCAGTGTATCTTATCTTTTTTGTTCTGTGTATGTTGTTCTTAAAATTTACTGTGAATTTTGTCACATTTATTTAACTGTATAGAGTAATAAAGGAAATATTCAGTGTAATGTGCTGCAAGTAGGATATTTTATGGAGTTAGAGAAAATATTTTCTCCATCAGCTGACCTGCAATGAGCGCGTGAATCATGCAGGAGAAGACTTCTGCAGTTATAACTTAAAACAAATTTGACAGGTTGCATTAATGATGCTGTTTGTGATAAAATTAATTTAATATTTTTCTCATTACATTTCTTGCTGGAAGTTTTTATGTGATCAAACAGAACGTAAGTTGCCAGCAAGGACAGTTTTCATTACATATTTGGAAAAACTGAGCATTTCTTTCAATATTTAAAAAATCTCAAATGCTTTCCTATTTTGTGGATAAAATGTCTTCTACAGGTATCTGCTAACTTTCACAAAGTTTCGAATAAGTTTCAGTTAATTTTTATCATTGCTTCCAACATTTTCTATTGGTCGAGTAACATAAAAATTCAATTTGTGAATCGCACACAGTTAAAAAAAATTATTTTTCATGGTAGCCACATGCATGTTTCAGTTTAAAGACACTTCTTCATATCTACAAGTTAGTATTTTCTAGCATATATTGCGGACTTAACATCAAACTGCGTAAGAAAGGCATTCCATTTTCTCCAGCAATGCTTTGGAGTTAGTTTGATTGGTCTAATTTAATGGTGGCTGCATTCATCCACGTAATTTCCAGCAAGATTCTGTTCCATTCATTCGAAAAACAGTTGCCTTAGTGAGAAGTCAGGAACAATGCAATCCGCATTAATACACGTAATTTCCATCAACATTCTGTTACATCCATTACAATTTCTCAGGTTGGCAAAGCAAGCAAGCATGTAGTTTCACGCAGATTAAGATCACAGTCACGGCACCTCCATTTTTACACGGAATCTGAATCTCAGGGACATGACATTTCTTTGGCTAGGATTTGAAAAATAGCTACCTTAGTGAGGAGTCAGGAACAATGATGTCTGATATGTGTTGTAAGAAAGCTGTCTTGAACAGTGAAAATGAAGAGGTTTCATAGTTGGAAAGAAGCAGATTCTGAAGGTATCAAATACATATGTAAAGGTAGTAATTTCTCAGTGAGAAATTATTTTTTTCATGCTGTCCTTATTATGATCTGTGTGTTAATATTACAGGAAGGTTCATCCCTTCGACAGCTGGGAATAATTTTTAATCTTCTTTTCATATCTTAAACAGGTCAAGAAATTATAACTCTTAAAATTATATGCTTCTTTCTATCCAAGAATGGAAATTGGTCACATTTATTCTATTTCTGTATGCAATAGATAGTATGCAACTTTGCATTTGATAGTTTCTCAGCATTTCTACAGGTTTCCATACATGTTACTACACAAGATGACAGATCGGTTGGTAATCAGATAGTATGGAAATAAGATGAGAGATTAGTATTCAGAACTGCACACATGTAACTGCAACCAACTTCACAGAATGAGGTGACACAGTTAATAATAATCTAATACACAACAGATGTTATTTATGTACTATCGGGCCATGAGACATAAGCATATCGCACATACCATTACATGGCATAATTCATCTTTACTTGGACAACTTTGGGGCAAAATCACGGAATGATCATTTAATGCTCCTTTCAGACGGTCAATATTAGAAGATAATACTTGTAAATTGGCAATTCTTGAGAATCTGATCTGATCGGAGTGATCATTTAATGCTCCTTTCAGATGGTCAGTATTAGAAGATAATACTTGTAAATTGGCAATTCTTGAGAATCTGATCTGATCGGAGTGATCATTTAATGCTCCTTTCAGATGGTCAGTATTAGAAGATAATACTTGTAAATTGGCAATTCTTGAGAATCTGATCTGATGCTCAGTGATGATCAACATTCAAGTTTAAAAATGCCAGGTTAAAAAAAAATCAAGTTCACTGTGTGCATATTTTTGTGTGTAAACGTTACAAGGTGATTCACAAGAAATTACTAAGATTATAGAGTTATTTCTGAAGATATTTTGAGGAAAAAACCCTGGTCTATTCTCAATACTTTATTAAGCTAAAAAACATCAATTTTACTGAAAAAAAAAAGTATTTAGTTTGAGGAGTAAAAGAAAAGTACAAATAAGGAATGAACATTTCAGAAATATTTTCTTTTGTCTATTATCTGAAGCAGCAGGATTGTACATTCTTCAACTGCTTTGTACAAACACTTATTTTACTCAATCTTTTATTACAAAATTACAACAATCTAAAAAACTTTACAATAATTATTACAAATTACACCAATTCTAACGACAGTAGACTTTACAGTTGAACATTGTACTGAAATGTATAGCCTTACAAGAATACAAAACCTAAAAACTATTGCCTATTTTTATATAATTTGCTCCATTTTTATGAACTGAGTGTTTGTATAAAGGGGATTTGAAATACATTTTGAGGTTTCAGAGTATTAAGTAAATGTAAATAAATAACGAAATATTAAATCTTTATTTCTTTTACACCTAAAACTGAGGTCGACTGATTATTTTTTTGTGGATATTTTTACCAAAATGTCTTCAGAAACAAGCTTAGAAACAACTTCTCATAAATAACCTTATAAGATTTAAGTTTTAAAAAGCAAGATAAAATATACCTGGCATTTTAACTGAATTAGTCAAAAAATATTTTCCTCTCTTTACGCCCAACTTGACAACATAAATGAGACTAGAGAGGGAAAGTAATGAAATCCTTTGTGTTGAAGTGAACAAGTCAGTACAGAATCTTTGAAGATATTCATGCAAACTGGACGGAAATGTGCAGCAGAACAATGGGCTCGAATGGCAAACGCAACATACACACAGAAGCCAAACAAATTTTCATTCAGGATCCTGGAAGTTGTAGACTCACTCAGAAGTGAAATTATGATCACAAACTGATGGAATAAATGGCTCCCAGCTATGGATAGATACCAGTACTGAATATTTACAAGAAACATTTAATTTTTCCTTTGTAATCTGAATATTTGTCAAGATCTACTGAATTAATGTCAGCTACTGAACATAAAAGTAAAAATGAGCTCTTCAAAAATGCAGTGACTGGACTTAAGAGGTAAAGTAAGTAACCTATCTTTGATAATATGGAATAAAAAGTAGTTTGAAGTTAGAGCAGGTTTTCTTACTCTCTAACATTTAAATTAAAGTATTTAGTATAAATTCTTTAATAAGATAAGGTATCTTTTTAACTATTTGATTCTATTTTATCTGTCATTAATACAGCACTGATAGCTTACTGTATTTTCTGTTAAATGGTCAATTTTTGTCAATGTTTATGGGTAAAAAGACTGTTAAAGAATTCAAATCAGAAATAACAGTTGTAGTGATGTCAAAGCAGCTTGCACAGCTTTCAACAGTACTATTTGAGGGCCTTGAAATAAGTACTGAAATACAAAATGTTTGTTGATTTCTACATGGAAGATCGATTGCAATAACAAATCATAAGTAATCAATATTTCTCCATATTTCTCCATTCTAAAAACACAGGGAAAAGTATGGATACTGTAGGATGAAACAGGAAACAGTGAGAATGATAGGAAATTTATCAAACCAGGAATAGTACTTTTCATTATACCATTATTTGAAACTAAAATTTTCAATACACGTCACAATAAACATACAACTAATGGATTGTTTAGATCTTGGATCTTTTGCGAGCTATAGCATCTTCTACAGCTTTCAGTTGTTTCAGTAATTCTTCCCTTCGAGAAGTGGCTGCCTTTTTAGGTGCTGGTTTGGACAATGCTGCAACCTGCAAGAAGAAGAAGAAATAAAAAATAACACTCTGACATGTACTTAGGTTACTATTATCACAGCAGATTTTAACTAGTAATACTCTTTAAACCAGGGTGCACGAATATGGTTCTGACAGCAATGTTTAAACATGCAAGGAAATCTCTACAAGTCTTTCGCATTACATCCTTAAATCCTATGTAACTGCACCAGATTTTATACCTGCAATCTTACCGAGACCCTAACTAGCTGTTCATATATAAATATATCATTTAAGACGTCAATGACTTCTCAAATTCATTCAAATGATGTTACTATAACAAACCTGAATTTGAAACATATACCATACATAAGTGAATAATTCCCAAACCCTAATTTTTTTCTTTTTTAATAATGTAAAGCTTTGTTTAACATTTGTAATTACAACTGTAAATACTGCACTACAATAAATTATAGAATTATGAAGCAATTACATGTCAAAACCTTCATTAGAAGGTTTATAATAGTTAGGGGCCTTATTTTTTGGTGAAATAAAAATCTATTTCAGTGTTAAAATTGACACTATTTCCGTGGGTATTTCATGAAATGAACTGTCATACTGATCTAATGTTTCTTGTGCATTCTTTCCAACAGTATGAGACAGACCTACCTAAAGTCATGATAAAGGGTTTTGAAGAGATTTCTCATAATGTAGCCTAGTTATTAAATCTTAGATCACCAAAAATACACAATGTTATAAAAACAACAGCTAATTAAAAAAAGATATAAATCGATTCCTCAAAATGAAGTTAGGCAACTCTGCCCTGTAATAATGAATTCATATATACTTCTTTATGATTCCAATTACTGTTGAATGTCATGAAATTTTGCACAAACATTCTCAAGACTGGTATGTCACACACCGGAGAGGCAGTCTCCTGCAAAATTGCAACAATTCGTTTGAAATGCATGGGGAGGTACAGTTTAACACGTTGAGTGCCACACCAAAATTCATGGGATTGCAGTCTGGTGCCGAGGGCTAATAACATCTAGTTACTCCATGGTGCCAAAATGTTCACAGGCTTAAGCCCTTAACAGGGTTTGACACCATTATGCGTTCTTGTATTTCTAAATGTATTCTTACGTAGGGTTAGCTGCCTATAAGCGCCTGGCTATTCTTAATCACTTCTGACATCTACTATCATAATTTAAAAAAAAATTCCATTCGTATCAGATGTGATTATTGCTGTCCTATTAATTTTTATCCAGTCTCAAGTCAGTTGGATAGTTCGCGCCAAGCGGCAGTCCGACAGCTGTCTCGTGTTGCCTCGTACGGTCCACGCCAAATTCTTAGTAAAGAATTTATGTATACGTACATTGAAATTACTAAATTTGCGAGTTGTTGTTACGATACAGTTGTTCTGCAATCTCCATTGTCCATGTTCTGATAACTTTTTGTAAATTGGTCTATATATGGTGGTAAACTGTTCCATGTGACGTGAACATGGCTTGGTTAGGAAAGACGTTGAATTATCTGAGAACCCGCCGACCGGAAGTAGGAATCGCTCAAGAAGATGTTGTGTTGTGTGCCTGTCAAACCAGAGGCGACGGTAAACTGTCTACTGCTGTAAGGAATGTGACGTGGCACTTTGTCCTTGCCCGTGCTTCCATATTCACCACACTGTGCGCAATTTCTGAATGACCTATGAACCATAAAGTATGTAGAACCTACTGATGCATATCTGAAAACTTGAAAAATATCATAATAATGAAAGGAACACTTCTTATATTCACTTTTTTTTTTTTTGCCATTTGCTTTGCGTTGCACCGACACAGATATGTCTTACGGCGACGATGGGATAGGAAAGGCCTAGGAATCGGAAGGAACCGGCCGTGGCCTTAATGAAGGTACAGCCCAGGCATTTGCCTGGTTTGAAAATGGGAAATCACGGCCATTCACTTTTGTATGAACACACTGTATATATATTTACGGGTTTACAAGAAAAGCAGTAAAAACATACTGCTATTGAATTTCTACTATATCACTAATAATTTAAATAAATCAAGTAAAATACATTTTTTTGGGTTGAGTATTTACATCTGCCGCACACTACTGTACCCATTCCTAAAGTGCACATCGCGCTGAATAATTACCTACTGGCTGGTTGACATTATGAAACTATTCCCTAGTTAAGGGGTTAACCAAGCAAGTGATCGCTGAAATGAGGATATATTTATGATATATTAAGTTAACCTACTATGTATATTAGGTCAAATATTGCGACCCCATATGGCGTCGTACTGGTCATTACGAATTGTCTACATACAGCGGCTCCATATGGAGTAGCACTTATACAGTAGTTCATGTCCCAACACTCGGCAACGGGCCATTTATATTAGTATTAATGATCATGGCCACCAGGCGGGCATAACATTTTTTTGTTATATAAAGTAGTGAAAAATCATGTGAATTTGGTAAATTAGGATGTAAGAGCATAATATTCTAAGAATAATTTGTATTTAATTATATTTGTATAACTTTTAATTTGGGTAAGAGAACCTAGCAGTGATGATTGAGCAACATGGAAAACCAGTGACTATATCGCTGAAGACGGTGGACAAGTCTGTAAAAAGTGTTGCAACAGCTGCCATGGAAACCCGGAGTACAGTGGGGAAGTGTATGCTGAAGATTGCAATTCATCAATGTGGATAGACGTGCGAGATTGCTATTTGCTCTTTACTGGGTTCAAGATCACTGTAACTATACACTTTGTTTACATCATCGTTGGATCAATGACCTTCGATGTTAGGCCCCTTTAAACAACAAGCAACAAGCGGGTACATCATCATTGTCCAACTTGTCCAATATATCGTCCAGACTATCTGCACTAAGTCTTCTACTGTTTGATTTACTCATAGTGACTTAAAGAAAAGGGAAACTCACAGCACTGCACACTTACATGAACAATCCGTGCGCGAGATAGAAAATGACATTTTCACCCTACAAAGCACTCGATGTACCCATATGAGGTCGCCCCAAAACAGGAATTGACAAATGAAAGGTGGACTATGCACGTACATAAACAGACAGCCAACAGATGGCAGGAAGATACTTTATACAGCTTCAAAACACACACTTACTGCGCACCTAAATGGGTTAGCATAGTTCTCGATTTCGAAAGAACGTACGACCCCATATGGGGACGTAAAGTTTAAAACTTGACTAGTCCCACGTACCCAAATGGGGTCCCTTGGCACTCAATATGTTAAAATGCGATTTTGCTTTTCAAGAGATAGCCTAATATAAGGGACTTGTTGCTTGAGCATGGCATTAAGTCCCAGTCCAATACCTGACTATGATTCTTGGCAACCAATCCATTTAATTTTCTTGGGATAAATATCCTGAACGAATAACTCGTTTGAATTGTCAGGTATGTCAAACAGAAGGGATTCCATTACTGTATATTCTATTTACTGCAAATTAAGTACACATAATGACACTATGAAGTAGGTTGTGTGTATGTATGTTCTTTTTGGCAGATTATCGATCGTCGCGCTAACTCAGAGAAGGGTTAGGACTGGGAAAGAAGCAGCTGTGGCGTTAATCGCAGCTTCAGTATTTGCCTTGTGTGAAAATAGGGTAACAATGGATAACCGTCTTCAGGGCTGCCGATGGAGGAGTTCAAATCCATTATCTCCATGATGCAAGCTTATGCTTTGCTTATGTTACAACAGCCAACTTGCTCAGTTACAGAATATTTTAGTTCCTTTTTTCCTTTGCTGCTGTTATTTAGACTACACTCACTGTAAGAACAGCACTGAGATTGAAGCTATACGGTACTTCCTTCTACGGTGGCGTGCCGCTTAACTCTTGATAACATTATGAGACTTCACGTTCACAGAAAGCGATGTCATCTGTGGACAAGTCATGCTCATGAATAGCTATATTGTGTAATATATAAGATAGATGACAACTGACTAACATTTGGTGATATTCACTGGTTGCAAAAGCCAAAGAGTAGCATGAAACATACATCTATTTCAGTTGTAATCATGGAAGCGAAAAGGAAGGTTGTTCAGTGAGTGAGTATTGACATGGGGGTTTCAACTGAACAGTATGGTGGTGCTGTTGGTCGTTGGAGGGGTGGAGATGAACCATGGACTTGATCCTGCTGGTACAGTTGAATGGGAAGAGATGGAGAAGATAATGGAAATTGTCAAGGGCCAAGCAGAACAAACAAGAGAGCTCCTACGAGAACAAGCCAGTGAACTGAGAGAAATAAAGGACTGTCTGAAAGAGGAGCTGATAAAGGTAACAGAACTGGTGGTCCACAGCAATAAGGAAATATCAAGCTTGAGGGATAAGGTGAAGAGAATGGAAGAAGAGGTAATTGAGGTGGCAAGAGAAAAAGTTCCAGCAGGAAACTCGTAAGAAAAATATTTCTATATACGGATTACCTGAGGACGCTAAAGAAGATCTAGTACTAAGATCTAGTGCTAGAGCTAATAAATGAGACGTTGAGATCAACTGCAGGGAAGCCGACATTGACGAGATTCAGCGAACAGGGAAAACAATAGGCAAGAGACCAGTGAAAGTGAGGTTCGTTTCAATGACTGCTGAAGAAGATTTTGGACAATACATGCCAATTGAAAGGTGAAAAGTTATGGATCAAGGAGAAGCTCGAGAAAGAAGCCTTTAGGAACCAGAAAACTCTTCAGTTCCATCTGGGAAAGGCTAGGTGTTCAGGACTAATTGCCTACATAAGGGGTAACAAATTAGTGGTGGGTGACAGGAAGTGGACTAGAGCAAGGTCGGTGGAGCATTTAAAGAGTATGTACAACACAGGGAGTACGATGGCTGACGAGAAATGTGAACGCACAAGGAAGCGTCTATGTACATCGTTACAAAACTATCCGTGTCCCTCCCTAATACTTTACTCATAGCCCTAATTTATTATTTAATTATGATTATTATAATTATGTGTTAGTGTAGTGTATGCTCCTCTTTGCAAAATGGGATGAACGCGTAGTGTGCCTGGATGTACAACCAATTACCATTCAAATAAGGAGGTGGCTGTCTCAACATTTGCATTTCCTAGCGATAAGGATAAGCGAGTTAAATGGATTCAAGCTATATACCACGCTAATTCTGAACCCAGTAAATATGCCTGTGTCTGTATTAAACATTTTTCCGAAAATCACATAATTCGAGTTGACACTGCGAAAAGACCAGATGGTTCCGTTTTAACTGTGCCTAGGGTAAAGCCAAAATTAACTACCGATGCTGTGCCAACTATACCGGGTGATCCACCAGCCCCTTGCGATCCAGTTTTATGCATCCCTTCAGATTTACTACAAATCCGAAAGACATCGGTCCCTCACCCAAAACCGAGGTAATATAACGAGATGTGTGCTTACCGGCTAGAAGACAGCAAGAATTATGAGCACCACTATTAATTAATTATGGGTACCTCGAATGAACCCGTAAAACGAATACAGATACACAGAACACGTACTTTAAAACAGGAGGGGGACGCACAGACCGGGAGCACGGTACTGTATAGGCTGGGAGGTGGGCGCTTTAGATCAAGTGTCGCAGTAGCTCACATGGCAAGCGGGCGGGCAGATATATGATAGTGGACATTGCTCGAGGTGATGAATATTTTAACAGCCAGTTGCCTGGGATGTGGTAAGGTTGAATACTTGATAGCTTCAAAGGACTGATTTGTTTATTTGACCCTGTAAAAGACTGTATGTATCGCTGCATTGGGTATGGTGCTGGATTGGATGAGGATATGGAGATGATGGTCTGTGGCCAGTATAGGCTGGGAAGTGGGTGCCATAGGTCAATTGCCGTAGTCGCTCACATGGCTAGTACCCAGTAGGATGTGTAATAGTTGAGAGTGCTAAAGGGTTAGAGGGTTGAATTCCCATGCAAGCATTTTTTTAAAAGCCAGTTACCTGGGGTGTGGCAAGGTTGTATACTTAATACCCGTATTTTCCACAGACTAATTTGTTTATATGGCCCTGAAAAGGGCCGCTGGTATGGAGCTGGGTTGATAGAGGCTAGGAAACACGTGACAGGATTCCAGTTATCCACATTGTCTAACGCAGCACCTGCTTGAACTTACGAACTCCGGGGTCGATATAGAGATGCACGTGATGTTGTAAGAACCGTCTGGCCTGTTGCATCATCTCTGGTGAAACGGATCGGCATGCCATGGTGATGAGCTGTTTAAGGTGACAAGGACTGGCCGGCTCCTGAGCGTACACCAGTTGTTTTACATGGCCCCGCAGGAAAAAATCTGGCCGGGGGGGGGGGGGGGGGGGGGGCATACGATTGGGCGGGCCAGGTCCTCAACTTCCTAGCCATTTATCAGGAAACGTTGCATGGAGATGGTTGCAGATGAGCACTGCCACATGCGGTGGATCTCCGTCATGTTGAAACCACATCCTGCAGCAGTCAAGGAGTAGCACACATTCCAAAAACGGTGGTAGTTCATCTTGGAGAAACCACAGATAGCTTTGACTGGTCAGATGACCCTCAAAGAAATGGGGACCAATGAAGTGATCACTCATGATTCCACACCATACACTGACGCCCCACTGTACTGGAAAAGCTGTCTATCGCACCCAATGGGGATTATCCAACACTCCAGTAATGCATATTATGGCGATTAACGGTTCCATTGTTGTGGAATCATGGTTCGTCTGTAAATAAGGGAGTCGCTAGAAAAGCAGGATCAGTGTCCACATGCTATAGGATCCTTTGACAGAACGCCACCGAACATCGAAATCATGACCACGGAGCTCCTGGTGTAAGTGCAGATGGTACAGGTGAAACTGGTGGGTATGCAATATCCCCACAGCTGAAGCTCGGCTGATGTTCATCTCCTATGCAATGGCCCGTGTACTACAATAAGGGTTACGCCGGATAGCGTCAAACATGACCTCTTCATTGTCAGCAGACATCATGGGATGATCTCGAATAGGCCGCCTCCTTCCCAGGGATGCAGTATCCGGCAGCCTCCTTTCCACACTCCGAAATGTTATGCCCGTCGGTTGTCGTCTATCCGGATAGCCTTCTTGGCACAGGCGTTGTGCCTGGTAAGTATTCTGTCTAGCTTCTACATATATAAGTAACATATCCACATACTCGTCGCTGGAATACATCTCGAGGCAGTGAATAAACTTTGTGTTGTGAACTGCTTCAAAGGAGGGGAGTTCGCGAAGCTACATACCTGCCATCGAATGATGTTATCGTTCCAGTGGGGCATACTCAGCCCTACCTGTGGTCTACGAAGCTTGGAACATGTACAACGTAGCTAACTGGCCACAGACTATCACCTCCTAATCCTCGTCCAACCCAGCACCATACCCAATGCAACGATACATACAGTCTTTTACAGGGTCACATAAACAAATCAGCCCTTGGAAGCTGTCAAGTATGCAATCTTCCCACATCCCAGACAACTAGCTGTTAAAAAAATTCTTACGCGGGATCTGAACCTCCTACCTCGAGCACTGTTCACTATCAATATTTCCCTGTCTGCTTGCCATAGGAGCTAATGCGACATGACCTATGGCGCCCACTTCCCAGCGTATACAATAGTGTGCTCCCGGTGTGTGCATGCACCTCCTGTTTCAAAGTACATGTTCTGTGTATCAGTACTTGTTTTACGGGTTCATTCGAGGCTCCCATAATGAATTAATAGTTGCGCTCGCGATTTCTCCTGTCTTCTAGCCCGTAAACACACATCCCGTTATATTACCCCAGTTTAGAGAGAGGGACTGATGTCATTTAGAACTGCAGTAAATGTGAAGGGATGCATAAAACTGGATCACAAGTGACAGGTGGACCACCTGGTATTTCCTGGATAGCCGTCATATATATCTCTCAACCAACACCTGCCAAACGAAAATCGCCAGAAGAAAGGAGAGAGGATATTTTGCAGAATGACTAACTAACCTTCAAGAGATGGTGTGAAGGAGACAAGATATCAAGTTATGAGGACTTGCTGGGTAAGTTAACAACAATAACTGTACTTAAATTTTCTGCCAAAATTGACGTCGACAATCTTTTGTTTTACAAGCTTCACACCATAGACATTCCGACTGTCGAGATATCTTTTACAATTTTCAAAGACTTAAGAGTGCAAGTATGCTTAAATGGTTGCAAGATACCTGCTAAAAATATAGCTGGATTTTAGGAGATGTTCATCACTTAAGTGTTTATTGAGTCATTTGACTGCTTTTAGTAACTCGTCTACATCAGTGGATACAGTTAACAAGTTAAATAATGTGTGCTTAACTCTAGAGGACTGTATTAATGAGTTATTGAATTTAGACAGTGATGACACATTGCCACTTGCTAAAAAAATCCAGTTTTTACGAGAACAAGAGCTAAAGAAAGACTTTAGAAGTGAAACCTCGCCAGTGCGTTCCTCATCAACAGGTTTTCCCGCTTAGAATGTCGTAAATTCGAATTCCTGATTCTCACCGTATTAAATCTATATAAATATCCCTCACTTATCACATCACAAATTTTCTCTATTACCGCTTAATATTACATGTTATAAACCTCATTATTGGTCCATATTGAAAATTTACAGTTCAAAAATAATAAAGGTGTTCATTAATCCACCTACACAATACTTCATTTCCACTTATAGTTGTTACATAAACACAATAATACTTATTTGGGACAGGTTTTGCCCTTAATTTAGGGCATCTTCAACCTAAAATAATTTTCAAAAGTACATATAATATTACTAATAGAAGCTAAAAGATTAGCTAGTTACTAAAATTTGGTACATATAATGTGAATATTGATACATTAATAAAAACATGTTAATGGAACACTGTCAATGATCATACTAAAACAATCTTGTCAGAGACTAAAACTTCCTCCATTAAAAATACGTAGTTCTAATTAAAATAGTTCAAATAAAACTGTTTGTGGATTCACCAATGTGATAATGCGTATATTGCCAACAAAATGAGGGCTTAAACATAAGCACAAAAACGTATGTCATGTACACAATATGTTCAAAGCCGCTGTTGAAGTCGTAAGGTATTAAAACTGAAACATCAGTTGAATTATCGTAGAAGAAGTGGCCGTTTGTATAGGTAAGAAATCTTGTCAGAGACCTTTGTCGAGAAATGCCGGTAGATTCTGGAATAATGTTCACTGTAAGAGAAGGAAAGGAAGTCTTAAAAAGGTGAACACAAGGAGAGAACTCTTTTTACGTTGCTTAGAATAGAAGGGGACTTACGTGTTTGTTATAAGTTGTTACTTGTTATCTACCGTTGTGTTAGCAACCGCCCTTCTGTTGGATCTGAGTCTCGCATTGTCACGTGATATGGTAGCCTATGTCTGGATTAGGAACATAATTGCATGAAATTGACTAACATGGTGCATATTTGCTGCAGAGGCGGTAGTGAACTCGGAGGGGAAGGAATGGGGGAGTGTGGAAGGGAGGAGAGGATAGGTGGAGTTAACTGTGACGAGGCTGACGAAGGGACGGAGTTATCAAATTTGCCGGAAGTAGGCCTATTATCCGTAGGTATGGGTGGAGTATTAAGAGTATGAAGAATTATATATATTAGGTATCCTAACTTTATTTGAACTAACCATCTTTAATAATTTAGGCGTTAATTCATGTAACATGCTTTTACTGTCCGTGATGTCATTAAGATTCTGATCTTTATTATACGTCTGGTCTAAATAGATATATAAACTTTCTAGTTCGTTCAACATTCTTTCTTTTTCTATATTTCTATATTACCGCTTAATACGATCACATTATTCCTAGCCCTGAAATGTTATTTGTCATTCCTTGTGAAAGAAACATGATTTACAACTACGGTAAGAGCCATCACCACATTTGCGTGATTGCAGAAAAAGTGAGCCTATTTGTGCTTGTATTTCACACTCCATTCAGAAGTTAGAAATGTATTTTGTGTCGAGTGGTACAGTGAAGTTTTGTCACGTGATATGGTAGCCTATATCTGAATTAGGAACATAATCACATGAAATTGACTACCATGGTGCATATTTGTCTTGAGATAGCGATTATTCCTTTTTTCTAATCATCAGGGACCTCCTTTTTATCCCAGACAATCCTGAGAACTTGATATGTCCACTGCCTTTTTATCTCCACTGAAATTTCATCTATTTCAGCAGTTTTTCCATTCTTCATCTTTCTTATTGCCATTTCAATTTCATTCATTGTCATTTCTTTATCCATTTCTTCATCAACTAATTGCCTTTCCTGGTGGTCCATTGAATGACTGTCATGATTGTCATTTCTCATGTTCAGTAAGTTCTGAAAATACTCTCTCCAACTATTTCTTATTTCTTCTGGCTTTGTTAATATTATGCCATCTTAATCCTTCACAAATATGGTGTTTACTTGATCTCTCTTTTTGTTTCTTAAGATATCATACAATAATTTCTTGCTGCCCTGCATATCATCTCTCAATTTCTGTGTGAATAAGGCCCAGCTTTTCCTCTTTCCTTCCTCCACTACTTTCTTGGCCAAATTATTTGCCTTCACATATTTTCTTCTACTTTCTTCGGTCTTAGATGTTTTCCATGTTATTTTCTTTTCCTTCACTTTACCCTTTACCATATCATTCCACCAGTGTTGTCTCTTTGTCTTTCACATTTCCTGATGTTCTACCACATACCTTTTCAGCACATCCAACCAGTGCTTTCTTAAATCTTTTCCATTCATCTTCAACATTCTCCATCCCTGTCCTGGGTACCAAGGGTATTATTTCCCTTCAAAATTCTTCTTGAATGCTTTTCTCCTTTAACTTCCATACTTTAATTCTTTTGTCTCTTCTTAATGGAGGTTTTTCAATCTTTCCCACTTTCAGTTTTAAAATTACAACTCTATGATCTCCAACAAAGTCTTCTTCAGGCATGGGGCTGTAACATCTAAATGGTTCTTCATGTGTTCTTTCTCGATGATTACATAATGAATCATGGCCTTTGTTTGTTTGTCTCCCCAACCATACCTTGTAATCTTCTGACTGTTCTTCTTCCTAAACCAGGTGCTTCCAACAATCATTTGGTTCCTGATGCAAAAATCCACCAACAACTCATTTTCTGGATTTACATTTCCATATCTAAAGGGCCCTACAACATCTTCCTTTCCCTGTCTTTCCATTCCAACTTGTGCATTTAGATCTTGCATCAATAGCACTTTCTTATCTTCTATCTGTCTCTCCATTTCCTCTAAAACATCCTCTAGATGTTCATCGATGCAACCCGTTCATGGGACATACAACTGGAATAGATCTTCCATGCCATTTCAAAATGGAGTCTCATCACCATCACCATATCGCTGGCGCATTCTGTACACTCCACATATTCTTCGATTTCTTTTCTAAGTATGATGGCCACTCTCCAAGGACATTCCAGGAATCATTAATGAACAAGGGGAGTGTGTATGTGAGGATATTCAAAAGGCAGAAGTATTTAGTCAGCAGTATGTAAAGGATAATGTCCAGATAGAGGAGGTGACTAATGCTAAGAAAGTATTAAAATTTACCTATGATAACAATGACATTTACAATACGATACAAAAGTTGAAAACTTGAAAAGCGGCTGGAATTGATAAGATTTCTGCGGATATGCTAAAAACAATGCGTTTTGTCGTTGTTCTGCAACTGCCAGATAAATGCAACTAGACCTTAGGAGGGTCACTGGAGTCACAGTGTCTAACCAGACAGTAAGGAACAAGAGAAGTGTCCTTACGACCCAGACGTCCTGTTCGAGTGCCCTGTTTAACGCAGCAACATCGCGCAGCTCGCCTTCTATTTGCCCGTACCCACGTCAGCTGGCAACTTCACCAATGGAGACCTGTGTTGTTCACAGAGGAGTCCAGATTTCCCGGCACAGCATGATGTCAATGTGTATGGAGACACCGTGGTGAGCAGTACGTGCCAAATGTTGTCCAGGAAGGTGACCGATTCGAACAAGGTTCTGTGATGTTGTGGGGTCGCATCGGTATTGATGGCCGTACGGATCTTCTCGTCGTCCGTGGTAATCTTACCACTGCGGCGTACATCGAGCAAATACTGCTACAGCATGTGTTGGCCCTGAATTCGTAATCATGCACGACAATGCCAGGGCTGTCTTGCGAGAACTGGACATTCAAGAGATGGAATGGCCAGCATTGAGTCCCAACCTTAACCCCATTGAGCATGTGTGGAATAGGCTTGACAGAAGTGTTTGTGGGCGTCCTGTTCCACCACAGACTCTTCAAGCCTCGAACAGGCTCTTATTGAAGAATGGGACCTGATACCGCAACGTGACCTCCATTGACTTATACGGAGCATACCACGTAGGTGCCAAGCTGCGATAAATGCTCGTGGAGGACATACATCATATTGAAGCTCTCCAACTGTGATAAAAGTCCACCCTGGAGGACTGTTATCACTTTGTTTTCACCCCTATTTGGACATTTCCATTTGTGTTCTGAAAATGAATGCAAATCTATCAATGTTCTTCTAGTATACTTAAACAATAAAGAATAAATGTTTAGTTGGTAATATACCTGGGTGTGAAGTATTGTTTTGTGGAACATGGCATACGTTCCCATAATTTTTTTGAACTGTGTATAAGGAAAGATCTTCATTGGGGTAATCACATAAATGGGATTGCAAATAAAGGGTACAGATCTCTGCACATGGTTATGAGGGTGTTTAGGGGTTGTAGTAAGGATATAAAGGACAGGGCATGCAAGTCTCTGGTAAGATAGCAAACAGAGTATGGTTCCAGTGTCTGGGACCCTCACCAGGATTACTTGATTCAAGAACTGGAAAAAAATCCAAAGAAAAACAGCTCAATTTGTTCTAAGTGATTTCAGACAAAAGAGTAGCATTACAAAAATGAAGTTTGGGCTGGGAAGACTTGGGAGAAAGAAGACTAACTGCTCGACTAAGTGGTACGTTACAATTTACAAACTTCATCATATAGATCCATATTGATACAATTTGAATTAAGAACTAGTGTTAGGTTTAGTGGTCTACCCAATCAATCCACTTCTCTTTACAAGTGAAAAAAATTAATATTAAAATATATTAAACGTACTTTGGAACATGTTTCGTCTTATTTTAAGACTTCTTCAGCCAAAACGTCTCGTAACAGATTACGATACTCATTGTTGCTGTCTAATAATTTTAAAAATGGAAGAACCCATGTCCTTTAAGAACTGTTTGAGAATACACTAAAGACAATAAAAAATATTTGCATAAAATTGTCCATCACTTCTTGTAAAAAATTTTCTTTATGTTAAAATTTTGAATGACATTTCTTGAAACTATGACATGAAGTGTTAGTAGCTAGTAGCTTCAGTGTACTGACTGAGGGAGATTTGAATTCTGGTCTCAGAATAGGGAAATGGGACCACATCCACATCAGAATACTTAAAAGCTTTAATTCTTATGAAAATTACTTTCAAAAAATAAGCTAATCCTGGTAGAAGGAATCTAGTGCTTCTGAGATAGCCTGTAGTATGGCAAAGATCTGTGCTGCATGACCACCATATTGATAGCTTAATTCTTATGAATATTCCTTTCAAAAAGCAAGGTCATCAATGTTGGTGAAACTCCCTCTGTCTCTGCTCATCCTAGATGAAGAAAGTAGTTGAAAAGAAAACTAGTCAATGTAGCAGGTACTCCTTGGACCTGCTTCAGACCAATGCCATTCTGTGTTCAAACATTAACTGTTTATGCGGTAGGAAAGGGAGTTGAAATTACATACAGCGTAATTATATAGAAGTGACTCATAATATAAATCGTAGTTATATCTCTGCATTTATTTTTATAATCAGCAATAATAATGGTTGAAAGAGGATGCACTGCTACAAATTCGTCCCATAGGAGTTCTTTCATGTGTCATTAAACGTACAGACATAAGGCTGACACATCTACAGTCAGAAGATAAAATTAAGATTTTCAAAGAAAGTTTTTTTTCAGCAGACCCCCAATTCCTTTATCCAGACAGTGTTTTCTTTCTACCTTTCTTGTGTCACATTATAAATTGAAATACCTTAGCAGCCAATGCTGACTCATCAACGGCAGATATCTCAGCAGGTCTCTTCTTGCCAGCCATCATAGGTACAGGTGCTCTCTCTGCAGGAAGAAAAGAAGAAAATAAACAGAGTAAAGGATATCTGACAAAGAATCTACCATAACAGAAACATAAATAAGTAACAAATGATCTGGTACAAAACTTTCACAAACATCTCGCACACTAACAAGTAAATTATTTAGAGAAGAAACAACTTCTATGATTATTACTAATGCTGTTTACAGGTAAAAATCACATCTCATGTAACTTCCTGATGACATCAACTCACACGGCTGGCTTGTATAAGAGACATGAAGATTTCTTGTTCGTATTGCTAGTTACCTTGAATGACTGCATAGCTTGAGCTCATTCTGCCAGGTACATCATGGTCTTATATAAGGTTTTCCTCCCTAGGTGAATTTTTATATGTTTGTAGAACCATTAATATTTAGAAATTTCATGATCCGTATTGAAGTGGGATTACAATATTTAAAAATTAAGAAGGTTCCTCCTATTCAAAACAAAGATATTTATTAATGTGAAAGAATCACATATCGTTCAAATGAGGTACTAGTTTCGGCACCAGATATGTGCCATCATCAGCCACAAAGTCAAATCGGGCAAACACAGTAAAACCCTAAAACAACTTTACACACACTATAACATCTGCATGGATGAATATGAAATATGACTTTAAAACAACTTTAAAAACACACTATAACATTTGCACAGATGCATATAAAATAAAATATGGTAGATGATGTTGCATTCCATTTTAAAATCCGTTAAAATGATGATTCCGTTGTTGTATACCCATGGCGGTTTGTCCAGCTTATATATAACTTTAGTTTTCTAAAACTGTTAAATTATGCTGTGAGGTTTATTGTCATATGAAGCTGACACTATGTGTGTTCTGTAGTTGGTTCCGGAAAATAAACGTAAACATGAACTTGGTAAGATCCAAAGAATTAATTCCCACTTCAATATGGGTTGAGGAACCTGGGGAAGAAATTAGAAGTCAAATTAGGCAAAAGATCGGAAGGAAAGATCAAAAAGAAAAGTCTGGAAAAACCTAGAGAATACTAGAAACGAACTCACCTTGAGCAGCCTGAGTGATCGGCGGACAGAGCTGGACTGATGGATGCAATTATAAGGTTAAGGGGCGAGGCGTAAGGGAGGAGAGGATAATTTTTAAATATTGTAGAACCATCCCGTTATCTTGTTTTCTTCACTCCTCAACTGCCAATGTTAATTATATGAATGTTTGGAAATGTGAGATGGGCTTCATTTAACTTCACGTAGTTCTTTCTGTAATTGCTAGATGGTACAAATGGTAGAATTTTTCAATAGTAGGAATCTTGAGCTTCCTAATTTTGGGCCACTTAGAAGTGTGTACAGGAAGCTCGCTTTAAAAAATAATATATATCTTTTTGGTGGGAGAAACAGCTAACATGTAGCATGACATCATCTAGCTTTACTGTTGTCTCGAAGAACAACAAATAAGTACAGTTTATGCATGGAAGGAAAATAAAGTGGCAATGTTTCTGATGCAATAAATACAACTTTCATTGTCATTTGGTGTCATAAATCTCCCAAGATAGTTAGAACCCTGCACGGATGTGAATATCTGCGAAGTTAGTGCCTTGGCGGATACAAACTGTATGCCAGTGCAGATAATTTTGCTGATAATTTCAAAGTAATGATGTTTATTGATTTTCACTCAGGTATACTCTTGCTTGTAGTTAGGCGACCCTTGATGTTGGTATGTGAGAATGGTGATATATAGAGCCCTGAGAAAATAAAGCCATAAATCTGACATAAGCCTAACTGTTTCTGCCGCATTTATTGGAAGGAAGGAACAAAGGTCAATACGTAGGTAGTTGTGGCAAGAGAAAATCCCTCATACACTTCTGACTGCAGGAGTTGTAGGGCCAGATGTCAGGCCTTGTATTAATGTTAACAGATCTACCCGTTTCAATATCTTTGGTGTAATACACTGTAGGTAAATATTTATAATATCCACAGATAATCATTTGCGGATGTGGATGAACGAAGTGCGGATGCGGATATCATTTTGTATATCCATGCAGGGCTCTAAAGATAGTGGTGATTTTTGTTTTAAGAAGAAGTACAATTAGGTAACCATCTTCTATGAACAAATTAAATGAAAACAAAAATGAAAATAAAATTCATTTATTTATTTATTTATTTATGTATTTATTCATTCTACATGGAAATTTGAAAATGAATTAAAAATAAAACAAAAATAAAGACACACTGGAGGGGGAATGGGGGTGTACTTCCCTCTTCACGTGGTAGGAGTGCGTAGATCTTCCATGACCTACCCTCAGCCTACACAAAACTATGGCCTCTCACCGTGAAGGCCAGAAAGAGGTTGCTTGTTGTTTAAAGCGGCCTAACATTGAGGTCATCGGCCCCTAATGGTACAAAATTAAATAACAAAAAATGAAAATTCGTCCACTGACTAAAATAAAATAAAAAATGTCATGAAGAATGAATGGATGGACATGAACCCTACAAAAAAACCCAAAACAAACAAACAAACAAACAAACAAAAACAGTGGATCAGACTCAAAAAGAAGGTAGTTAATTAGAGTATTACTGACCAAGGGACCATTTATAAAGCACAATGAGGCTTGAGGTCTGAAGGGGTGCTAAATTCACATCTAAGGCCCCACAGAATGGTACATGTCGTGAGTAAAGTAGAACCATGATATTTGTCATTTTGGGGTACGGATCAAAAGTAGCGAAGACTCACGGTGGTCCACACAAGATGGTACTACTCACAAGTATTGCAATTCGTACACGGAACGCAGACCTATGGTGTTTCTCACACAATGGCGCCACTCATAGCCAACGCAAACCGGTCAAGTTCCTCACCTAGGTGTACTAGTCACAGGCGCCAGTATTCCCGTGGTGTCCCTCACCTAGTGGGTACCAATCACAGGCAATGCTGACCTGCGGTGCCGCTCATAGAATATAGCGGTACAACTCACAGGCTACGCCCAGACCCGCAGTGTTGCTCACATGGGTACAACGCACAGGTACTGGAATCCACCAGGTTAGGCTTTCTACTGCAACTAATCACAAACTTATTTCGTACCAATTTAGTGATACTACTCGCAAGTAACCCATGGTGTTCCCCAAATTATGGTACGAATCAAGAGTAGTTTCATGGTTCCAATTCAATCATCCCTTGGTCGCCCCTTGTAGTCACCTCTTACGACAGGCAGGGGATACCGCGGGTGTATTCTACATGTGCGTCCCCCACCCGCAGGGGGTAGTGTGTTTGGTCCGCGAGAGGTATTTTATTTCCCCAAGTCCGCCGGCAAGCCGGTAAGGACCCCCCTATCCGCCACCTGGGACGCGCCACGTGGGAGTATCAGGCGTAGCAGGTTCGTGGCCAGAAAGAGGACCGCCACATGGCAGTTGTCTCCTTAATTGCTCTCAGCTTGTTGGGAGTTTGGATAGCAAGCCACTCTGATTCCCAGGACGACCAAATGCTTCGACGTAGCTGAGAACAACTATCCCTAGCAGGTACATCACAGATCTAGGAGGTAAGAGTACCACTTCTTTTCCAGCTTTATCAGCAAGTTCATTTCGTGCGATCCCAACATGGCTTGGGAGCCTTGTGAAAGTGATCCTGGTGCCAGCATCACATAACCTAGCTGTAAGGTCATCAATCTACTGTACCAGTGGATCTCTTTTGTCTTCCACTATAAATTGCAGAGCTTCTAAGATAGCAAAAAGCTCCTAAGTACACACACTACAGACACTAAGAAGCAAGATCTTCATGCTAACATTATCGGAGACGAAAGAGCAACCCAAGTTTTCTTTGATTTTAAAACCATCCATGAAGACATGTTGTGCAACTGGATACTGGTGAGTGAAGTCCTGGAAATACCTCTGATAGAGCGAAGTCCTGGAAATACCTCTGATAAACATCAATAAAAATAAATGATAACAATCTAGTTTAGCTTGTACTTCTGCTTCTGTCTCACTCCATAGCATAATATCATGAAAAGAAGAAGAATAGTAGTAGTAGAAGAAGAAGAAGAAGAAGAAGACTATATTCATAACTTCATATACTTAGGCAGTATTCTCTCTTCCACGATACCATAAACAACAAAACAGGCATCAAAATTCTATCATTCCATTTGTCAACTATTTTGGGATGATACATTTCACCAAGCCTCCAAGATCACACTGAACAAACAATATCTTGTAACAATTCTAACTTACAGACTGGAAGCAGCAACTATGACTGAACTTCCAAAAAATCGCTCACAGGACAATGAAATGAAGTTCCTCTACTTTCGCCTCCAAAATATGGATAAAAAAATAAGGAATAAGAATGGATAGGAGTTTGTTGGAAACCTGAGAACGAAGCAAATTATGATGTTATGGACATAAGGATGGTACCGAATAGGACCCTGAGAACATACTATGAAAGGATTGTTGATGGTAAAGAGGCTCAGAGAGAAGAGATGGTTGGGAAAAACAAATGTTCCAAATCATCATCATCATCATCATCATCATCATCATCATCATCAATGTCCCACTCCAGTTGCTCGGGTGTGGTTAACAAGCCTCCTCCACTCCCTCCTGTCCTTCCACTTTTCCCGCTCCATTTTCCAAACACCTTAAAAAAATGTGATGTAAAATGGCAGCAAAAAGAACATAAGCTGTGGATGGACAGGGCAAACTGGAGGAAGCTCGTAAACACCCACACCCATCTTGCTGAAGCAATGATGATGATGAATTAAAGGATAGTTCTTAAACACTCTACTGAACGCCATTTCTGGATTACAAAACAGAAAGCAGGTTTCAGAAGAAAAAGTTTCCTTCTTATGTCGACAACAGTGACGGAGATCCTCTGCCAGGTTGTGGATCACTGACCTCCATTTTGACCTCTCCTTGTCCTGATGCTTCATATAGGCTATTATTATGGTGGGCTCACCAAACCAAAGAGCATTTTATACTATTTTCCTTTTTTACTTACTTGACTCTTAATCATTATATTTAGATTTTTGTAATACTAAAACAGAGAATAGAATGTTTTCCAGTTTTGAGATAAAGTGTTTATGAGAATGCCAAACAATTTTCCTGTAAACTCTATTTCTAAAAAATTATAATTTAAGTTGTTCTTATTCTGGTCACACTCCATGATAGGCACCATAATTTGAACTGCCTAAAGACAGTGTTGCACATCCTTAATTTCATGACTGAAAGGAATTTAAAACCCAATAAAGCCTGTTCAGAGTAAAACGTCTTCCTAGCACCCTGGACGAAGTTAATTTCCACACTTTTTCTGATATTCATCACAGACATGAAAGAAAGTATTAGTCCAACTCGCTGGCTGTATGGTTCGCATTGAGGCCTTCGGTTCAGAGGGTCCCGGGTTCGATTCCAAGCCGTGTTGGGGATTAATTCTTCTGGCTCAAATCACCAACCCAATCAAGAAACCAGACATCAATACTGCATCCCGAACCCGAAATACAAACAGAAATATATTCTTTAACTCCCATACAGTAAATTCAATATACGACCGATACTCTAATACAGGTATTTATAGACTCAAATGCACTCAATGTGAATTTTCTTATGTTAGGCAAACTGGATGCAGCTTTCATACAAGATATTTAGAGCATTACAGTGCATCTTAGCACAACAAACACTCCGCTATGAGCATTCATATGAAAGAAACGGGGCATAACTCCACCACCATAGACCAGGACCTTCAAATCTTAAAAGATTATTAATAAAGCCAGTCTAATGACTGAATTTGAAAATACCTACATCTTTTTAGACCAGCACTTCAATAAAAATCAGAAACTAAATGACATCGTAGAAACAAAGAGCCCGGCCACGGAACAAATTCCTAACTTATTGTCATCTCGTAACATAACCAGTAATAATTTTTTAAAAATCTTCAACTATAAATCCAGCATTAATACCCATATATCACCAGCAACCATTGCCCCCTCGCCCAGTCACACCCCTTCCCCCACTCGTACCAGTAGCGATCTTAACGCCCCGCCCACCCCATTCCATCCAAAACACTCCCGGCCAACAATGACACACCCCTACAATTCGAGAAGCAGAGATAAAACGACTGTCAGACCACCTACACAAGCAACACAACTGGACTTCCTTCTTATGTCTAAAGGGTGTCAAGAATATTAAATTCATTAATAAACCACATATCATGAGGATGCAGAATTCGAGACTTCTGAAACAACTAGTACAACACAATCTCGTCTCAAAAAATACCACAACAGGATGTAAATGGATCAGAGAAGTAAGAGAGGATCTGAAGGAAATAGACCTTACAACAGAAGACACCACAAATAAGATAAAATTCAATACAAAACTCAAGAATACAAACCTCCGCTTTACCTTTACACAAAACAAACCAACAACACGCACATTTTCAACTGAGGAAAGGGCACGAAGATCGGAGCGTCTGAAGAAGTACTGGGAGGACCGCAAAGCCCGAACAATCCCTTCAAAGAGACCTGAACGACGGACTGACTAAAGTGATCCTATGTGGTCATAAAAGAAGAAGAAACCACCCTAATATACCACTCACACCCTTTTTCGTTTTATTCCACAGATTTCAACACACTCACTAGCCGCACACTTATATCCAGAATGCAGTTGAACTCCTCTTCAGGCTTATACGGAATAACTTCAAAAAGCTTCAGAACATAAACAACATACAGCATGTTTATAACGAGATGAAATAATCCGTTATTTAGTGAAACTCGATCAACTTCTCTTCCAGCATTCTTGCCATCCAACCGGCAATCCTCTTAATTTTTTTTGTTTTTTTTTTGTTTGTAAGTTGCTTTACGTTGCACCGACACAGACAGGTCTTATGGCGACGATGGGACAGGAAGCAGCTAGGAGTGGGAAGGAAGCGGCCGTGGCCTTAATTAGGTAGCCCCACCATTTGCCTGGTGTGAAAATGGGAAACCACGGAAAACCATCTTCAGGGCTGCCGACAGTGGGGTTCGAACCCGCTATCTCCCGAATACTGGATACTGGGTGCAATTAAGCGACTGCAGCTATCGAGCTTGGTCACTTTAATGGCGATTCTCATTCTTGGGCCATCCAAAAAAAAAACACCCATATAAGCTGAACGTGTTTGATCTCCTACAAACGCAAAAAGAAATGTTTAAATGTTATGATTCCAATAGACTACAATTGCTATCCCAGTATCGGCAATATGAGTGTTGATATTTTCTATTATCTCCATTCGATGTGGACATGAGTAAGACGTCCCATTATGTGAAGAATATTACAAGAATATTTAATTCAATACGTACCAAGAATCTTATGGTTATACTTTTTACATAATATTATTAGAGTCTTATTATGTACATGTTTCACACTCTTTTAGGGGCATCATCAGCCTTAACTCAATCTTCAAGTCATTGGTCTTGGACCTTAACAATCCTTGTAAGATATAAAATTTACCATATAATAACCTTTTTAACATTGTGACATCTTAAAATTAACACACGAGGAAAAAAAACTCTAAAGTATATATACAGAAGAAATGATTGTTAATGGATGAAACTAGTGATAAAATACACTTTATTATTAAAATTTAGAACATTATCAGTCCTTACTTATGTGGAGAGTAGAATGTCTGAAACCAAAATGGACAATTTACGCTATCATTGTAACATTAAAAGACGTGAGTCCAATGACGCCTTCTTCTAGGGAAACTTTTGTAGTTTTAAGCCCGAGTATAACATTAACTCATGCGTGATGTGACCTATGCAACATCAACTTTAAGACAAGAGGCATAAGCTAGACTGTGCCGTGCAATTGGATAAAAAGTATTCATTGTAACGTGGGAATAATTAACGTTGTGACAATTGTTATAGGAAAATCTTGCCTCCTGTCATGTGTGTTGACACTGAACGGTCTTTTAAGGATAATCGGCCCAGTTGTTGTGCGTATGTTCTTAGCCTTAGATGTGACAGAAAAATTATCTGTAACAAGAGGAAGTTATTGACGAATTAACTTGTGTTATAAAAAGATCCCCTTATACATGAACGCCAAGTGCATGTTACTTACTCGTTCATATCGTGCTGGACACGTCTAACTGTTCTGGTTTTGTCTGCTTGACTGACACTTCTTTATACTACTAGTGTTGTACCGGTGCGGAAGTGGCGGTGAGGAACGTGGAGGGGAAGAGAGTAGGTGGAGCTTTGATCGCAGGTGCTGTTGTCTGAGGGGAGTTACTAGGAGTGGCATGAAAGGGCCTAGTGTTTAGTGTGACGGAGGGAGCTTTTACGTATGAAGATTAAAAAAAAAAAAAAACCAGATATTAATCTGTTCCATACATCATCATCATCAATGTCAATGTCCCACTCATCATCATCATCATCATCATCATCATCATCATCATCATCAATGTCGCCTGGGTGTGGTTAACAAGCCTCCTCCACTCCTTTCCGTCCTTCCACATTTCCTGCTCCATTATTTCCGCCACATCCAATCCAGATCCATCCACCTTCTTCTCAGTCTTCCAACGGGTCTCTTTCCCTTAACTTCTCTTTCCAATTCCCTTCTTGCTACTCGTTCCTTCCCCCATTCATTTTACATGTCCGAACCATCTCAGTCTAGCTTTCTGTATGTTCTGCACTAATGGTTTTATATTTAGCTATTCCCTGATTTCAATATTTTGAATTCTATCTCTTCTTGTCTTTTTAATTGATGTTATTAAAAATTTCATTTCTACTGCTTGGAACTTACTATCTTGACTCTTATTAGTTACCAGCGTTTCTAGTCCGTATCATTCTCTTGGGTACTTTGTCATCCCATAAAAGCTCTCTGACTTGATGATAAAATGCTGTACCTTTACTTAGTCTGTTATTATTCGCACTCACAATGCGTAATAATTTAGGTGTTAATTCATATAAAGGATTTTTAACTTCAGTAATATCATTAAGATTTTGGTTTTTATTATAGGCCTGGTCTAATAAGATGTATACATTTTCTAGTTCATAAGTTTTCCTTTACCTATATCTCTAATAATAGTAAGGTCTTTCTCTATGGATGTGAAATGATGTCCTACTTTCTTCACGTGCGAGCTCACCGCTGAGTATTTATTATGCTTGTTGGCATTGTAATGTTCCATATATATCGTATAGAAGCTCTGAACTCTTTGTCCAATGTAAGAATATCCACACGGTGTACACGTTAATCTGTAAATGCCAGACCTTGAATAACGGCTGCTATTATGATGAACCTTATTATGATTAAAAAATATGCTTTGATTAGTGATCGCTGTCCTGAATGCTACATTAATGTTGTGTTTCTTTAAGGTATTTGCAATCTCATGAATAGCTGGATTATTATATGTAAATGTGGCAAACTTAGTTTTTTTAAGATTATTTGAAATGAGATTAGCGGACAATTTAAGTTTAACTTCGTTGATTAAATGACTGACCATATCAATTTTAAACCCATTAAGTTTAGCCAGATTCCTTATATATCTGAGTTCAGATTTCAGATTGCTAGCAGAAAGAGGAATTTTTAATGGTAATAGGAGAATGGGTAGGTTTTCTGCAAATTCAAAATTTGAAAGTATTATTAAGGTGTGTAACCGTTATGTCAAGAAAAACTCAAGGATTTCATGATCTCATCCTCCTTAGTGAACTTTACATTGGGATCAATTTTGTTTAAAAAATCCAGGATCTCATTACTATTAGTGACGTTTTTGTTGATAACTACAAAAGTATCGTCCACGAACCATAGCCATAAGCATATACCTTTTATTTGTGTTATAATTTTCGTTCATGTTTGTGGGTTACTGTAGTCACGTCCTAGTTCGTGAACCATGGGCAACGGCTGAGTGGCCTAGTAAGTGGTCCTGAAAGTCGGGATACCAGTTGCTATGGAATGGGAGTGGGCATCTCGGACATATTCTGAGTCATGGCCCTCTTTGTGCTCAGGCGGCTAGGACTATACAATTCACCGGTGGTCCATAACCCGTTAGAGGAGAGATCCTCACATGGACTATGTGCAAGTAGGGTAACATCCTGCTTCATGAATTTACCGAGCTCAGAACATTTTAAGCAAGCCTCGGACCTATGGGAGTAATGGAGTCCCACTCCCATTTGACAGGCGAGGGACTCCTTGGAAACAACTTGGCGAACAAAATGGAATTTGATGGGGAGCTATCAATATAAATGGGGCTTATGGAAGAAAGAAGGTAGAACTGGCTGAGTCAGCAAAGAGGATGCATCTGGATGTGCTAGGAGTAAGTGATATTCGGGTACAGGGAGATAGCGAGGAAGAGAAAGGAGATTATAAAGTGTACTTGACAGGTGTTAGAAAGGGAAGGGGTCTGGGGTAGGGCTCTTTATCAGGAATACCACTGCACGCAACATAGTTTCTGTTAGGCACGTAAATGAGCGAATGATGTGGGTAGATTTGTCAGTTGGAGGAATTAGGACAAGAATTGTGTCCGTGTATTTACCATGTGAGAGTGCAGATGAGGATGAAGTTGACAAGTTTTATGAAGCATTGAGTGACATCGTGGTCAGGGTCAACAGCAAGGATAGAATACTGCTAATGGGTGATTTCAATGCGAGAGTTGGAAATAGAACTGAAGGATACGAAAGGGTGATTGGTAAATGTGGGGAAGATACGGAAGTTAATGGGAATGGGAAGCGTTTGCTGGACTTCTGTGCTAGTATGGGTTTAGCTGTTACGAATACATTCTTCAAGCATAAGGCTATTCCCCACTACACATGGGAGGCTAGGGGTACCAGATCCATAATAGACTATATCTTAACAGACTTTGAATTCAGGAAATCTGTTAGGAATGTAAGAGTTTTTTGCAGATTTTTCGATGATACAGACAACTATCTGATCTGTAGTGAACTAAGTACCTCTAAGCCTAGGGTAGAGAAAGTGAAATCTGCCTGCAAACGAATAGGGGTAGAAAATCTCCAGGACGAGGAAATTAGACAGAAGTACATGGATATGATTAGTGAGAAGTTTCGAACAGTAGACAGTAAGCAGGTTCAGGATATAGAAAGTGAATGGGTGGCATACAGGGATGCTGTAGTAGAAACAGCAAGGGAATGCCTAGGAACAACTGTGTGTAAAGATGGGAAAAGGCGAACATCTTGGTGGAATGATGAAGTGAGAGCAGCCTGTAAACGTAAAAAGAAGGCTTATCAGAAATGGCTCCAAACAAGGGTCGAGGCAGACAGGGATTTGTACGTAGATGAAAGAAACAGAGCGAAACAAATAGTTGTTGAATCCAAAAAGAAGTCATGGGAAGATTTTTGTAATAACCTGGAAAGGCTAGGTCAAGACGCAGGGAAACCTTTCTGGACAGTAATAAAGAATCTTAGGAAGGGAGGGAAAAAGGAAATGAACAGTGTTTTGAGTAATTCAGGTGAACTCATAATACATCCCAGGGAATCACTGGAGAGGTGGAGGGAATATTTTGAACATGTTCTCAATGTAAAAGGAAATCATCATGGTGGTGTTTCAAACAGCCAAGCTCATGGGGAGGAGGAAAATGATGTGGTGAAATTATGCTTGAGGAAGTGGAAAGAATGGTAAATAAACTTCATTGTCATAAGGCAGCAGGAATAGACGAAATTAAACCTGAAATGGTGAAGTATAGTGGGGAGGCAGGGACGAAATGGCTTCATAGAGTAGTAAAATTAGCGTGGAGTGTTGGTAAGGTACCTTCAGATTGGACAAAAGCAGTAACTGCACCTATCTATAAGCAAGGGAACAGGAAGGATTGCAACAACTATCGAGGTATCTCATTGATTAGTATACCAGGCAAAGTATTCACTGGCATCTTGGAAGGGAGGGTGCGATCAGTCGTTGAGAGGAAGTTGGATGAAAACCAGTGTGGTTTCAGACCACAGAGAGGCTGTCAGGATCAGATTTTCAGTATGCGCCAGGTAATTGAAAAATGCTACGAGAGGAATAGGCAGTTGTGTTTATGTTTCGTAGATCTGGAGAAAGCATATGATAGGGTACCGAGGGAAAAGATGTTCACCATACTGGGGGACTATGGAATTAAAGGTAGATTATTAAAATCAATCAAAGGCATTTATGTTGACAATTGGGCTTCACTGAGAATTGATGGTAGAATGAGTTCTTGGTTCAGGGTACTTACAGGGGTTAGACAAGGCTGCAATCTTTCACCTTTGCTGTTTGTAGTTTACATGGATCACCTCCTGAAAGGTATAAAATGGCAGGGAGGGATTCAGTTAGGTGGAAATGTAGTAAGCAGTTTGGCCTATGCTGACGACTTGGTCTTAATGGCAGACTGTGCCGAAAGCCTACAGTCTAATATCTTGGAACTTGAAAATAGGTGCAATGAGTATGGTACGAAAATTAGCCTCTCGAAGACTAAATTGATGTCAGTAGGTAAGAAATTCAACAGAACTGAATGTCAGATTGGTGATACAAAGCTAGAACAGGTCGATAATTTCAAGTATTTAGGTTGTGTGTTCTCCCAGGATGGTAATATAGTAAGTGAGATCGAATCAAGGTGTAGTAAAGCTAATGCAGTGAGCTCGCAGTTGCGATCAGCAGTATTCTGTAAGAAGAAAGTCAGCTCCCAGACGAAACTGACCAACTTTGCTTTACGGGAGCGAAAGCTGGGTGGACTCAGGATATCTTATTCATAAGTTAGAAGTAACAGACATGAAAGTAGCAAGAATGATTGCTGGTACAAACAGGTGGGAACAATGGCAGGAGGGTACTCGGAATGAGGAGATAAAGGCTAATTTAGGGATGAACTCGATGGATGAAGCTGTACGCATAAACCGGCTTCGGTGGTAGGGTCATGTGAGGCTTATGGAGGAGGATAGCTTACCTAGGAGAATAATGGACTCTGCTATGGAGGGTAAGAGAAGTAAAGGGAGACCAAGACGACAATGGTTAGACTCGGTTTCTAACGATTTAAAGATAAGAGATATAGAACTAAATGAGGCCACAACACTAGTTGTAAATCGAGGATTGTGGTGACGTTTAGTAAATTCACAAAGGCTTCCAGACTGAAGCTGAAAGGCATAACAGTCTATAATGATAATGTATGTATGTATGTATGTATGTATGTATGTATGTATGTATGTATGTATGTATGATTTTCGTGTACTCCATTGAATCCATATAAATGTCGGCTTGGATTCCGGATAATGGATCACCCATAGTTAAGGCTATTTGCTCGTAAAACTTTCCATAAAGTGAAATAGTTGTTATTTAATACAAAATTCGGAATCTTCATAAACTCTTTAATTTCCAGCCTACTAAGGCCATTATGTTTTATGAGATTATCATAGATGATTTTGACAGTTTCTTTGGTTGGTATATTTGGATCCACGTTTACGATATCGTAGAGCACATTATATGGTTGGGTTGTAAATTAAATTTGTTTAACCTTTTCACTGCCGAGATTTGATGACCAGCCGAGCCCTGTGGGCCAGGTTATTTTTAAAGGAAGAATCACTTTGACAGATACATATTTACTGATACTATTAATGGTATGCATGTCGTCCCATTAGCCCTGCAGCCCAATACGATATCGGGGATGAAGTGAGATTATATATTTTACACCATATTTTTACGACGGTTAGTGATAGTCTTCGTTTGAATGATAATGACAACGATTCAAGACTTGATGCCCTTCCCGACGCAAACCTCAGTTGAGAATATAATGAAATGAATGATGGTGAATGACACTGGGTACAGAAAAGGAAGGAATCGACTGTGGCTTATGAATAGGAACTGTCCCATCATTTGCTTGGGAGTAGGAAAGGGAAACCACAAACAAAAGGAAATAAATTCTCAGGACAGCTGACGGTGAGATTCGAACCCACTCACATGCCAAGTAAATAGCTTGAATTAGCACCCAAGTTACATTTGATATAAATTTTCAACAAGTTACAAATTTATGTAACAAAGATGAGAGCAGTGAGTGGTTACTTTTTTCACTAGTTGTTTAACCCAATGAGCAGTACTGCCATCTATTTATGGCAGTGTTGCGCATGGCCCACGGGAGTACTGCCGTCTATTTACGTTCTCGACGTTTGCGCCTGAACAGTACTGCCGGCTATTCAAGTTTCATGTTGAATGTTTGAAATTATTTCCTGACATCGTACTGGCGGCTTTTTAGAACAAAGCTGGGGGATATTTGGCACGTTCAGAGAACTTTATTCAGTGTTTTATCACATCTCGTATGTTCTGTGATGAAGTTCTGTTGCAGCATCCGTAGTTACATAACCTGACTTCTTACACGATTGTCCTACAAATTCCAACACCAGGAACTGTTTTCTATTGTTTGTGCCTGTGAGCGCATTGCATGACTATTCCTTGACAATACACATTATTTTTCTTTTCTCTCATCTGTGGATTCTGTAGAAACAAACGCTCTCTGACAGTAAACAAGTACACGTGGTAACGGTGGGATCGAATCGAGGATGCTTGTTCCAGAAGATATAAGTAATATTTTGACTAACAAGGAGTCTGACGATGAAATTGATATTTATGATAGTAATGGTTTTGTGTCCGATGAGAGTGAAATTGGTTATTCCTCAAAAGACGACAACACGGAAATTGAGGACGAAGTGCAGTGTTCCGCTGTTGCAAAGAAGGCTAAGCTGTCAGCTGTTCAAACCGAAGGAAGAAAGAAAGTGGAGTTTTGTACGCAGGTTTCTTCCTACGCTTCCTGCTCATTTTAATCCATCAAGTTCAAGGGTTAGTGACAGTCTTCGTTTGAATGATAATGACAACGATTCTATAACCGCTACTACAGTGGTTACACAAAGCAAAGCACTAAACACAATAAGGGGGGGGGGGGGGGGGAGAGAGAGGTAAGAGCAACTACACAAAATCAGAAACCACTACACACTCAACGAAACATCAGCTGGACTACGGGGCTCTCTGCCAACAACAACATAATACGTAAATATCGGTAGGGCCAACTAGTGGACAATAAACCAGGAAGGTGGAAGGAACTACGACCTACCGAGGGCATGGACATGGCTTAGGTTGCGGTTTCCGAAAAAATTTGCCACGATTCTTAAATTTGAAAAATATTATTTACAAGTGAAATTTTACAAATACATTCTGAACAAAATCCACCAACTTGCAACTTACAAACTATATTCTCTGTGATACCATAACTTAGAGGATCTTTGATAATACCTTGGTACAAGTTCAAGATTTCAAACCAACTATACATCTAGTTACAAATCCAGTTGTACAATGCAATTTACAGTGAAGTAAACGTACTCTCCAAAACTCTAGCGTGCATCAAGAGACACTGAACTACCAGAGGCAAACTGCAAGGTAAATATATTAAACTACAATCTACATTTTTAGTGAAACAAGAAATGGGAATGCCTCGAAAACCAACAGGCAAGCCCAGCTGAAAAGCTAAGGTGTCATAAATAATTAATTTGGCGAATCTAGGTTAGGCTAGGGCAGACTCCTATACGAAATAACAACCGAACATTACGGAAATTTTAGCCGGAACGGGATTCAAGAGTGCTTACCCGAAGGTGGCCCATCCCGTTAGCGAGGCGTCGCACACGGCGTAAAACTTCAGACCAAGGCAGACTAAGGCAGACCAGGCCAAGACAAGACAAGACAGACCGAATTCTCATGAACGCTGCCTCACTCTCTATATATAGGTAAACCCTGGCCTTGGAGTATCCAATCAGAATGCATGAGTCCGCCTATCCCCACCTAGGTTCACCAATCACAATTCCTACTACAGTCACGAATTTTAACTAACAACCTCGAATACTCACGCTCGCGAACCTTCCATTTCCAGAATAGTCAGAAAATATATTCTAGAAGACATAACCAACAAAATACAACACACCCTGCTCAAAAATTCATGTAACATTTCTGGATACTTCCAGTAAGTACAGAACTGAAATCTACTATTTACACATACCATATGTTACAAATATTACACAGTACAGGTTAGGTCATTACAAATAAAACATACTACCACACTTTACAAATAAAGTCTTCAATAAACATTTTCCAACTTCCACTACATTGTTCACCTGTGACAGATTCAAGACCTGAAGTGTCGATTTTCAAAGAAGTTTTTGATCATAATATTACGAACTTGACAGTGTCAGAAATGAACAAGTACAACTTACTTGTTATAGAAAATAAAGACATAAAGGAAAAATCGAAGTTGCAAGGCATAACAGTAGAGACTCTTATCTTTTTCTGGCAACTGTTTTGTTGATGGACCATGTGAAGAAAAAAAAAAAAGAAAAACTGTTGGTCAACAAATAAGGGCCTGTATTACGACTGTCAGGTAAACAGCCAGATACGCAGGCTGCAGTTTTGCAAACTAGAAGTTAAATATTTTCTTACGTACTACCAACGAATTTTAACGACGGTATTGTAATGCGGAAGATGTAGTAACATTTTTATTGGGTTGGTAATAAGGTTACTGAAAATATAGTGAGATTTAGCAGGGTGGTATAAGTGTTCCCTGGTGTTTTTGTTTGTTTAGCTCTATTCCTTTTGAAATTGTATTACTAGAATCCAATTTCAGACTCTTATTACACTATAATGTGGAAGTTCAGGTCAAAAACAGAATTAGGACTGAAATATACACATACAAAGAAATGTTAAAATTAATTAACTGTATAACGAAACTGAAACTGTTATATATTTAAAAAAAAAACACTGAAAATGTAACCTGGACGCAAAAGTTAAGATCTTTTTGTCCAGTACTATTTACGAGGATGCGCGTTATGGCGAAAGTAAAGTTTATATTTGTGATTAATGCCACTAATTCAGCGTAGGATAATTAATTTTATTATTAATTCAATTTATTGTTTGCTCATTGATAGGTAGTTAGGTTCTTTCTTTTCAATACAATGTGAGAATAGTAACTGGCAAGCATTTATCTCACTTTAGCGTAAATACTTTGGTAGCAAGTTGTTATGAAGTAAAAGAAATATAACCTCCTTAACATCCCCATCGCCATGAACAATGTCGTATACCTTTATTCCATATGTGCGTCGCGGATAGATTTGGAATAGAACCCACGCTTTTGACATGCATTTTAATGATTAGGGAATGTGTACTATCACCTCTAGTACCCTACCGACTATCATTTAGAAGGTAAAAAAATGGTAGACTATTGGGACTCGAACCCACGAAAAACTGTATGGCAGCATGCGATACCCTAACGACCATGGCTACCCGTGAAGCTTCTTGTTGACTGCTTGTGCGCTACCCATATAGTGAGTAGCAACAACTTGCTAGCTTGGGAAATCTTTACAAATTCTGTGATAGCTGGACAGGAAGCATGACATATTTTATAAATATATGCATACATTACATTGTAACAACTTCATTTTGCACAGCATCATGCAGATGTAGATTCATCTTGATGTGTAGCCATCTTGATTCTTTACAGTAGCGTCCCTGATAGGAGCGAAGTCCCAGATAAGAGCGTTAACAGCCTCTCCAACTTCGGCATAGCTATACTCGAGAATATTTTCCCAGATTGCACATAAATGAAAGTCGTAGTACGCGTTTTCAACCAAACTTCCAGATAAATGTCCAAACTGCCAAATAAATTTATACCGCATTTTTATCTGGCTGTCGTAGTACAGGCCCTAAATCATTCAAAACTCTGATGTTCGGTAAAGTGATCTCTCTTGACAATTTCTCCCTCTTTGTAAGGTTGCTTCACTTTTCTGCCAACAATCTACAACCCCCAGATGACAGACTTCACAAAATTAGGCCTATACTAAACTATTTCAGAGAGAAATTTCAATCTGTATTCTATCCCTTCCAAAACATCTGTATTGATGAGACCCTAGTTGCTTGGAAAGGTGGCCTAAAATAGAAACAGTACATTCCATCAAAGCAACACAGGTTTGATATAAAGATGTTTATACTTTCGACTGTGAAACTGGGTTTATCCTTGATTTTATTGTTTACACTGGAAAGGCTACGGACGTTGTACACGATGAAAAACTCGAGTGTCTCGGTCAGTAACATACCCTAAAGACGTTTTGATAGGTGACACTGTTGTAAAATCAAGTCAGTGTGTTGTAAAGGTTACGAACTTGATCACATATAGACAGTAGGCCTAATCATAATTTTGTCAATTTTAGTATTCCTTTCATTATTTTGAGAAAAATATTGTCTACGCCATGGATTTCAATTAAATTGAAGGTACCCAAGTGTAAATTATGTAAATTTATTAATAGAGAAAAGTTAGAATCAAAAACCTTAAAATTAAGAATTCAAAATTTTCAAGAAAAATCTCACTCCTGTCACCAAAACTCACTGATCAAAAGGTTAATGTTTCACAAAAATTGGTGGGATTTTAGCCACACATAGATAAGACAGACATAGGCCTGGGAATCTATCGTGACCTCTCAATTTCTTGCCGGAACAGTGAGTGAGCATATCCTAGCAACGAAGAGGGCAGGGAAATGGGGTGATGGTATGCATGTGAGATGGTCTGTTTGTCATCCATTAACTAGCTTTGGCCTTGCTACAGCAGCTCTGTTAAACTGTTCTTCATTGTTCTCTATTGGGTTTATTGTGTCCTAGAGTAGAGCATACTGTGAGTTTATTGTGTCATGTGTACCATTCTAGAGTAGAGCGCATGGTTTAAACGTGGAAGGTAGAAAACATTTCATGTAAAAAAAAAAAAAAAAAGAAAAAAGAAAAAAAAACATACCATGTGAAGAAGTGAGTACGTTGCTGTTCTTCTGAGGAATCTTTTATTGTGTTATATCTAAAATAAGAGTTTTGTCTGTGCATTGCTCAGAATTTAAAAAGAATGATATTTATCGGTCATGTACACAGTAACACGGAACTGCACTCTTTACTTTTCCGTAATTTATGTCTGTCTGTATGTATGTGCGCGCATCATGAGAAAACGGCTGAAGAGAATTTAATGAAAATCTGTATGTACAGTCAGGGAATGCACCACTACAATCTAGGCTATAAATAATTTTGTTCACACTGAGTGAAATGGTAGCGTAGGTGAAGGCCAAAAATTTCATTCTCAAATATTTACATACCTGCCAACGATACAAAAGCAAAAATCAGGAGATAAAATTATTCTACATGTCTTGTGCAATATAGTACTAAGATATATTTATAACACTTGGTGTCTCAAAGCCCGACTGTTGCTATACGAGGCTACAAGGTTAAAAATTACACATCTCCATTCCCTCACAGGAAGTATGCAAATGAGATGATCGGTCTCTGATAAGCCTAATACCAATATAGTTGGTCCGTTATTGGACATTATAAATTTTCCAGCTAAGTCATTCAGTTGGTAAAAGGCACACCCACAAAGACGCATGGTTAGTGCATACCGTGGAGGCCACTGCATAGGCTATTTGGAGCCAACAGCAGTGCCAATGCACTATGAGAGACTGTCTCATTTTCAAAAATTGATGCCTGCCTGGCCATCAGGGGCCTATTCCACAAAAGTATGGTCTTGTACATTACAAGTTACTAGTGAGGGTTCTTGTAATGTATGGAGTTGTACATTTCTGTTCCACAAAAGATTGATAGTCTCTTGTATATTACCAGTGAATTGTTACAAGTTTTACAAGTGACGACATATCAATAAACATACTACGTCATAGCATGAATCAGCTGTTTATCTTCGTATTCCATTCGTTGAATTAGGTTATGCTTGCCTCATTTATCGTAATATCATATTTTACTGTAACTTTTGCAGCAAAGATTGAAGTAACTAATATTCCTGTGAATTTTTTAATGCTACGATGTTATTTTTCAGTTTATTTCTTTGATGATAGGAAATTACTCCGTTATTATCACCCATTCTGTTCTTCCGCGATCCTCGCGTATGTTCTACTAGAGTCTAACATACCTACCTTGGTCTGTCATTAGGAATCAGATGCCGCTAATAACGATATTCGGCCGCCAAACTTAATTGTTACGAAATTGCAAACTCTGCATGAATTGTTAAAATGATGTCAAGAAAAACAAAGTTATTCATTTTGAAGGAAATAGAAGGTAGGAAAGATATTCGTTTCGGTGGATTCAGCGAGAGTCTGAAAAAACAAGACAAAATAAATGGTTGGATGGAAATATTTGACTTGGGAAAAGCTCATGAAGCTTTTGAGGGGAAAAGTTGGACGTATGTAAGAGATATTCTGCTCATTAATGATTCCAGGAATGTCCTTCTTGGAATATGTTTTTTTTTCAGTATTTTCAGGCCAACAAACAATTTGAGGAAATTTTATATCATTTATTGCAGCTACCACAGACCGAAGATTTTGCCATTCCAAGCATATCTGCAGTACCATGGTACTGACCACCATTTCCTAGCCAATGTAAATAATGTTGTTAGTAAATGTTGTTTAGCAGAGAGAGATTTATTTCTGTTCGTAGGATATTTTAAGCTATGGCCAATATCTATCAAAAGTTCTTCCACTTGTATTGTGCTTAACCTAAAACGTTCATTGTATTCAAATACAGTGTTAAACTGGAAGTTTATTCTTTCCCTGTACAGACGATAGTTTTTCATTTTCATCACCATTACTATCACTACTGCTAGACCACATATTTATCAAAATGTATCCAAAATAAGCGTATTTAAATAGCACTAGTACATTTATATATTATTGTCCTTTCACTGGTAGAGAATTCTTCTCAATTCGCTAGTAAGTTACAAGTACTAGTACTTTTGTGGAACACACCTATAAAAATTCACTAGTAATTTGTAAGTATGGAGTAGTAAAGTACAACTGTAGAAAATTCTTTTGTGGAACAGAAACTCTGGTATTTGTACAAGTTACTAGAGAATTTACTTGTAATGTACAAGACCATACTTTTGTGGAACAGGCCCCAGATGATAAAGATGCTGATTCCCATTTACCAACTGATGAGCCCAACTTGGCACTCTAGGGCGAAACTCTGGCAACCAGGAATGAGTTAGCTGGAAAATTTATAAAATTTATGTCCAATAACAGACCAACTATACTGGTATTATAAGTTTACTCATTCGGAACAAATATTTCAGGTTCGTGGTGGTGGTGGTGGTGATTATGTTGTAAGAGGAAGTACAACTAGGCAACCATCCTCTATATAACACTAATCAGAGGGAAAAATGGAAGGGGTCCGACACTTCGAAAAATGAAGATATCGGCCAAAGGAAGGCAAGGGCCATGAAGGGCGTGAAAATGAAAGACTCCCTAGCCCTCGCAAACCTAATAGCGTCGGGGTCGGAAAAGAACAAGAGTTGACCAAGAGAGGTCGGATAGGATAGATGAAAGTGAGGAGCCTGACACAAGTAAGTGGAAGCAATGCCAGGACTCAGCTAAGGGCCCCGTGGTCGCCAACCCACGCTCCAAAGTTCAGAGCCCCTGGGGCCTCTTTTAGTCGCCTCTTACGACAGGCAGAGGATACCGTGGGTGTTATTCTACCGCCCCCACCCACAGGGGGATATTTCAGGTTCCCTATGGGAATCAAAATCTTTATCACCTGATGGCCGTAACAACTTACGGAGCAGAAACATGGACAATGACAAAGAAGGATGAGAGTCGAATACAGGCAGCCAAAATGAACTTCTACGAGTATGATACAGAAGAGTATAAGAGACAAAATAAGGAATGAGAAAATCCGGGAAGAAATTGGAGTGGAAAAAATGAATGATATAATAGAGAGCAGCCGTCTAAGATGGTTTGGGCACATAAAGCGAATGTGTGACGAAAGAATGCCAAAAAAAAAGGTGATGGCAATGCAAATGCAAGGAAGGAGAGGCCGTAGATGACCATGAATGAGATGGAAGGACACAATCCAACGCAGTATTATAGGAAGTAACCTGGACTGGGACACAGTGTTGGAGGAGGAGTGGTGGAAAGACCGAAGAAAGTGGAGAGGAACGATATTTGCCCTTACCTGGCTACAGCTGGATAAAGGGAAATGATGATGATGACTGTAGTTACTTATTCCCCGACTTTACATTCCGATTTTCATTAAATTCTGTTCACCCATTTTCTTGTACCTCAGCGCTGATGTCAGGACCTCGCGGTCCGATGCACGGTGAGAAGCTGTGACTGTGTCACTTCCCACATAATGCGAATCACTTTCGGTGAAAGAAGGTCATTATTATTGCCTAAATCATCTGAAAATTCAAAGATATCGGCCTCATTCTGCCTTGAATATGGCCTAGCCATTACGATAAAAAGATGACGCAAACACGTGCAACAACGGAGTTATGAAAAGGAGTAAAATTATAGTTTGCGAAGTACAGCGAACACACGATATACCAAAGAAACGAAATATACTCTAAACTAAACTCATATCAAGATCAAATTATTGTATTCATAAGCCAACCAAAACAGATCCACGTAATAACTACTTCAAATAACCACAACATAAACAATCACGGTCAACAGATTTCATTTGTCGAAAATAAAAATATTCTGTAGGGCTGGAGGTTAGATCTGTAGAGTAAAACGCAAATTCAACGCTTTAAGGTACCATCACGATCAACTGTTACGATTTAACAGCCACGCAAATGACCAAAATCCCTAAATAGGACAGAGCCGATGTATCGGCGCCGTGAGCGTTCTCGCCATAACCTCTCATCGGCGCGCTGAGTGCGAAAGGGTTAAGGCTGCCTATTACTAATTATACTACTTATGCTATTTCCTAATTAAGCTTAAGTTACACACCCATACAATATGCAGCTTATTAGCTAATAAGTTTGTTAATTCAGTCCTCTTTTCTCTCTCACATAGACACTTGCACACACACTTACAATATACACACTTATCAACTACCCTTACGTTTATATTATTTAAAATTAACAGAACCATTTTTAATTTTACAATTACCAATCACATGCACACAATAGACACTTCAATTGGTAAATCTCAACAGGAAGTCTCGGCAAGATATTTTAAATTTGGGGATAGAGTCAATGCTCCTGACACTTACTGGCAGGGAATTCCAAAGCCTGGAACTGGTTACATTAAAAGAATTATTATACACAGAAGAATGGTGAAGAGGAATAGCTAGAGTGGAGCCTGAGCGAGTGTTACGGTTGTGGAAGGAAGAGAGGAAGTGAAGTTCAGATGAAATATACTGGGGGGAGTTACTATGCAGAAGTTTGTGTATTAAGATAAGTATGGAACGAATCAACCTCTACTGTTCAAAAACAGGAAGATAAGTTTTATTTCAAGCTCTCACACAAAATTATGACTATGTATTACTCACCTCTTCGAACAAGGTTCAGTTCTGGCAATTCTGGAAGTCCAGAAACTGTTCTCTTGTTTACAGGTGGTGTAGTACCAGGAGCTTTCAAAGTAAGTTTTATTTGTTGTTTCTGGCCAGAAAGCTGCAGATATACAGTGACTATTAGTAGTATATCAATATTATGACATTAATTCAAAGATAGAGTAACTGTATTGAGAGAAGTTACAAAAATAAATAACTGTGTGTACCTGTTTCAAACATACAGATCAACAAGGAAAGATGGGTTATAATATGCTCATGAGCAACTGAATTAAGGATAGCTGCTGTAGTGGGGAAATGGCACTGTGCCCAGCCTAACGAATGTAATAGGAGGGCGTGGCATGTAATAGCATGGACATCAGACCTTGAATGGGCCATACGAGTAGCAGCTGACTACAGGGTGGGTAAGATACGAGACTGCAGCACATTTGATCGCAGCCAGATTGTCAGCTCCAGATGTTTGGGCTACTACATCTCTGAAGTTTTGCAAGCACTAGGCTTTCCAAAGGCCACTGTATCAAGAGTATATTGTGCGTACATGGATTCGGGCAAAAACTATCGCCAGGATCAAATGTACAATGCCAATATAAATGGTCCATTATTAGACACTATAAATTTTCCAGCTAACTCATTCCGGGTTACTAGCGTTTTGCCCCAGTGTGCTAAGTTGGGCTCATCAATTGGTAAATAACACACCCACCAAGGCGCATCACTAGTGCATACCGTGGAGGCCACTGTGTAGGCTAATTGAAGCAACCGGCAGTGCCAATACACTATGAGAGACTGTCTCATTACCAAAAATTGATGCCTGCCTGGCCATCAGATGATATAGATGTTAATTCCCAAATGGAACCTGAAATATTTGTCCTGAATGAATAAATTTATAATCATCATCATCATCATCATCATCATCATCATCATCATCATTTCCCTTTATCCAGCTGTAGCCGGGTAGGGGCAAATATGGTTCCTCTCCACTTTCTTCGGTCTTTCCACCACTCCTCCTCCAACACTGTGTCCCAGTCCAGGTTTCTTTCTACAATGCTGCTGCGTTGGATGGTATCCTTCCATCTCAATCGTGGTCGTCCACGGCCTCTCCTTCCTTGGATTTGCATTTCCATCACCTTTTTTGGCATTCTTTCGTCACACATTCGCTTTATGGGCCCAAACCATCTTAGTCGGCTCTTCTCTATTCTATCATTCATTTTTTCCACTCCAATTTCTTCCCGGATTTTCTCATTCCTTATTTTGTCTCTTCTACTCTTCTGTATCATACTCCTCAAGAATTTCATTTCGGCTGCCTGTATTCGACTCTCATCCTTCTTTGTCATTGTCCAAGTTTCTGCTCCGTAAGTTGTTATGGGTACGTAATACATCTTGTACATAGTATCCTTTGCTTCCATTGGCACATCTTTGTCCCATAACATATTTCTTACACTATGATAGAAACAACTTCCAGCTTGAATACTTTTACTAATCTCAGCATCCAGTCGAGCATTCTCCATTAATTCACTCCCCAGGTATTTAAACGTTTCCACTACTTCCAGGGGCTTGTCTGCAAGTCTAATCTGACCTTTCCCTTCTTTCTCCCCTCTAGTCATAACAAGAGTTTTACTCTTTTCTACACTTATTTTCAATCCACATTCTTCAATCTTCCCATTCACCACAATCAACTGTTCTTGACCCTTCCTGTCGTCTTCTCCCCAAATCACAATATCATCTGCAAATAACATCATGTTCATTTCTCTTCCTCCATATGCTGCTTTTGCCATTCTCATGATGTCATCCATTACTATTGTAAACAGGATTGGTGATAGAACACTTCCCTGTCTCAGCCCGCTAGTGATTTTGAACCAACTTGTCCTGCCAACTTGTGTTTGCACGCAACTACTACATTCCTTATACAATGCCATGATCATTTTTATTAATCCCTGTCCAATTCCTTTTTGCACCAGACTGTCCCAAACTTTCGTCCTAGGGACACTGTCATATGCCTTTTCAATATCAATGAATGTCATCACCATATCATTCCCGTACTCCCAATGCTTTTTCATTAGTTGTCTCATAATGCAAAAGGGCTGTATTGTTGACCTTCCACTTCTGAAACCAAACTGATTTTCCTGTATCTGCTTCTCAACCCTCAACCTTATTCTACTTTCCAGTATCCTTTCCATTATCTTAGCAACATGGGATATTAGAGTAATTCCCCTGTAGTTCTTCAAAACTTTCTTATCACCTTTCTTGAAAATTGGGATGATTATTCCTTTTTGCCAATCCTCAGGGACCTCCTTATTCTCCCAGACATTCCTGAGAACCCGATATGTCCACTGCAGGCCTACAGCTCCAGCTGCCTTTATCATCTCCACTGAAATTTCATCTATTCCAGCAGTTTTTCCATTCTTCATCTTTCTTACTGCCATTTCAATTTCATTCATTGTAATTTCTTTATCCATTTCTTCGTCAACTAATTGCCTTTCCTGGTCATCCATTGAATGACTGTCATCTGTTCTTATGTTCAGCAGCTTCTGAAAATATTCTCTCCATCTATTTCTTATTTCTTCTGGCTTTGTTAAAATTATGCCACCTTCATCCTTCACAAATCTGGTGTTTACTTGATCTCTCTTTTTGTTTCTTAAGATACCATACAGTAATTTCTTGCTGCCCTGCGTATCATCTCTCAATGTCTGTGTGAATAAGGCCCAGCTTTTCCTCTTTTCTTCCTCCACTACTTTCTTGGCCAAATTCTTTGCCTCCACATATTTTCTTCTACTTGCTTCAGTCTTAGATGTTTTCCATGCTTTCCATGCCATTTTCTTTTCCTTCACTTTAATCTTTACCCTATCATCCCACCAGTGTGTTTCTTTGTCTTTCACATTTCCTGATGTTCTACCACACACCTTTTCTGTACATCCAACCAGTGCTTCCTTAAATCTTTTCCATTCCTCTTCAACATTCCCCACCTCTGTCCTGGGTACCAAGGGTATTATTTCCCTTTGAAATTCTTCTTGTATGCTTTTCTCCTTCAACTTCCATACTTTAATTCTTTTCTCTCTTCTTAATTGGGGTTTTTCAATCTTTCCAACTTTCAATTTTCCTATCACAACTCTATGATCTCTACCAAAGGCTTCTTCAGGCATGGCTGTTACATCTACAAGGTTCTTCCGGTGTTCTTTCTCTATGATTATATAATCAATCATGGTCTTTGTCCGTCTGTCTCCCCAGCCATACCTTGTAATCTTCTGACTGTTCTTCTTCCTAAACCAGGTGTTTCCAACAATCATTTGATTCCTCATGCAAAAATCCACCAACAACTCGCCTTCTGGATTTACATTTCCATATCCAAAGGGCCCTACAATATCTTCCTTTCCTTGTCTTTCCATTCCAACCTGTGCATTTAGATCTCCCATCAATAGTACTTCCTTATCTTCTATCACGAAGTCAACCAGTTCTTCTGTCTTTCCCGTCAGTGTCAGTACATTAATTGTTGCAATTTTGATGTAGTTTGGTGCTGGTTGCCCATTTTTCACAGTTCCCCCAGCACCTGAAGAGCTGCGCGTCGCTTTTAGCAGGGGACGCCCTAACCTTTTCCGAGGCACCATATCTGCTTTGTCCATATAGGCTATTGTTACGATGGGCTCGCCACACCCAAAGGCATTTTATACCTACTGCCAGGTTCAAAATTAGGCCGCCCCTAACATGGAGACAGACGCCTTTCGTAGCCGCTCCTCTGGAGTACAGACGCTACGGGTTTGCCCCTTTCGCCATCTCCGCCGTACCGAAGTCCACCTTCTCCACCGTAGATGCCGTTGAGGTCTTCACTCGTAACCCTGAGCTGGGACCCATACCAGATGTTACACACCGGGTCAGTGTGCTCTGGGACTCACATAGGCAGGGGCGCCACTCCCTGGGTAGGGCTGCCTCCGAAGAGGGTCCCTACCTGCTACCAAATTTATAATATATAATTTAAATTTAAAATGATAATATAATTTACTCATTTGGGATAAATATTTCAGGTTCCCTATGGGAATCAACATCTACAGAATCAAATGTCGTGGTGAACAATGCGTAGATTACAGGAGTCGCCCACAACTAGCTCGGATAGTAAGAGCAGATGGGCAGCAGATCACTTGTCAATACACGGCTGGATGACGACGTGTGAGCAGCCATACCATCCAGAACCATCTCCTTGCCATGGGGTACAGAAGCAAGCATTCCATGATGGTACCTGTGCTCAACAGCTGTCACAAGGCACAACTAATGACACGAGTAAAATAAAACTGCCACTGAATGCTTAAAAAAAAAAAAAGTTGCCTGTACAGCTGAGTCGAGGTAACAGTTCATATACACTGATGGCTAGGTACATGTGCGTCATTAACCACATGAGGCAATGGATCCCTCTTGCCAGCAGGGTACAGTTCAGGTCGGTGGTGATGGTACTGTTATATGGGGCTGTTCAAATGGTATGAAATGGGAAGGTTTACAATGTCCCTCACTGGCTTCTGAATTGCCAGAGGAATCAGCATGTCCTGGGCCCTGCTCTGACCAACCTTGATGGTTATAGGAGGGTGTGCAGCGATCATGGATCATTACGGCTCCCGAACATTTCTGAGGTAAAGGCAAATGGGTGTGCTACATGCTATTAGCCAGCAATCCCTAATTCAATTGCCCATGAGTGTTAAGTATTTCTCCCTGGATCAAGGTTTACATCAAAACTGTTGTAAAATCGGAGGTAATGTTATATTGATGTTATTGTTTTAGATCAAATGTGAAAAAATAAATAAAATAAAATAAAAAAATTAAAAAAACTGAAAAGGACAGAATGATTGAACTCTTACCTTCAATGCATCCATAGCTTTCACCTTTAATGACTGTGCCAAAGCAAGCCTTTCTCGTTCATCTATTACAATTCGTTTTGCAGGACGAACAGCTAGAAGAAGATATATTTTTTAACCTTTTGATAAATGTTAAAATTACACACTCATCTTGAATCATATTACGATTTAAACTAAGTATTACCTAATTTTCATGTTTTGTTTGAAATAGAAATAGCAATACAGCAATTGAGGCTTTGACAGCTGGTACTGTAACCATATTTTTTGGGCTTGTAGGATGTGGTCCAGGAGCATTTTAAGGTCCCGATATCTCAATTACAACTGTGCTCGGAATTTTCAAGGTTCCGCTGCCTTTCACTGCAACAAAGCTCTAAGTGGAATAGAGTGGTGTTGGTCATTGTGGCCGTGGCAGGTCAGAAAAAGCAACTGGTGATCTGTAGCCTGCCTCGGCCAAGGCAAGTCGACTAACTTTGGGCTCCACATTGCTTCTATCATTGACCAAAGAACAGCCAATCAACGACCGCATCTCTGCCACAGCGGGCCAATAGGAGAGCAGTGCACTGAAGCCTGCACTATCATTGGCCAAGGAAGGGCCAATCAGTGACTGTCCCCTACCCCCTCACATACACAAAATGGTGGACCAATGGTGAACGGTGCACCACAGCCTGCATTATATTTCGCATGGCCAAAGAGAGTTTCGTAGAAGAACCCCTGAGAATGCCGAATGCAGTTTCTGGTGAAATATCGAGAATATCAAATGCTCCAGGAACACGGCCTACAAACCAGAAAAGAAAAATACAGACACTGGTTATAAATAATAATGTATTTAGACATAAAATTCTTCAAAAGATAATTTACCTTTGGGAGAGGGCTCTCTACTACTAGAGGATGAAGAAAAGCTTGATTCCGATGATTCACTACTTGATGCACTCGATTCAGAACCTGAGGACGATCTCGAAGATTTTGACCTAAATCAGATAATTAAAGCAACATCAAGGAATGATATTTTTACCTCAAAACATAAAGAATAAGACTTTGTTGATTAAAATTTCACTGTTGTGTTTGCATTGTGTGCTCATGTTTATAGCCTATGGACAAATTATCAGGCAAATATTATGGCCTCTCATTCTTGCTACCCGTGTGTAGGAGGTAATTTTTTTTTTTTTTCCATTTACTGTACATACTCTCTGCATGCTCCACTACATGAGTAGTACTACATGCACTTACAATACATTTCCTTACAAATGCACAAACATAAATTACATTTGAATAATTCAATTTCTAGATGACTGTTAATCTTACCAATATCAATCAATATCAGTCTTCCTTTTTCCTGAGAGCTTGAAAGTCCAGAGCATTAACAAATTTGGAAAATTCCTTGAAATACTTTTTTAATAGCACAGATTTCTGCATTGGCCAATTATCACCTCTATTAACACTATTTATCAAGAATTGCCTAATATTTTTCACTTCACTGCACTCGAAAATTATATGATCTATTGTCCGAGGGCTGCTGTTACAGGAACACTCGGAGTTACGTATAATTTTAAGTCTGCATAAGTACGAAGCAATATTTCCATGTCCAGTCAGTATTGTAGTCATATTTGGTGTTAAGTTGATTTTGGATTTTAATCTGCCTGCAACTGTTGGAAAGAATTCCTTTGTAAGTGTGCCTTTTGAAGTTTGTTCCCATTTTTGATGCCATTCATGAATTGATTCTTCTCTGAGATTTTTCTTTAATGTAGAGATGGGTATTCTATCAAAACAGATTTCACTTAATTTTGCAGCCTCCTTTGCAATTTTATCAGCCAGTTCATTGCCTTCAACTCCTATATATGCCTTAACCCATTCAAATTTTATTCTCCAATTATTTCTTTTTAGAATAGCTGTAGTCTTTCTTATATTCTCAATCAGTTGGTTATGATTTCTGAAGTCCGCAATGGAGTCAATTGCTATCTTACTATCTGTGTAAATAACTGCTTTCTTATCTTCATCATCCTCTGTCCTAGTAGTTACTAAGAATTCCAGAGATTTTAATATGGCTAATTGCTCCGCCTGATTATTCGAACAGTTGTCTTGCAATTTAAATTTCAATTGATCTATTAATTCATGAGATCTGTATATAGCTATGCCAGCTCCCACTCCTTCACTTTTGTTTCCATCTGTGTAAATTTTCCATGGGATATATTCATTTAATGCTATTCTTGGATCTTCGGTACCAGGAAACTTAGCTGGGTGGAGCCATCTCATAGGTTTTTCTGGGTGATCAATGACATAATTCATAGTTGTTTTGCCTGATTTGATATTGTATAGAGTAACAATCTCTCTAGCCTTGATATTTGAGTAATTCCTGTGATGATGCACAGTGCCTCACGAGATACAGTACGGTACGATCTTGCTATTCTCGATAGAATAAGTCTTTGCACTCTCACGTATTTAATCAGATTGCATTTCTTTTCCAGCGATTCTATCCAGATCGGTGCAGCATATATCAGCATTGGTAATATTGCTCCTTTATATATTATTTCCAAAGCCTGATGTTTTAGACCCCATCTTATTCTTGCCGATTTTGATAATGCGTTTATTAATTTAATACATTTTTCACTGACTTTATTGATATGGTCATTGAAATTGAAGCGAGAGTCTATAGTTATTCCTAGATATTCCATCTTGTCTACTTGTTCAAGACGTTTCCAATTCATAAAGATGTCAACTGTCTTCTTTGCTTTTCTTCTTCTTCTTCTTCTTGAAATTAACATAACTTTAGACTTACTTTCATTGAAACGGGTTTTGTTGTCTGCTGACCACTTAGTAACTTTCCGTAATTCCATATTCACAATATTTTCTGCTTCAATTTTAGTTTCAGCCCTGACTGCAATTATAAGGTCATCAGCAAATGCTATAGCTCTGCTGTTTTTCCCATATTCCAAACTAAGCAGTGCATTATACTGTACATTCCAGTACCCCGGTCCACAGCATGAACCTTGAGGACATCCTTTATTAACTACTGTTTTGACTTGGATATTACTGGAATTCATGAATGCTGTTCTATCCTTAAAGTAGCTCTTAGTAAGGTAGTACAAATTTCTCGGGCATTTAAAATGTTTTAGGGCCTTTAGGCCACCACGCAGAGTCAAAAGCTCCTTTTACATCAAGACTAACAATGATGGTTATTTGACCATTTTTGAACGCTTCAGTTATAAATTCCTTAAGTGCCATAGCTGCATCGGTAGTACACTTTTGAGCTGTGAAGCCATATTGATTTTCGTTCAGTAGTTTACTGGTATGAAGGTAGTGATTAATTCTATTTATTAGAAGTTTCTCTAGTACTTTTCCTGCCACATTTAGCAGGCGTATTGGTTGGAATTTGGATGTATCCTGAAGCTTCTCTTTCCATGGTTTTGTGATTGGTATGATTCTCGCATTTTTCCATCGCTTCGGGAAACAAGCATTCTTCAAGCAACCATTATATAAAGATGTCATAGTTTTAGGGATAGTTTCATACGTCCACCATAATATTTTGCTCGTGATTCCATCTTCATCGGGTGTCTTTTTAAGACCTATATCTTTGATTGCAGATTTTATTTCTTCTTCTGTAAATTCCCAGTCGTCCGGAGTGTATTGGTTTCTCTACTTCCTTCCTTATTTGCTTTTGCTGAACAGTATCTTCCATTTCGTCATCTTTCTGAATAAGATGGTTTAATATGCACTGCATCGTTTCCTTTAAATCTCTTGTGTAGCGACCTTCATTGTTCATAAGTGTCGATACAATCCGAGTGTTCTTAGTTTTACCTGACGCTGATTTATAGACTATGTTCCAGGGATTTGAAGATATATTACTACAGTATTCTTTCCCAGAGAGTATCTTTGTATTTCTGATTTTTGCTTGGTATTTAGCTTTTTCAGCAAAGTATTCAGTTTTGCGCTGATCTCGGAGGACATTGTTATTTAACGATCTCTGGAATTTTCTTCTAAATGCATTTACTTTCTTCCGCATTATCGTAAGTTCTTCATTCCACCAAGGCACTGTTCTGTGTTTTGGGCTAATAGTTTTTTCAGATGGTCTACTAACTTTGAAAGCCTGCATACAAGCTTTTATTTGGGCAGTGGTAAATTTATTTACTATGTCCTCCATATCTTCAGAATTATTTATGTGCACTGATAGTCCATTGTCAAGATCATCAGTAAGTTCTTCGTGTCTTGTTCCCCAGAACTGTCGTACTATTTCTTTCTTTAATATTTCTTGATATAATTCTCGATCCTCTTCTCTTGTTATATATTTTATACCAGTGAATGTGGTTTCTGTTGAATCATAATAGAAGTTTTGTGCTACAGAGAAATGTAAGATTCTGTGATCTGAACAGCTCTCTTCTTCGCTTATTCTCCAGTTATATATTTCCTTAAGAAGTTTATTGTCGGTGATGGTCAAGTCCACGTTACTTTTCCCCCTACTACTTTGGAAAGTGGTTAAATTACTGCTTTCGTTATGTACAAACAGCTGATTTATTTATTATTCTTCCCCCTTTCATTGGTGAGTATATCGTGCCATGTTGTAGATCTGGAATTACTGTCCATTGCAATGAGTAACCCTTGTCCACATGTATACCTCAAGATGATGTTGATTTTGTTAAGGTCCCTTTCTATTGTTACTTGACTATCAAAATACATGTTAACAGAATAAAATTTAAAACCCCTGTATGTTAATTCTACAACTACTGTGTCTTTGTCAGTCAATTCATTTATAAGTAGAGCATCTATTTGTGGGTTTGTCACTAACGTTACTGTTCGACACCGACCTTCACTTGCCGCAAACTTCCTGTATCTATTTGTGATACCAATAGGCCTATTGTTGATAATTCGTGGCTCTTGAATAAATACCAGTCTATTCCTTCATGTACTATCAGATTCATCAAGTTATCAGTTGCTGCTATCGAGTGTTGTAAATTTATCTGTAGGCAGTTGATATTATCATAATTATTTGAGTTTTTAAGACCTGTTAATTTCTTGGTGTTGGTTGCTGTATCCATATCAGTAGCTCTGTATTCCGAATTTGCTTCATAATTGCAGCTTGCAAGCTTGGGCAATTCTTGTCAAGGAACGTGTGATTTATGCACGTTGTGTGATTAGGGTTATATTTATTATAGGTTAAGCAATTGATGCATTTGTATTCTTCTTCTGAAACGTTGCATTCCTTTAAACTATGAGGGCCTGTACATATGGGGCAAGTTACTTCTCCTTTACAATCTGTATGTCTATGATTGTATTTACTACACTTAAAGCAACGATTAACTCGAAAATAATCTTCAACATTGCAAATCAACCATCCTATTTTCATCTTTATTGTCTGGATCAACCTTCAGGTTTGGGAGTTAACTTCAATCACCAGATTCCTGTTATTTTGCTTAGTGTTAAATATGAATTTTGGCGTGATCTTAACCTCTTCCGATTGTAATTCAGGGTTTTGATTTATTATTACATTATATGCGTTTTCCATTGTAATTTCTTCAGGAATATTATATATAACTAGTCGTGGCTGACGTAATTCCTGTACCTTAGCTTCCAGTTCTCTCCCACATTTTTCTTCTACAGATTTACTTATTTTCTCTATCTCTTCCTTACTACATGTTTCTATTAATATTCTTCCGTCTTTAAGAGTCTTGAATGCGCTGATGCCGACTTTCATCTCAACTGGATTAAGGTTAGTTTTCAGAATAGTCTTAATTGTTTCCGGAGAATGATTTCCTTTAGTCTTTACTGTAAGTTTAAACTTACTCTCTTTCCATTTATTGGCAACAACGTCTGCGAATGATTTCTTGTTTATGTCACCAGATGGACTCTTACTCTCCCTGCTTGCATCTGCTGTGCTGTTAAAATCCTGTTTACGACCGTGGCCTGTAGACTGCGCCACTTGTCCCGCCATGCATGTGTCTAGTCTGTCGATCTTCTCTTTGACATTAATAACCTCTTTATGCAGTTCACTATTTTCACGTGTCAAATCATCTACTCTCTTATTTAAATCAAAAAAGAGTTTTCTGATAGTTCTTACTGATTCTAATATTGACGTCTTTGACTGCTTCTTTAAATTTATATTTTCATCCATGACAACGAGGAAACTTTCGAGAGCACTATGAACATCACGACTATCCTCTTCCGCGATCTTGTTTAATTATTATAAGAGTAAAACAACCAAATTAGCTATGTCCAGAGGTGTATGGCAGTTTATTGCAATCTAGTCTACCATCTAGTCTCTGGGAAGGGAGAGATTTCCACACAATTCAGACTAAACAAATTTCAATTTTGAGCATCCCATGTAGATGTTGTAGAGGGGGCTCATTGAGCCTCCTGATAAAAAACATTTTGTGTTCTGTTTTCTGGCATTCAGTTAAACAGGGAGTTGCTGCTGCTGACTCCAGAACATGCAATGTATGAGAAGCAGCTTGATCAGAGATCAAGTCCTGTAACACCCAACATCTGCGCGGCTGGGATTAATGGTATCCTTGGGATAAGTACCGACAGTCCATTGCTACAGCCATTCAACATGTTTGTGGAGACTGCACACGAATATAATTGGTGTGCTGAAGATAATTTTGTGCATCGGAAGCCCAGGTGCTGTTAATGAGTCCAAGAATTCAGGGGAACTGTGAAGTCCGTTGTCACTGTTGATCACCTGATTCGCCACATTTTTTAATGACATAAAGACAGCCTTTTTTCTTTCCTGCTGGGCCCGCAGCATAGGTGCCCTGGGTTCAATTCCCGGCCACTTCAGGGATTTTTACCTGGATTTGAGGGCTGGTTCGAAGTCCACTCAGCCTACGTGATAACAATTGAGGAGCTATTGACGGGGGGTAGTGGCCCCGGTCTAGAAAGCCAAAAATAACGGCCGTGGGGATTCGTCGTGCTGAACATATGACACCTTGTAATCTGCAGGCTTTCGTGCTGAGCAGCGGCAGGTTGATAGGCCATGACTCTTTGGGGCTGTTGCGCTATGGTGTTGGGTTTGGTTTTGTTCCTTTCCAGCACTTATATTGACCCACTGGGTTCCTTTTCTCCTTTTGTGTCTGTCCTGTGTTCATGGTCTTTTACCACCTGTATTCATCTTTCTCTCTTCTCTTTTCCTGTATTTAGATGTCTTTCTTGTCTTGCACTTCCCACATCAACTGAAGATCTCTAAGATGAACCCTCAATGAGTGGGATACAGAAATGAGCTCATCAGTGGATAGTAAAAATGGATGTAGAAGAACAGGGATTGAGGAAGAAGAAAGCCATTGTCCTTTTGTATTTCTTTCTATTTCTCCCTCTTCCCACACTAACCTGCTGCTGTGTTAATTATATTATGTATTCCTGTTGATGTTCTTATAATTTTATGTATGACTTGATTCACTGATGTATGATGCATGAATTTATGCTTTTGTTGCCTCACAGGAGTATCCTTATAATCTGTGTATGAGAGAGAGTGATGGGAGAAAGTAGTGATATCAATGGAATGAGCTGAAAATACCCCCAGTGGCTGGATTTTCTCTCAAAAATAGCCACAGAAAAGAAGATATCAACATGTTGGAAAATTTGGATGCTAATTCTAGATGATTATCTACAGCTAGGGACCTGAAAAAATTCCATTTGTGATAAATACGAATTTTTGAATCTTGTACTGAATCCAAACCTACAGTAATTTTAATGTGGAATAAAATAATTTTTATGCATAAACAGAAGTGCGACAAAATGTGAATTGTGACCCAAAATGCGAAATTAGTATGAATATGCAATTTCGGTGTGAATTCTATGAAAATGTGCTATTTTACTGGCGAAAACAACATATTTCGGCAAAATCATCAGAAATACTCAAAATATGATGCATAAATCTTTCAACCATTCCAATCGATGAAGAAAAGTAGCCAATCAATTGTTGCTTGCTGACTTTAATCGACATTTACACTGGGAATAGCAAGGGGAATAAGATCTGTATTGATTATTATCGAAATGTAAATTGAGTGTCACGGAAATAACGAGACAGACGCAGTGTTGTTTTCCTGTTGTTTCAAAATTGAAATTGGTGAAGAGTAGAAAGTCAAGCGATCATTTAGGTTATGGGGCGTACGGCAAAAACTGTGCATGAAAGGGCTCAGCAATATGCAAAGGATGGTTTATATGCCACAGATTCAGCGACAGTGTTTTGCAACTACAGTAGAACCCTGCTTAACCGAAATGCTCTGGCAAAATTGTATTTTAATATTTTGTTTTTATTCTCTCATTCTTAGCTGTCGATATTAGTAATTGTCTTGCTATATGTGCTGAGAGCTACTAGGCGAACCCTATTTTTATATTATGACTTACACTAGAATGCGCGTGTAGCATAAAACAAAACAGTTTCTTACCCTCTAGTTCGTTCCATGATACATTTTTTCTTGAACAAGCAGCAATTATTATCATTATTATTATTATTCGTCATGAAGATTATGCAGATGACTCCGACCTTGACAATAGCAGTTTTGAGAATAGAGTTATATTAGATGATTGATTAAATTCATTGGAGGCAAGATTGATTTAGAATTTTTATTAAAGTACAGTACCGCACTCTTTAATTACAGTAGTAACAAATTACTGTATACAGTATTCAGTTCAGTAGTAACAAAAACAAAAAGTTTAATTATTTCGGATAGCTTTGCGCTTTGTTGAACAAAGTGATGAATCTACACCAGCTGATGTACTGTTGAGTAAATGGTGGCGTGCCATAGTTGCACGACAGCGCTGCACCAAGAAAATTCAGAAGAAAATCACTGATTGTATACAATGAGTAAAATTATGTAAACATGCATTTTTATTTCGACATTTAACTTCCGAAAATATTTACCATGTGTCATCCGAAAACACGCGTCAACAGAAGTGGCTCTGCCCCCTTTATTTCAGATAAACGGGGTTCTACTGTATTGTAATTGCTGAGTTGGGTGGGAAAAAAAAAAAAGAAAGATGTTAAATCTGAAAAAACACGTGGGTAAGCGACGTGATAATGAAAGTTCAACCACTGCTGCTAGTACATCTCAAAGAAAGCAATCTTCTGTGCTTACACAGTTAAGATAGTTGTAAACGACAAAAAATTTCCAGAGATAACTTCTCAAAACGCACAGCTGAAGTATTTGCCAAAGCAACGATACTTCTGGAAAAGCTGGAAAGCAAAGAACTAAGAGCCTGGATTACGGAGTTTTCAAATGAAGAGCTGCCTTGTGTGAGAACTCTACGTGAAGTATATTTACCGGGTAAGATTTGATTTCATTGATTGGGTACGGTTTAGGTATTACGACATTGAAACCACACGCAAAACTGATAGGTATTACGACATTGAAACCACACGCAAAACTGAAGGATACCAAATTTGAGTATGATTTCCTTATCGAACTATCTTACCTGTAAATAACTGATCCAGTAATTTCAAATTGTTTTGTTATAATTTGAGGTCTTTCTTCCTTTCTAGAAGTTGCATCTGACCACCAGAAAAGAACAGCAGAGGTTCTGGTGGGGAAGAACATCAACATACTCTGTGATGGAAGTACAGATAGAATGGGCTGTTGTGTTTTTATCATAATATTCCTAGTTCCAGCCGGATCGAAAAGAGAGCTGCACGTTGTTTTTGTGAACTATCTTGATGCAGGAAATGCTACAAACTGCTCTTGTGCTGTTTAGAAGCTCTACGCAGTTATAGTGTACCATATAATGCAGTTAAAGTGTTTGTTAGTGACAGTGCCCCCGTACATGACCCGGTGTTATGAAACATTAAGTGTGGTCCCAGGGGATCATTTAATGCATGTAAAATGCACATAAGATCAGCTTGGTTGGCAATAGTTGGGTCGCAGTGATGATAGATTTAAATCATGTGGTTGTGATGGTAAAGTCTGCATTTTTTAACCCACGAAAGCAAAAATATAATTATTTAAAATTCTTAACATCAAAGTTTTTTCCTGCACTTGTCATAACCCGATGAAATAGCTGGTTTCAGGCTGTCTTCTATTTGAGTGTTTACTGATGATGTTACATTTTTCAAGATGTCTGACATGAAAGACATCAACAACTGTGGTATTAAGTACCTGACTGATCTGAGTGACCGAGAAGTGAATATACTTCACTCCCACATGGTTTTTGTCACAGATCATGCAGCTGGATTGGTTGACCTCCTTACTGAACTTGAAAGGTCTCTGTATCCTACCTCTCATCTCGTTTACCCCAAACTGCATACATAACCTTGATGCTAGTTTTACCTTAATTTGTAAAGGGAATATTTCTGTGGCAACTAATGCTGTTTTGATTAAGCTTACTCTTCTACAGCAGGCTGCATGTAGAGAGACATTTGTCAAAGCTGCTCATTCTTCACAGTCAAGCTATCCACTTTGAAACTAAAGACCCCAACCATAAGTATTTTGTGTCAATTTCTCAAGCTTTGTATTAAAAAAAAAAAAAAAAAAAAAGAACAACACTCATAAATTAGGAGAAATTGTTTGGAGTAACAGATCTCTGACGAAACGATATCTGGTCTGGTTACTGTTCTCTGAAACATGCAATTCAAACTCAGATGAAAGAAAGTGAAAAAGGTGATGTCATGCTTACATTAACTACAGTTCAGAGTTCAGTATATCTGCTAAATACTATCTTGAGTTGTTGTGGACCCCAACGAACAATGTAGATATCGAGCGTGTGTTGTCCCATTACAATGCAGTGGTTACAAACAGACGGTGCAATTTGGAAAAAAGCAATGCCGAAGTACTGACAGTGCTTTCGTTTGAACAATGAATTTGTACTGTGTGTGAACCAAGGACAATAACTGCACTTCATAACCTTGGAATCGTTAAAATTAATAATACCATGCAATTATTTTAACTTTGTAAATAGATGCTAATTTTAGGAAAATCGATGCTAATTTTGGAAAGAATAGATGCTAATTTTGAAACAAACAGATGCCAATTTTTCAGGTCCCTATCTATAGCTATACAGTAGAACCTCGATAATTCGAAATCGGTTAATTCAAAATCCCACGTAATTCAAAGAAGCTCTCGTTCCCGGAAACATGAGATACAGTTTTGCATGTTATTTAAATTGTTTAATTCGAAAGACGGATAATTCGTAATTCGAAGTACATTGTCGGCCCCATTACCGAGATTCAGACTTTTAATTCGAAACTGCCTTTACATTTTAAAACAATAGTATGCTACAGATTAATTTCAACTCGAAATGTATCCGCGTCATAATAGAACGCGTGTTCCGGAACGTAGAGGGGTAGCTTTCCGCACTTACACTCACTTCGGTGGGTCTACAGTGCGCTTCATGATTGCCAAGTTGAATGAAATCGGAATTCTTTCGTATTCAACCTTTTAAGGAACGCCGTAATATCACACAACAGGCAGTGTGCGGGAAAACAGAATGCGCGAACACTGGCAATGCCGATAGTTGACGAAAAAGCGTGGCTCATATAATAAATTCGTAGGCACCGAACAATACTGTCATTGCCGATGAAACTGCATTGCTTTACTTTAATGCGAGCCCAAACGGTCTTATGGTTTTAAAGGAGAAAGTGCCAGCCGGGGAAATTGTACAAGGGTCGGGGATGGGGGGGTCACTGTAGTGCGTTGCAATTGCAATGCACATGGAAGCGAGAAACTTTATCCCTTCGTCATAGAAATGTTCGATAAGCTACAATGTTTTAAGGGCGTCGGGCACTTTCCATCCCAGTACCAAGCATCTAAAAATGCAAACAGTACAGATATCCAAAAAATAATGCATTTGCACAGGGGAACCAGCATAATTTATCCTCGTCTTTGAATTGTGCGATTGTTTTTCTTTCGTTGCGTGAGGTTATGTTCGTCAGTGATTTATCCAAGTGCATTAATTGAACATTGTAAATGCACCTTGTTGGATACATTTCGGAAATAGTTTTTCCATGGCATTGGAAAGGTTTAAACTGTGAATCGAGGTGATTGCATGTATTAATGGGTCTTAGAATACTTTGTGACGCAGCAAGTGTTTACATTTCTGAAGTATGAGAGAAGTGCCATGGCGGGAAATCGTACAAGGATAGAGTCATAGGAAAGTTTGATTTTAAGGGCATCGGGTAATTTCTGTGTAAATACAAGGCATCTAAAATGCATACAGTATAGTACTCCAATGAGTAAAGCACTTGCACATGGGAGCCAGCATAGATTTCTCCTCATCTTTGTATCGTGCTTTTTTTTCTTTCTTTCTTTCTTTCATTGCGTGAGGTTATATTTGCTAGTGAGATACGCAAGTGCATTATTTGAATACTGTAAATGCACATTTTTGGATAAATTTTGGAAATATTTCGTTTTTCATGGCATTTGAAAGGTATAAACTGTGAATCAAGGTTAACTGCATGCAGTAACGGGCCTTAGAATATTTCTTAATGCGGCAAGGGTTGGTACTTCTGAATTGCGAATTGGCGGTTAATTCGAAATCACGTAATTCGAAGTCCGATTTTTGAGTCCCAACGACTTTGAATTAACGAGGTTTTACTGTAGTCAGATATTTACACAGACTTATTACTGCCTTTTCGCCACGCCATGCCATTGTTGAGCATGGTCCAAAACGCTTCAAAATACAATCTGCTTAATATAATTACATGTTACATGAAGTATATCTGTAGTCCTCAGAAACAGAATTATTCGGATTGCTCAAAGATTTTAAGATAAAGTAGGAATTCAATAGCACAAATTGGGGCAAATAATTACGCATTAGAATAATTTACCCCGCTCCACAGCTAAAGGGTTAGCATGGTGGCCTCTGGTCCAAGGGGTCCCGGGTTCGATTCCTGATCGTTTCAGGAATTGTAACCTTAATTGATTAATTTCAATGGCTCGGGGTGTGGGTGTGTGAGACGTCTTCATAATTAGAATCCTCACAGGTCGCCCCATCCTCATAGACGTGCAAAAGATACCTACACTGCGTCAACTCTAGACCGGCACCAGGCCTCTTATTATTATCATCATCATTATAATTACTATTGTTACCACAGAAGGTCTTCGATAAATTTCCAACTTCCCTGAAATCATTTAACATATTGGAAACGCTGCCCATAGAAACTATGGGTGTGTCATTTCATTGCTGCTGACAGAGCTCGTAGAATCTGTGGGCGTATGTTTACACTGTAGCTAAAAATAGTAGCTGCCATTTCAGCGAACCGTGACTTTACCAGAATACAGCTAGATGTAGATGTGTGTATAAGCATAAAATGTATTAGTTAGGAGCATAAGTTGAGAGCTCTTGTTTCAAAGCATTGATAACACAGGCACATTTCTACATAACCTGAGACTGCATAATCGTTCACTCTCAGCTGTGAAATGAACGGGAAGTACGTGTGTGCGAACAGAAGTGTGTGTTGGAGAGGCAGTCTTGTTTGTGTCGTTCTTGTGAGTATTTAGCATGTCTAATTCAAGTGTACAAAATTTGGACAATGAATCCAGGTTCAGAAACTGAGGATGGGGATAACAAACCAAGTGAACATGAGGATTCTGACACTTCAGGAAAATAAACTTAGATAATGAGCTAATTTTGAATCACTGTGAAGACGGTTCTGTAATATAGTTGCATCAGATTTTTTTGTTCGTTTGTAGAATTTATCTTCATGAATTTAAATTTGAAATTTTTGTGTAGAGGAAAGTGTGATCTTTCTAAATATTCCAAAAGTCATTACAATCATTGCTTTAATTAGCATTGAAAAAAATGTCAAAAAGCATTAAAAGTCTTGCAATTTATGAAGGGTAACACAATCAAATATGGCCGTCTCTAATATGTTAAGAGCCAAATATTGGGAATCTGACATCTGGGCAACTACCCTAAGTGCAGATCAGTCATGAATGATGACAATGATGAAAGCAAACTGTCCAATTACTGGTAACTATATTGTAAAAGGCCATGAAGACAACAAGGAATATTAATTTTGGCACATGCTTTTGTTTACAACCAAAGTGAAAATAAGCCAAGGAGACTGTAACTGCATGACACTTGTGTCCATGTTCAGAAATGCAAAATGAGAACTAGAATGTTTGGAAATTAGAAAAGGTTCATGTGAATAATCTAAAATACTACCCTAGACTTAACTTTTCAATATTAGAGCAAACTATTTTACAGACTAGGTTATATTTATCATTTCAACTCTTGCATTAGTGGACTACATATTTGACATTAGATTACAAATTCTTAACAAGTTGACTGCCACTGGTTGAGAGGAAAACAGACACCAAGTGCCACCACATTATTTTGAGTTTTTGGACATTTTATACTGTACTTAGCCCATTTAAAAAAGCCCTCTGCACTCTTCTTGCCTCCAATTTCACCCGATGTTTACCCAACAAAATTAAAAGATTAACTAAATCTCAGCCATAATGATGATGATAATATTAGTAATTTATAAAAGTACTGCAAACTGAATTTTAATTTTAAGGATCTCATCTACAACTTACCTTGCTCTAGAAGTAGGTGGAACAGGGGCTGGTGGATTCTGGGCAGATTTTCTCATCATTCCAGGCGATGGTGGTCTCACCAGCTCTTTTTGTTTACGTGGGCTTGGTGCAGGAGGATTCATGAGTAAAGCACGCTCACTTGCAGCTTTCTTTTCAGACTGAATTAATGTCGCTGTGAGAGGCTTATCTGTGCACACAATATTTTCAGGATATTAAATCGCTAATGTAATGCAGGGCACAAGCAATAATTATACTTCAAATAGTCATTATGTTATGACATGAGATATACTAAATCCATATGAAGCATTATGCCAAAAATGAGGATTGCACCACGTGCGGATACTAATTGATTCAGGTGAGATAAATGATGGAAACTCTATAAACAAAAAAAAAGAGAGTGGGAAGGGGGGGGGGGGGTGAGGGGAAGGACACAGACCACAAAGAATCCTTTGGTAGTTAAAAGTCTGAACATGTACTGAAGTAAATGACTAGGGAATCTGAAAATACTGAGTAACAGGAACAAAAATGATTTCTAAGCAGCTATAATTTCGAGTTAACTTGGACTTCGCAGTGAATAAACAAATGATTAAGTTCCAAATTAATTTGTGCGGATGATCAAATTAAAGAATAATTCAAATATTCTGCAAGGTAGATATTTAAAAAAAATTAATTAAAACAACTGCTTAAATATTTACCCCTTCCTCTCTCACATTATTCATTTTCTTTCTATCAATGACATATCCGTAAGTAACCAGTGATCTTACTGTTGTTTAATTCAATCATTCACCTGAATTAATTAGGGACTTTTGTTATATGTTGACCGACTGAAAACAATGTGGACTAAAACACTATTAACCAAATAATGCATTCATGTCACCATGTTCGACTTTCATTGCAGAATAATCTAACAAAAAATTTTACTAGATTCCTTTCACCAGTCATCTGAAACAATAGGCTACTCATGGGAGACTATGCACTACACTCTGTCCTGAAAATATTGTTCTCCTTCAAGTTCTAAATGGAATCTATGATATGAATAGGTAAATTTAATTCGCAAGAAGTATTATGATCTGAACATTATAACTTCTAAATTCATAATTTGAAAATAGTTGTTATGGGTGGAAGGAATTCATGATGATGATGGCAGTGCTATCTTGAAACTGTTTGCAAACTCAGTTTACATTCACCATGTGGTTAAGCTCTCTTCCTGAGCATGTATGGCTTGATGAAATGTGGCTCAATACAAACTATACCCTGGGAAAACTGTTCTTTGGCAGTGCTCATTAAAAGAAGAGCCCAGAATTCTTGTGTTACAAGTTGGTACAACAAATGGATTCATACCACACTGTCTGGTGTTTAAAGGACATGAGATGAATAGAAAAACGACGGAGTTGAGAACACCATAGAAAATTTAGTCACCTCTTTAGGTGCAGATGTCAGTGAAAGGACTCGCGTAAGTTAAATATTAGCAGTCATAATGTTCTTCATAAATCAGTTACGAGTAAGGCCCGTATTTTTATATAATATCAAAGTGCGAAATATGTACATAAATATATAGCAAATATCAGAGAAATATGTAACTTAATATTAATACAATATGTAGTAGTATTAATGCATTATATTTACAAAAAATGTTTGTATAATTTTTCAGGTTTTCTAATCAGAGTTAACTTGGACTTTGCAGTGAATAAACAAATGATTAAGTTCCAAATTAATTTGTGTGGATGATCAAATTAAAGAATAATTCAAATATTCTGTAAGGTATATATATATATATATATATATATAAAAATTAAAACAATTGCTTAAATATTTACTCCTTTCTCTCTCACATTATTCATTTTCTTTCTATCAATGACTTATATCCGTAAGTAACCAGTGATCTTACTGTTGTTTAATTCAATCATTCACCTGAATTAATTAGGGACTTTTGTTATATGTTATATGTTTATCATGACTTACACTTATATGAGACAATAAAATTGTTTTAAATAACTTCATATTTTAGGATAAAGTTATCATTGTTGCTTTAGATAATTTACATAGTCTACTGTTTTCTAATTCTGACAGTAAGTATACTGTAGTTATTAATTAAATAAAAAACTTAAGGGCATAATAAAAAGAATGTTTTGCACTGTAAATTGTGGAGCGTATGTCCAACTCTTGTCCTGTTTCTCCACGAGGTCGTGTATGAAGCGAGATGAAACTTCGCAACGAAGTTTTACAATTGGATGCCCTTCCTAACTTCAACCAGTTAACGAGATGAAACGAATGGCGTGGTATCTGATATAAAAATCGGATGGGGAAAAAACCTGGTGTTGCCACATAGCCTAGTCCTTATTACATGTGATAAAATTCATTTTTGGGTCCGTATTGAAAATATTTGTATTAAATAACATTTGTATGTTTTATTATTCATCCACCTATTCAATACAATACAATTTTAAAAATTAGGACATTGTCCTTATCAAAACTGTTAACATGAAATTAATATATTAGATGGTACATGTTTTGCCTATCAATAGTAGGCATCATCAGCCATAATTTTCACCTTAGGATAGATCAGGTACCCGATTGGAAATAGTTTTTAACAGCATTCATAAATTATTACAATATAAAATTTAGTATGCTGTTACTTGACAATATTTGTGATAATATTGGAGTCTAAAAACATGATAATTATTTGAGGATTATGCCATATTATAAGATATTACAATAAAGATAAAAATCAGAGAACACTTTCCATTGAATTACAAACTCTTACCACATCAAAGAAGATGGTCTAATGACGCCTACAAAGACTTCAATATAGCCTACGGCACCAACATTTCCAACTACTATTATCACAAAAGGAACCAGGCCATAGGAAAATCCTTCAAAATTTATAAGCAAATAAATGAAAATCAATATTTATTAACTTCAAGAACCAACAATCATTACCATTGCTCAACTTTCCATAAGTTTTTAACAATACGCCATCTGACAATTAAATGGAAAGCGTTCTCTGATTTTTATCTTTATTGTAATATCTTATAATATGACATAATCCTCAAATAATTATCATGTTTTTAGACTCCAATATTATCACAAATATTGTCAAGTAACAGCATACTACATTTTATATTGTAATAGTTTTTTAACAATCTCCAATACATTTTAAACGAAATAGTTTTTAACAGCATTCATAAATTATTTCCAATCGGGTACCTGATCTATCCTAAGGTGAAAAATATGGCTGATGATGCCTACTATTGATAGGCGAAACATGTACCATCTAATATATTAATTTCATATTAACAATTTTGATAAGGAAAATGTCCTAATTTTAAAAATTGTATTTTATTACATAGGTGGATGAATAATAAAACATACAAGTGTTATTTAATAGCCTAGTCCTGACGAATAATTCCAAGGCGTCTCCTCAAGGAAGTCCCCAGCCGACGGACGAATCACTATCAACAGCGTCATATGTCCCCACTCTATATTAACACTGCAGAGAGATTTGGAATTGAATCTGGGCTTTTGGCACGCAGTCTAGCGATTAGAAATTGTATACGACCACCTCTCCTGCTGGTCATTTGGCACTTGAACTGGCTAAACACGGTGTCAGACAATACAGACTTGGTGCCGTAACGATCATGGCCACCAGGCTTGCTGCGCTGTAAATCGTGGAATATTTTACACAATTCATTGTTGTAGCTAATTTTCTGTTGTCCTTATGCCCTTAAAATGAAAGAAATAAACGTTATTAAATAATGTTAATACTGCTTATATGTATAAAAATGTTGCATTCTTCGCATATGTAAAAAATGTACTAGTTAATTTGAAGTCGTTGGGACGCAAAATTAGGATTTTGAATTACGTGATTTCGAATTAACCGCCAACACGAAATACGGAAATGCCAACACTTGCGGTGTCACAATATATTCTAAGACCCGTTACTGCGTGCGATTAACCTTGATTCACAGTTTAAACCTTTCAAAAAAAAAAAAAAAATCCAAAATGTGTGCAACAAGGTGCATTTACATTATTCAAATAATGCACTTAAATAAAACAATGGAAAACAATGCGACGAAAGGAAAAAAAACACAATTCAAAGATGAGAACAAATTAGGCGGCTCCCCTGTGCAAATGTTTTATCCCTTAAAACATCATGGCTTTTCGAAATTCCCTATGATGGGGGAAGGAAGTCTCTCGGTTCCGTGTGCACTGCATAGCAACACAGTACATTTCCCGGCTGGCAATTCTCTCCTTTAAAACCATAAGTCCGTTTGGCCTCAGCATTTTAAAAAATAAACCAAACAATGGAGTTTCATCGGCATTGACAATACTGTTTGGTAGGTACGAATTGATTATATAAGCCACACTCTTTCGCCAACTGCAGAGATGCCAATTTTCAAGAAAGGCAATTCGTAATGCAGCCGTTAGGGCGCGGAGGGGGGGGGGGGGAGGGGGCGGCACGGCGGCCGTAGAATTCCCCCCCCCCCCCAGATCTTACTAACTTACATATCCTTGTAAAATCAATGAACAACACATAATTCAACCAGATCGCATATAAAGAGTGTATGATTCTTACATGAGAAAGTAACAGGTGATCTGCAGTACATATCTGAGTGGAGGTTGAAGGATTATTTCTTTTGTTGAGTACTGTAGTTGCTCCCTTAGCAGCTTGTAATTCCTGTTTGCTAAACGTACACTAGTGACATGCTTTTTCTTTTGATATCGTGTGCGTCCTGTGCACTAATAGAGCACTTAACAGTTCTGTGTTCATATTAGCACGGAATTCAGTCTTGTCCTTCCTCATGTGCACCTGAAAAATCGCGGCTACACTCACTACAAAACACGTGTGAATGAGATTTTGAGGAACGCAGTAAACAGGGCCATTATTTCAAATATTCCTCCGTAAATTTTTGAACCATTTTTGGTTTATTACTAGCGTCACTAGTCACAGTAACATCATCACACGTATTTTCCTGCACAGGAAATCGCTTCATTATTTCAAACCTTTCTCATTTCGTAACACACGATTAGCATACATCCTAGAAGAGCAATATATGTAAATTTGGCAACCAAAATCGGAATAAATAATTCTTCAACAGTCACGCACAAAGTATTCACTATGAAACAGAGTTTGTCACCACTTCGCCGCCAAAACAAAGGCAAAAGAACTCGCATACTTACATGGAAGTCTGTTAATGTGACGAACAAAGACAACAACTGCGCAAGATATACCACTTCACAGGTGCCTATTTTACCGGTACTGGAAGCACACACTACGTTCGGCGCATGAAAACTCAAAATATTCTTACACGAGGAACAGGAAAGGGGTATAAATGATTACTGAGAAATCCGAAAATAATATTCTGAGAACACTTCATACACTTAGATTTAAAAATCAACAAAAAATCATAATTTGTGGTGTGTGATTCGTAAAGGCGTAATTATGATGCGTAATTCGTAATTATGACTGAATCGTAGTAGTTGGCATCTCTGCAACTGTCGGCATCGACAGTGTTCGCGGATTCTACCTCTCCGGACACTGCCTGCTACGCGATATTGTGGCGTTCCTTAAAATGCCAAATACAAATAAATTACAATTCCACTCGAACTTTACAGATATGAAGCACACTGTCGACACGCCGAAGTGGGTGAAAGTGTGGAAAGTTACCCCTGCACATTCCAGAAGGCGCGTTCTTTTATGACACGAAGAAATTTTGAATTTAAGTTACTCAGCTGCTTCGAATTAGGTGAGATTTTGAATTAACCAAGTTTGAATTATTGAGGTTCTACTTTAATATTAAATAAAACAAACGTTACTAAATAATGTTAATATCGCTTATATGTACAAAAATGTTGCATTCTTCGCATAATATGTAAAGTATGTAATAATACTAAGAATATGTACAAATGTGTAAAATGAAATTCAAGTATAACCATATCAGAACCACATTTTGTCGACATTTTTCACTTTCAGTTTACAAGTAAAGAAATGGAACATGTAATTACTTAAGAATCCGGGCCCTAGTTATGAGCAGCAAGTAATTAATTTCATTATTCTCTTTTATTCTCACTGCATTTGTTTACAACCATTATTTGTATTTGTATGCTTTATGGGGTATTACATTTTTATTCATTTCTATGGCATTGATGTATACCGTATTTATGCGAATAATCCCCACACCCTAACTTTAGCAAGGCTGATTTTGAAAAAAATGCCAACATTGACTCAAATAAAACCTGCACCCCAATTTCGTGCCTCAGTATTTTTTAAAAAATATGCGCGTATTATTCGCGTAAATACAGCGTATTCTCATAGTGGTAGAGAGCTGGCAGCACAAAGTTTCATGGTTTGGAAAGTGTCAATTTAGAAGCTAAGCTGTTCAGAACATAGACTTGCATACAATTACAGAACAAGCTTACAATATATAAAACAGCATAAAATACGTGAAATGAAATATTTGGTACAATATCCAGAAAGAATAATAATATTAAAAGATGCTTGCTATGAAAACTATTCAAATTATGTAATGAAGAACAATAGGTAGGTTATAGTGAAGGTGGAAAGAAAAGCAACTGCAACACTACAGTCCCATTTAGCTATTAAGCTTGTTTGATGTAAATGATCCTTTACAAGGCTGGGTCCAAACCCTGGTAGCACAGCCAAGAAATGAAACAAGAGTCACAACTAGAGAAGTCAGATGATATAATCTCTCAACTATAGAGATAAAGTCTTAAGACTACGCAACTGTAATGAAGAATTAAGTGTGAAATATAATATCTTAAGCTAAATGAAAGTTTTGATGTGGAGGATATTTGCATACAAGAGCCAAAACTTTTACCAGCACTAGTTCAAATTGAACCATAAGTTGCTACTTACTTTTTCCGAAGACTCGGGGTTCTCCAAGCTGCCTGTTGACCTTGCGTGGTGAAGCCGAGATAGGAAGGGGAGAGGAGTCAACTGCTCTTGCAGTCGGGACGAGGGGTCTGTTGGATTTCCTACGAGCACGGGAGAGGGGAGTGCGAGAGCTAGAGCGAGAACGCGAACGGGAGAGGGAGCGGGACTTTGAACGAGATCTAGAGCGGGAATCACGGCTGTAAGAACTGTAGCTTGACTGGCTCGAGCTTCGGCTGGAGCTGAAAGTGAAGTATAAAGCCAGCTGTTTGGGTATAATTCTGTTTCCCTCTCTGTCCAATTCAGTCTCGCACCCTTTGGCTCAATATAGTTTTACTTACATTGTTTATGCTCCTTCAAATTTATATTAATCAAGAAAAGCTATCAAAAGCAAAACAGAACACAGATTACTAATATTAAATGTTAAGTTAAACAGATGAATTAAAAACAAATTTAAAAAAATAAAAAATTCATTCATGAAATGTTAATGTAAACGTTCAACTTCAATTTACAATTTGGGTCTAATGAAGTGAAACAATGCGGAGCTTAAATCATGCAAGTATGAATCACAAAAGGCACAAATTTAAGGCCACAGCCACGATTAATAACATCAATACAAATATAATATCTTTAGAAATGCAAACTATGAACCTTCAGAAGCAAGTCAAGTACAAATTCTATGGATATAAAATGGACTGCTTTAATTATAAATAATCTTCCCTGGATAACTTATGGCAATTTATAAAAATAGTGACATTAACCAGCACAGTAGGAAGAAAGGAGATAAAGGATATCTGTATGAAAAGGACAGGCTATGAACTACAGTACATACTTCAATATTTTTTGGGCTTAACAATGAAATATTTACATGTGGTCAATGTACCATTGCTAGTAGTTTTCCAGGGTACTAATATGGGCGTACTTTTGTGTCTAATACATCAATTAACATGAGACCAGCTTTCAAACACCCATAAACTACCACTGAACTGATTGCAGGAGAGGAATGTCATCTTGAGGATGCCAAGTTTTTTCATTCATTCTCACAACATGCAAGAAGAGCTGAAAATTACTGTAATGCCTCAACTAGTCTGAAATGTCATTTGAAGTTAAGTCATCTGACAAATTATATGCCATTTTAAACATTTACATACACTGCAGCTAGCATCAAAACGAGAACTCTAGACTACAGTAAATCGTCTATCTAATGATCAGCACAAGCCACCATGATACTTTAACATTTTGACATATATGACATAGGAAATAGTGAATACAGTATTATCTTTCTTCAGAAATTTAAAAATTACATACATAGCAAAACCTACCACGTTAGGATTATGAAGCTGACTGGTCTACCACTGAAAATGTCATTGAAAATGTATGGTGTCTGAGGTTGCTTTTAATAACGTTGTTTTGCATCCCAAGGTTTCTGAAGACACAAAGGAGCCGGATATTTTGTGCTGCAAGAGTTCATTTATGTACATGTAAATCTATAGACATGAGCTTTGCAGATTTCGAGCTTCCCACGAGCAACACCTTTTCACGTACCATCGAAATGAAGCTGGATCAAACCCATTACTCGTTTTGAAACTTCGGGCTTGGCACAAGAACGCAAGTGTAAGCATTTCTTTCACCTTGTGGGGGTATATTTTACCAAAGCGATGACCTAGTTTTTATGGGCTTTACATTTTCTCGGAAGTCCTCTTTTTTAGCGCCCCCCACCCAAATCAAAATGGTGGACACTATGCAACAAATTTTAGTCACAAAAACTTTTTTCGAAAATGTAGGCGTTCTTAATGTATTTTGACCTCCTGAATTCGAAAATGATACTGAAAACATTGTATCACCCACAGTTTTTGCACAAAATGCATAAATGTTTAATTAATGGGAATACAATTTAATGGTATTATAATAACATTCTGATTGATATTCTGAGCTTCATACGGGGTTTTAGTGTTTATTATAATAGACATGAAAACACCATATGAAGCTCAGAAGCAGTACATCGCTTTCAACTGTTCAACACTTGCGCTCCTAGTGGTACGTAGCGAACTGTCACGTTGCTAATGACACCGTCTTTCCGGCACTCTGTTGTGTTTGTGGAAGGAAGTACGTGTTAGTCTTAGTGCAGAATGTCTACCCGAGGTTGTAATATATGTGGTGAACTTGTGGTGAAAAAGGACCGAAGAAACATTATTACTTTCGTGAAAAAAGGTCTACCATGCCTATTTCAGAGTGAAACTCGGCGACATCGATAAACCATGGTTCCACAGGTTGTGTGCATTGTATGTGTAGAAGATTTACGACGGTGGGTGGCAGGAAAGAAGAAGTCATTACGATTTAGCATCCCTAGGGTCTGGCGAGAGCAACAGGATCATACCGACGACTGTTACTGCTGCTCTAGTAAGGTAACTGGTTTCAACAAGAAAAACAAGAAGACTATTGAGTATCCGAACAACATTCGCTCAGCTATTTGTCCTATTCCACATGGCCCAGATTTACCTATACCACAGCCTCCGCAGACATCAGATACGGATGACAGTGATGACATGGGTGCCGTGCAGGAGACGGATGATACCGACTTTGAAGTAGACACAGATGAGGCCCCTCTTCTGTTCACTCAGCCACATCTAAGCTTCTTTCAGATGAATCAATGAACAGTCTCCAGTCACCGGGTGCGTACGGAATGTTGAACTGACCCATCAAACCTTCTAGATCACTGCAGTACACTAACACGTCATTTTGAGAAAAATATTGCGTGAATATCAAGTCCCTTTTTCTATAAAATGTAACGGACGTACGGGTGCTAAGAAATGTCTTGACCCTAGGAGCTCTGCTTTATCCTTTGACAGTCCGAGATCACGGACTAAATCATTTAGATCTGACATTTTTTTGTTAAATAATTCAAGAGAGTTGATGCGAGCATGACTCGAACTTGAAACCTTCATAACTGAAGCAAAGAATCTTAAACACTCAACCACTGCACCACAACCTCTCGCTTGATGGTACCTGGCATGCTAAACCCTGTGTAACTTTTTAGACATTTTCAAAATCGCTTTCTTCGAATTTTTCTTTGAGTGCACGCTACTACTTTGTCAGTGTGCTTTTGCGATGTAGTACTACCATCCTACAAAGTTTGAACAAAATCGGTGATGTGGACATCGTGACTTCCTCTTGTAAGCACAGTTGTTTATATTCCCCATTTGAGAAGTGCAGACATTCTTATAGAATTAAAATATGTATGATAATCCTGGATCACTGAAAGTGACACCAAAGAACCTGTTTTGTGAAGTGACTGATATTAAAGAATAACGCTGAAGACGAGCCCATCATGTTTGGAAAAATGAAGATTACATCCATAGCGACTATAACTCTAACGCTATTCACATTCTAAGTTGTTGTTAATCATAATAATCGTATGGCCTTGCTACTGGGTGCAGACAATTAGATATGATGCCATTTAGGCAGCCTGAGAGTCAATGTTGACATTCATTCTTTACTAGATGAAAAAAAAAAAAACGTTGATGTATGGCCGAGTTTGTAAACGTGTCACCAGAAAGCTTTAGCATGCTGATATCGTATGCCATGGAGTGACTAATGGACTTCTCTTTACTCTTCAAAAATCCAATCAAATCTGCTGGGTTCTGGAGGCCGGCACTACCATTGATCCACAGTAAGGTATAATGTCAAATTAACAAGGGAATTTATGAAGAACTGCTTCCTCTGTGAAAATTTAACAATAATGGTACTGGCTTTACGCCCCATTAACTACTATTGGGGTTTTCGGAGACGCCGAGGTGCCGGAATTTAGTCCTGCAGGAGTTCTTTTACGTGCCAGTAAATCTACAGACATGAGGCTGATGTATCTGAGCACCTTTAAATACCACCAGACTGAGCCAGGATCGAACCTGCCAAGTTGGGGTCAGAAGGCCAGAGCCACTCAGCCCAGCCCTGTGAATATTAGAAGAAAAGGCAAATCAGTTATCTGAATTATTTGTGCAAAATCTGGTCTGTGTAGAATGCACCAGAAAAATGTCTCTCAACTGCAATGAAGAAACATAAGGTGAAAGAATGTGTTGTATGATTTATTTTGTACGAATTTCAAGACATTTTAAATTATATTTCCTTAAGTCAACATGTTTATTATGCAGTTAAGTGTGTTACAGACTGAGAAAACCATGCAACTTTTGTTTTGTACCACAAAAATGGCAACCTAACAAATTATATGGTTTTTAAGGATTAATTTTTTTGCTCTGTGTGTCAGTGTCCTCTACTACATGCACTAGCCATGCATCTTTCTTTAAAAAATTCAAACATGGCTAAGTGAAAATTGTTAATGGGTGGAAACACAGTAAGTTAAAATCTTTATTGGGCTTGCAACTTATTATCCTTGTAAATGTGTATAACTTCAACATCAAATTGTACTTTACTGAATTCACATAGAGATTGATGAAAAATTAATCAAAAGGGAGAGAATGATAAAACAATGAGATTACCAGCCCGAAATAAGAGAGCCCATGTACAATGAACCACAGGACCCATGAGAAGTATATTATTTAATCTGCTCGAAATTACAGGTGACCGCAATGATCCAGAATATTATAGCAAGTGTATAAATTAATAACCTATATCTATTATGAAAGAAGGTGAAATATAAATATTGGAGAGAGATTTCCAATTTGTAGCACTAGAGTGCAACCAAAGAATGCTATTTGGAAAATTGTGTTCTGCCCCACTGTGTATTACAAACCATTCAGAAAACTGAACTCTCCTGTGGTGAAAGTCTTCTATCCATCCTTGATGCAGTTGTAGCGATAAAATTTCATTTTGAATGATTTCAAAACACAATAGGCCTATTGACCCCTTCAAATTTGGCCTACAATGAACATTATATTGTGTAGGGAAATAACAGGCTATCATTCCTTTATTATAGGTGATATATTTCAAGTTCAGTTTAACACAGTCGTGTTCGCGTGCATGGAAATGGTTTTTACCAGCCGGGGGAGAAGTATTGATTTTTCAATCGACCAGTCAGCTGTATCATGTGTCCTACTTGGAAACATTCACGGCCAAGCTATGTGCAGCGCGTGTGGATTATTCTGGAGAATGTAATTTTTAGAATTGAGGACCGTTTTTTCAAAACTTGCTCATTGCAAAAATGGGGTGAATTGAGTTATATACGGGACGTGAATGTTAGGTCACTTGGCTTTCATGTCCTTAGACTGGTTTTAGCAAAAGTTGTTTATTGTCATCACAGCAAGCCGCTAAATATGGGTCATTTTCCCAAAAGTCGCTCATTACTACGATAGGCGGTATAGCAAAACTCGCTCATTACAGCAAACGTTGCTAGACTGCTGGATATTTTGCTGACATGTAAGGACACTACGGACGCAGTTATCACATATTGAAATATAAGTGTAGGCAAAGCCACTATAGTCACAATAAGTGAACACGAGCATATTTGCCACCGGACCTTAATATCAATAAAATGTACATTCAGTTCTGCAAAGAAAGAGATTTAGAAGGGAAATCAAAATGTTCAATCTCAAAGTACAAGCAAATTTTCTATCGGAAATTCAATTTAGGTTTTGGGAATCCACACTCAGATACATGTTCGACGTGTAAAGAACTTTTATTGATAATTAAAGATACGAAAAATGACGTTGTAAGGAACAAGGCTTGAATTTATTATAAATTACACAAAGCACGAGCTAATAATTTTTTTGCCATACTTAAAGAAAAGGATGATAGTCATGTTGATATTATATTTGACATGCAACAAAATCAACCCATTCCTAAAGTATCTATAGAGGAAGCATTTTACTGAGACAAGCATGGTTATATAATCTTTGTGTCATGACAAATGGAAAACGACTGGAGAAAAGTAAAGATTTCTTTTATACGTGGTTGGAGACAAAAGGGGGTCGTGGAGCGAATGAAATAGCTTCGGGTGTAAAAGACTATCTTGAGCACTTAGAAAATAATCTTCGCAAGGAAGGGGCTAGATATAAAAAACTCAGGCTATTTTCAGACTTTTGTGTATCCCAAAATAAGAATAGTATTTTGTTAGCATCTATGGCACGTTTCCTCGAAAATTCCAAAGTTTTCAAATCAGTTGAAGATTATTTTCCCATTTGAGGTCATAGCTTTTTGCCGCCAGATCGAGTGTTCGGGAACGTAGAGAAAAAATACAGAGAGAACGAAGAGATTGTATCGCCTATGAAGTATCATAACTTACTCAGTGATCACGGACAAGTGAGAATACTGCAAAAAGATTGGAACATCTATGATCTGAAGGCAAAATCAAGAAAGATTTTCAAAGGGAAACTACCTTTCAACATCACGAAAACCCGCATCATTCAATACAGGAAACGTGACAACTTCAAGGTACAAGTCGCTGTTCGATACACATACAGTGGTGGATCAACCATTGTAGAAATACTCAATAAAGGAAAGATTTCCTTCAAAGAAATGTACTTGGCTCAAAAAATGGAAATAGTAAGTCATGTTAGTAAGGAAAAGAGCCAAGATATGGCAAAATTAATGAAATTCATACAAATACCTGGGGAAGCTAAGGAGTTCTATGAAGTGGTTCCTAAGGGAAAACATACCAAGAACAAGCTGAATGTTAGCGATATGATGGAGGATACAGAAGTTGGGGAAACTGATAGAGAAATAAAGAGGTCTAGTCTATAAAGACAGAGATTCATTAATACCCTGTTAAATTTTGAAACACTGGTACCGTATATACTATTACCACTACCATTCTTCATTTATAGTATTGTGGTAATGTCTGTGTGTAAATTCTGACATTTTATGTTTTTAAATTTGTTTTATATATGCTGTGGAGGAAATTTTTACTCAATAGGATTATGCAATGAGCGAGTTTTGAAAAAAACGAACATTTCCCCTACCTTTTTTTGTAAAAACTATTCAAATTTGTGCTTTTGGCTATACTTATATCAGATTGTAACTAACAAATAAACTGTTTAAGATCTACTTTGTCAAATTATCCTTTTTACTCTATTGTCTAACCAGTTTTTTGTCTCTCCTGAAAAATTATGATTTTGCAAGGAGCGAGTTTTGAAAAAAACAGTCCTCAATTGCAGTAAACTATCAGGTATAAGAAAGACATCCAATTACGAGACAATGTTGTGACACACCCACCTGGTGGAAGGATTAAATACTCGTGTTTTACGAACAACGCTCTCTTACACTCTAATATTTGGACACTTTGAGACGCTGATACTACGATATTCTATTTATGATACTCTCCGACATTATAGTATTTGATGAGAAAAGCAGATTTTCGAAGGCTAAGTTACGTACTGTTCTTCAATAAATTCAACGTGGTTGTGTGTGGAACACAGACTAAAATTTTGTGTTAGTTTTAGCTTTCACCTTACCAAGAGTGAACAGGACCGCAACGTGTTCGTGAACTTCGCCAGAATGTTTCAACTATCATCAGAAGGAAAAACCTACAATTCTACTGATCTAGACTTGGTTGTCATCATGATGAATTAAAATGCAGGCAACATCTAACATGGGGAGATAACGACTGGAGCAGATGACCAGTAACATGTGAACGAGCAATTCCAGAACACTGACGGAGATCCACTTCCATCAGTCATTTGAGTACCAATTTATAATGTTTTTCCTGTTCATCTTTGTAGAAATAATACTTATTCATTAGTGGTAGTATTTCTATTAGATTTGTAAATTTTGATGATATTTCCATTCTTCTTTCATATGGGTAATGGTAATGTTGTTACGTTGAGAGTTAATGAGTTATTGGATTCTATTAGAGCAGTTAGACTGTGTGTGTTTTCTAACATGACTCTAAGGCCCGGTTTCACAGTTTGAGTTTAAGCTGAAGCTTTAGTAAGCCACGCACACCGCTTAAGCAAGGCTTACTCTTTGGCTTAAACACTACGAGTTTCACAGTAGGGGGACCATGTGCAGCTTTACTAAGCTGAACATCTCCGAAGTTGGTAATGCTTGCGCATGCGCAATGATTCAATTCTCATCTTTGTTTACATCCGTAGCCTATGATTGATTGACTTGTAGGTTATACATCGTTTATCAGCCAAGATAATTTCGAAAAATGAACGGAAAATGTGATTCCAATAATAGTATCAAAAATTAAGTTTAAAAAAGGTCACTCGCCCGTCCTGCTGACACGTATTACCACTACAGTCTAAAATGGCCATAACTTCTGAACCATTCATGCAAATAATGTCCTGACAAGGTTATTGTAATCCTTATAAAATACTGGAGGAAGTCAAACAATTTATTTCGATGAGGAATTCGAGGATAATATCGAAATGGTTATTTAATGTTAAGGAGTTATATTTTTACTGCTGAGTATAGCATAAACCCGCTTCTAGAGGGCAAACGGTTGGAAACAGGTATATACCATCGCGGACTTTTTTGTAGAGGTTTCTATGCTCTGCAATTCGTACACTTACACTTGGGGTCTATCGTTAATGGTTCACGCAGCGTAAGCCAAGAAAGCAAGTGACCGACCGACATTTTTGTTTCTTTTACTGTATATCGGAACACGGAAACTGTATTATTTCACGAGCCTCGAAATATAAGTTATTTAATGTTAATGTTATTGGTTTTACGTCCCACTAACTATGAATTTGAGCACCTTCACCACAAGACTGAGACAGGATCGAACCTGCCAAGTTGGGCTATAAGAAGGCCAGCGCTCTACCATCTGAACTGAATCCTTAGCTTAAACCTCAGTTTCATACAGCTTAAGCCAGTCACAGATAAGCTCGGCTTACCACTTGCACTTCCCACTGTGAAACTCGTCCAGAGTTTAAGCTCCCGCTTAAGCCCGATCCAAGGCTTAAGCGTATACTGTGAAACCGGGCCTAAATGTCCCAACCAACAGCTTAGTGTACTATTTAAAAATCATTGTCCTCACCGATAAATGATAATTATTTTTGAGACGATTTTCAAATGTTGAACTTGTGTGGGAGAGATTTACGGCTTATTTAATATGTTGAATTTCAGTGTGAAATTCCGTCTCACCTATTTCGTTGAATGTCATGCGAGTTAGTATCATCTGATCTATTGTCGAACTCAGATTTACGTGGAAATAATATCCAGCACTACTACTCTGATAATAATAATAATAATAATAATAATAATAATAATAATAATAATAATAATAATAATAATAATAATAATAATAATAATAATAAAATTTACAGCTCAGGTTAAATTAAAGATTAAGGGTCATGAGTTTAAATATTACTTGTTCTTATTGTGAAATGTTGATATGTGCTCAATTAAGTGGAATATGAGTCTGGAATACGACAGAATCCTGAGGGATCAATTATTGAATTTATTTGGGAAGTATATGTTTGATGAACCATGACTTCTGCAAATGTTAGAGCACGTGTTAAATGATGTGTGTAAGATTTAAAGTAATAATAATTTTAATCGAGACTCATGAACCATGGATTCGAGGTGTAAATGTTTGACCTGTATTATGTGAGTGTTTGTAGTCGACAATTCTTCTCAACATTAAACCGCTGATTTTTTTGTGACCAATGTTGTGAGAGCTTTATTATCTCTGAATAAGTGATTGCCTATATTTTATCACATTTCCGTAAGGGTCGTGAGCCGATATTTGACCAATACTGTCATCTTAAGATTCCATGAGCAGATGATATAATCAAAATTTAATATTCAAATTCTAGAATCTGCTTGTAATATATGTAAATAATATTCGTGTGTCATTTGTGTGAATGTAGAGTGAGTGTTGTAGTGATTTACATTGTTCTGTGATTTATTGAAATGTGGTTCTGACCTGGCCAACGTGTTCACCATGTTAGGCCCAGGTTATTGTCAACGTTGTTTAGGATGATTTAATTTATGTGGATCTAAACCTTTAGTGAATTTTATTTTAAATTTACGTTGAGGCAACACTGAATACATCTATATATATAAAAGAGTTTTGTCTGTACATTGCTCAGAATTTGAAAAGAATGGTATTTCTGTATCGGTCATGTCCACAGTAACAAGAAAATGCATTTTTTACTTTTCCGTAATTTCTGTCTGTCTGTATGTATGTACACGCATCACGAGAAAACGGCTGAAGAGAATTTAATGAAAATCGGAATGTAAAGTCGGGTGATGAACCGCTACAATCTAGGCTATAAATTATTTTAATCATGCTGAGTGAAATGGTAGTTTAGGGGAAGGCCTGAAATTTAATTCTCAAATATTTATGTTATTAGTGGTCGTGTCTTAATAAAAATCGCTAGACAAAGATGGGAAATAATTCGCTACAATATAGGCTATCCACGCTGAGAAAAATGGTAGTTTAGGGGAAGGCCTAAAATTTAATTGTCAAATATTTATTTTATTAGTGGTCGTATCTTCACGACAATTGGTATGCAAAGTCGGGGAATAGGTCGCTATAATCTAGGCTATCAATAATGTTATTCGCACTGAGTGAAATGGTAGTTTAGGGGAAGGCCTGAAATGTAATCTATATATAAAATAAGTGTTTTGCCTGTGCATTGCTCAGAATTTGAAATGAATGATATTTCTGTATCTGTCATGTCCACAGTAACACGGAAATGTATTTGTTACTTTTCTGTAATTTCTGTCTGTCTGTCTGTCTGTCTGTCTGTCTCTCTCTCTCTCTGTCTGTCTGTATGTATGTACACGCATCAATAAAAAACGGCTGAAGAGAATTTAATGAAAATCGGTATGTAATGTCGGGTGATGAACCACTGCAATCTAGGCTACAAATTATTTTATTCACTTTGAGTGAAATGGTAGTTTAGGGGATGACCTGAAATGTAATTCTCAACTAAGTTACTTATGTTATTAGTGGTCGTATCGATAAATACTACATAACTAACATAACTTTAGTTATGTCGTAAGTTAGTAGTTGTTATGTAAGAAGTTTTTAAATTTCCAATCACTTATGTCTTATAAATTGTTACCGTATCGCATATAATCAGAGATATTCATGAATTTGGATTTTTGTTACCAAGTCCATATTAGCGCCAAGTCACGAGAAAATGGGTAAACAGAATTTACTGAAAATAGGTATGTAAAGTCTGAGAATAAGGAACTACAGTCTACGATATAAATAATTTTGTAAGACACCCTAATATCACAGAGTCGAAAGAAAACTAATGTGAAGGCCTACAATATAAAAAGCTCATAAACTTTAACAACAATAACATTACATTCTCCATTGTTTGTTGTGATGTGCTTTCTGTCTTCTGTTTACTCTCATCCCTGATAGATAGGATTACTGCAGCGTACTGAGGTTTATTTTAATTGCTTGACGTCGCACCGACACAGGTAGGTTTTAAAGCGATGATGGGATAGGAAATGAATAGTGGTGTGAAGGAAGCGGCCTTGGCTTTAAGATACAGCCTGGTGTGACTGGTGTGAAAATGGGAAACCACGGAATACCACCTTCAGGGTTGCCGGCAGTGGGGTTCGAATCCACTATCTCCCGGATGCAAGCTCACAGCTGCGCTCCCCTAACCACACGGTGAACAATCCTGGTCGTACCGACTGTAACAGCCTGCCTGTATATTGGCGGGAAGTAGCTGGGGAGTAAGATAACTTTCTTCTTTAGCATGCCATTCCTCTGGTTCATACATTTTCTGATATATCTGGTACGTAACACACTGGTTCATCATAGCATTCGAGCTATTCAATCCCTACTCTGAGGCACTGACTGGAATGAGTAGTGTACATATTTAAGAGAATAATGACGGAGGAGTGTTCACGGCAGTCTGCGACCTGGTTATTCCAGCTCTAGAACTTTGGACTCTTAGATCAGCACAGTAGTACTGTTCGTTGAAAGTGTGCGGTTTTTCATTTGATCGAGTATTTTATATGATAACATTGCTTTCAATTGCTACATTTCTACTGACGTTTTTGTAATGACCTATGTTGAATTCAGTTAGGAAAACCACCAAGTCAGTCTTTCTGATAATCCCGTGGCGAAGCACGGGTACATCAGCTAGTCTGTACTATTTTCCAAGTGAGGGCAAAGATTCCCATATTTGTAGAGATTGTAAATTTCATTTTTTTAAGGCGTCAAATGATAAGAATTAAGTAGCGTCACGTGTTATTCAGTGAATAATAATAGAGTTTGTGGAAATAATAATTGTGAGAATGTAATTTAATACTGATAAATCTGGAATAGACATGCTTTAATTAAAATTTCTATGATAAAAATGTTCGAAGCATGGTTCATTGGAACTCACCATTGATAGCGATAATAATGTAAATGAGACTTATCCATGAGGACGACGACTTTGTTATACATTTTCTGATAGATTTTGGGAAATCAATGACGCCATAATTAATTTCTTGAGAGAAAGTGAAGTTTTCTTCATGTGAGTGTAGATGTTATCACGAAATATAGGATAGCCTAGGATGGCATAGGACCATTTACGAGCCATGATAGCTCATTAATATTTAATTTTCTTATAACTTGTAAATAATTTCGCCATTAAGAGGAGATTCTCCCAATATAAATTTAATTTCTTTATTCAAGCCAGATGTAGGCTAATAACAATTTGTTATACTTTTCAGTTAAAATTCAGCTTTGAAAGGGTTGGAGAACGATGGTGTTATGTCTCAGGCAACTTGCAGAGAAGAGTTTTGAGTTAAAAATCCATCAAGATTTGATTATTAAATTTTGTTAAAAATTGTGTTTTCAGTGTTAGTGTTTAAATCAATGTCAAACCTGTTGTTTTATATGTCTTTTTGTGATTGTCGCTAGTCCTTGTATCTTTCCTGCCTTTTAAAAGCAAGCAAAGCCAGACCGTGAACCGTCCACGCCTGGGACTTTCACACTCCAGCTGAGCATACTGGGAATAAAGGGGGCAATATAAAGAGCTGAGTGGAATACCAAACTCAACAGATCTCCTATGAACAGATTTCTTGGGACTCTGAACAACCGATTCAGTAGTAGCTACAGTACAATGTTTTTATCATTTGTAGCAGTTCTGGGTCTTCCAATCCTTAACAAATAATCATACCTGCCAACTTTACAAAACCAAAAATCAGGAGATTTTGATATGAAAATCAGGAGAAATCAGGAACACAATTGGTCAAAACTGCTTATTCTACATGTCTTGCGCAATACAGTACTATGACATATTTATAACACATTGTCTCAAAGTCTGACTGCTGCTATACGAGGCTACAAGACTAAAAATGACACATCTCTATTACCTCACAGAAAGTATGTGAGTGAGATGATTGGTCTCTGATAAGCCTTCCGAAAATAGTATGAACTCTTGTTCCACACGTGTGAATCGGTCATGCACTTAGATGCCATTACTTAGCAGATGCATAGATTTTGCATCAAGTGCCTGCGTGATTTTGTGAAGCTCAATGCTATTTGTATCAAATAACTAGCTGTTGTAGACGTGCTTCGCTACAGAATTCTCAGAAAGACTGTCCTTGTAGTTTTCCCAACTAAAGTCAACATAGGTCATTACAATGACGTCAGTACGAATGTCACAATTAAAAGTAATGCTGTCATATGAAATATTCGATAAAATGGAAAACAGCACATATTTTCTCACTTTAACGAAAAGAACGACGGTGTTGATCTAACAGTTGAAGTTCCAGAGCTAGAACGATCAGGCTGCAGCCAGCCGCAAGCACTTCTGTGTCATTATTCCGTTTAAGTGTGCACACCGCTCATTCCAATCACTGCCTCAGAGAAGGGATCAAAAACCTGGAATACTATGACGACCCAGTGTGTTACGTACCAGCAGTATCAGAAAATTTATGAACCAGAGGAATAGCATGCTAAAGAAGAGAGAAATCTAACTCCCCAGCTACTTCCTGCCAATATTCAGGCAGGCTGTTTTACTAGGTACACAGAAGTATCCCATCTATCAAAGATAAGTGGAAGCAGAATACACAAAGCACATCACAACAATGGTCAATGTAATGTTATTGTTGATCAATTTTATGAGCTTTCTATATTGCAGGCCTTCACATTTAGTTTTCTTCCAACTGTGATATTAGAACATCTAATGCGAGTCCTTCTTTCTTTCATGACTCCCTCTTATTATTTAAGCGATCTTTCCTCCATGACTTTTTCCTCATTCTTAAAATCATCTTCACAATATAATCACCATCACCATCAATATTATTATAGTCGGTACGGTAAAATGGAATAAGACATAAATAACCAGACATTGTACACTCTATAACGTTTGTTATGTAGTACTTTGCGATATGGCCAATAAGATAGGTAATTAAAATTAGATTTTTGGCACCTTCCCCTAAACTACCATTTTGAACAGGGTGAACAACATGATTTATAGCGTAGACTGTAGTTCCTTACTTCCCAACTTCACATACCGATTTTCATTAAATTCTGTTCACACATTTTCTCGTACTTCGGCGCTGATATGGACTTGGCAACAAAAATCCAAATTCATGAATATGTCTCTTATCATAGCTGGTACGGTAAAAATGTATAAGACATAAATGATAGGAATTTTAATAACTTTAATTATGTTGTATTTATCGATAGGGCCAATAATAAATATTTGAGAATTAAAATTAAGGCCTTCCCCTAAACTACCATTTCACTCGGCGTGAATAAAATTATTTATGGCCTAGATTGTAGCGACTTATTCCCAGACTTTTTCTCTTTAGCCGCTTTCTCGTGATGGACGTACATACATACATTACGGAAAATTAAAACGTGCATTTCTCCTTGTTACTGTGGTCATGACCAGTGCAGAAATATTCTTTTAAAATTCTAAGCAATGTACAGACACTCTTATTTTATTTATATTGAGATAAATTAAAATTAGTCAGAAATTTCTCCAAATGGCTCCTAAAATCTCTAGAAAAGTAACTAGTCATTATCATTGAAATTTTGTAACTAAAAAGAAAAAAAATCCATATCTAGCGGTCTGGCTCCATGCCTAAATGATTAGCGCGCTGGCTTTTGGCCACAGGGGTCCGGGTTCGATTCCTGGCAGGGTTGGGAATTTTAACCATCATTGGTTAATTTCTCCGGCAAGGGGGCTGGATGTATGTGTTGTCTTCGTCATAATTTCATCCTCATCACGATGCACAGGTCGCCTACGGGAGTCAAATCGAAAGATCTGCACCTGGCGAGCCGAACATGTCTTTGGACACTCCCGGCGTTAAAAGCCATATGCCATGATTTTTCATATCCAGCGACTAGAATCTGAATCTGTAGAATCTCTAGAATCAACTAGACTGTTGTGAACGAACACGAACCTAGCTCGCGAGAACGAGAGATTGAGAATCGATATACGCGTCGCGATATACAGGTTTCAATAGTCATCACACATTCGCGCACATTTCTCGCATTAATAAATGTCGATATTTCGTTTGAGAGCGGCCAATGAGTGAAGGACTTCTAGCCACTGGCGTAAAAAAAGCTGAAATGGCGGGATTTGAAAACAAATATTTGAAGTTCACCGAAAAATAAGCTAAAATCGGGAGAAATTATAGAATAATCGGTAGGCGGGAAAAACTGTTGAAAATCGGGAGTCTCCCGCCTAAATCGGGAAACTTGGTAGGTATGCGTATGATATAAGAAGCCTGAATGGTGTTGGAGTTCGAGGAAATCTGTCAACAAACAACTGAACAACTTCATCACCATGACATGTCTTTTAACTAGTGCGTGATATACATTGCTAACTTGTATATATATATATAAATTCTAATCATGGCCCCCTGATTACAGATATGCATATTTATAAAAACATTATTTGTATTTTTCCCAAATTCGGTTTACATTTAAGTTTTTCCCTATCAATTATGCCTCATTATTTTATCATTTACAACAATTCCTTAGATTAATTTCTTATTTTTGAATTTATTTCACTTTGTTCTGCATTATAATATTATCATTTTATGCATTTATGTCAGGTAATCAATATATCTGAATACTGCTGGAGCTTTTAAGAAATGCAAACATTGAACAGTTCAGTACTCAGTTTGAAAACTGTGAAATAAAATTAATCTTCCCCAACCCTTATTCGTACTTTTAAAATCCATATCCCTACAAAGCAGCAAGATATTTATTTTGGGCCGATGACCTTCGATGTTAGGCCCCTTTAAAAACAAGCAGCATCAACATCATAATATTGATTTTAATCCGGATGGGCTTGCGATAAGAGGGAGAGGTATTATCACTGGAGTAGATACAAAATTTATATTTCACACTGTTGAAGTACTCTGGTACTCAGGTACTAACATAGCATATACGTGCTTGTGATTCAGTGATACATACATCTAAAGCTGTCCATGGAAGGAAAATAGTTTCACAATTTGGCAACAATATTTTTCCTAAAGAAAGATGGATAACCTACTGAGAAATTTGCAAAGTGAAAGGGGCAGTAAAAAAAAAAACAAAAAAAAAAAAAAAAAAACCATTCAGCAATATGTGCATCACGACAAACACCTGGTAACCAGAATATCAATGAATTGTAGGGTTGCATAATATCCTAATAATGACGACGTATAGTGCTCAGTAGGCTTACTAATTGCATTTTAATACCTGCTAATGCTACAAAACAAAAAATCAAGAGATTCTGATATGAAAATCAGGAGATACAATTGGTCAAAACTGCTTATTCTACATGTCTTGTGCAATACGGGAGTACTATGGTACATATTATCTCAAAACCTGACTGTTGCTATACGAGGCACAAGGCTAAAAATTACACATCTCTATTCCCTCACAGGAAGTATGTGAGCGAGATGATCGGTATCTGACAAGCCTTCTGAAAACGGTATGAACTTGTGCTCCATACATGTGAATCAGTCATGCACTTTGATTCCATTACTTAGCAAATGCATAGATTAATATGTTGCACCATGCAATTATGCAAAGCACAATGCCTTCTTGTTATCAAGTAATAAATTACAATTTGCCAGAATTGTCTCCAAATGGCTCCTAAAATCTTTACAAAAGTCACTAACCACAATTTTTGAAATTCTGTCATTAAATTACTAAAAAACCTCAAAATCTACTGTCTAGTCTCTAGAACTGACTAGACTGACGTGAATGAACATGAACATACCACGCAAGAATGAGAGATTGACAACCGATACACGCGTCGCAATATAAAGGTTTCAATAAACACCGCACATTTGTACGCATTTCTTGTATTAATAAATGTAAATATTTCATTTGAAAGCGGCCAAAGAGAGAAAGACTTACGGCCACTGTCGTACAAAGCTGAATTGGCGGGATTTAAAAACAAAACTTTGAAGTTAAAAAAAAAAAAAGGGAGAAATAATAGAATAATTGGGAGGCAGGAAAGCTGGCGTGCATGTATTTTAAAAACCAACTGAAACATTCTTTCGCGAGTTTTTATATTTATTTTTGCTGATGACACCACTTGGGGAGAAACTGAAATGGAAGTTCGGAGGAGTCTGGATTATTGGAATACAAAATTTAAAGAATTCAAGTTGACCGTGAGTAAGAACAAGTCAGTGGCAATATGCCTTGTACCATCATACTGGAGGAAGAGAAGGTTGAAAGTGTGGAAAGTTTCAATTATCTGGGTAGTGTCCTATCAGGTTCGTTCCAACACGAGTCCCTGACCGTTTGATGCATGGGCAGTTGAGAGAAAGCGTTCCAACACACAACAAACCAAACCCGGACTGATGCATGTACTCAAATGCAGCGTTCCAACATACAGCAGAAGTCTGATAGCCCGGCACGTTTGGGATCGGCCCGGTGCCGGATTACCGAAAATGCCGGACTATCGGGCGGTACCTCTTACTACGATATAGGTTAAGGCGTACAGCAAAAACAGCTGTAACACAGCGTTTTGCAGTAAAATGTTGATCAGCAGAATCATTATTTTAATAACACACTCCGCTTTTCAAACGTGTTGTTCCTTATTGCCATTCCATAATAATGCCGGAGTTCATCGATGTTTTTATGTGTAAGTCTTCCTTTAACATTTAGAGTCTTTCCATCTACAACATCTCGTTTCCTTCTGTCCGCTTCAATTTTTGAAGACATGTTCCCATCCGTTTTTGAACGTGGCCCATACATTCAATTTTTGATTTTTTTAAAATCATATGGTTGGCTTTCCAGTACTCAGTATAGCACACAGCCTTCTAGGCTGAATATTTCCAGAGATACTGTAGATATATTTAAGTAAGTCAATGCATAACAAATGGATTGTATCAGATACATTTGCACTATTAACTTTGAAATAATAAAAAATACACTTTGATTGGTTTCGACAAATAATCCATCAAATTGTTCACGAGAGATCATTATTAAGAGATAATAACATTTAAAAAATCCTGTAATGGTGCCGGACCATCGGGCGTTCCAGACTGTTGGATGCCGGACTAATGGAATTCTACTGTACCTCAAACTGCAGTTACTGACCGCCAGAACTCGTCCGAGGTCTGTGGCATGAACCGGTAGTACGGACATGCGCAATGGAATACATGCGCAAGAGAGGAAGCTCAATGGACAGACCACGTGCGTTTCCACTCCTGTTCTGTTCCTTGTTCTTCTCCCATGTGGTTTGTTAACATTGCCATAACCTCTACAAGAGCGGTAATAATTATTTCTAAGCCTGTTAATGAATTCTGTTAAGGTACTTGTGAATTGAAGAGTAAGAAATAATAAATTAGTAATAATTAGTAAATAACGAATTAATAAATACGCAATAAAAATGGAAAGGTATGGGGATTTCGTTGAATCTTCATCCAGTGGAGATGAGTTGGATATGCAGTTATCCGCGCCAAGGAAGCGAGAAAATTATCTGCGTAAGTTTTATTGTTGCTAGTGGAAATCTCGAGGTTTTTTCTAATCGTGTCATTCTGATTTCACTGTCCAAACTCAGTAGCGATTATTATAGTAGTTGTTTTTTCTAATGGTAGAAAATGTCAGGGTCACGGCCACATAAAAGTTCATTAGTTATTTAAAACTTGTAGGTAATCCTGGTACATCAAAATGGAAACCTGCTTATCACATGTTCCACTGCTTTCCTCTCACCCTAGTGGGGCCTGGGAGCGAACTGTGTTGTACATGTTGTGGAGGGATGTATTTGCTATTACGTGTTTCTCCATTGGTTGGTTGGTTGGTTGGTTGGCAGTAAGTTGTGTGTCTATGAAGAGCATGTATTGAGACGAACACGAACACCCAGTTACCGCATTCGTGGAATTAACTGGACCTGGCCAGGAATTGAACACGCAACTCTATGAACTGAAGGTTGTGACAATGACCTTTGAAAATAGTGAATTATGATGATAAATAATAAAGAACATGCAAGTGTATTTATTTTATACCGAGCGAGTTGGGCACGCAGCTGTGAGCTTGCATTCAGGAGATAGTGGATTCGAACCCCACTGTCGACAGCCATGAAGATGGTTTTTTGTGGTTTCCTAATTTTTACAGCAAGCAAATGCTGGGGCTGTACCTTAATTAAGGCAACGGTCACTTCCTTCCCACTCCTAGCCCTTTCCTATCCCATCGTCGCCATGACCTATCTGCATCGGTGTGATGTAAAGCAGCTTGTAAATGTATATTTACGTTTGCATTTTGAGATTTACGATGTCTAACAAAAATGTGACAATATCAGCAGTTCCCTTCCACAACATTTTCTGCCGAGTATTGGGAGCTGAAAATGTTTTTCTTCCTTACACCCTAAACCATAATCTCCTTTAATATCATTCAGTATCTTGCTATATTTCCTTAATCGCAAATATTTAGATATGTATAAACATTTATGTTTCATCCAAGTTCTTTTATCAAAGACTAACATTTCTTTGATCCAATTTAATTAAATCATAGTTCCTTAACAGTGAAATACAGGCCTAAGGCTTCGAGGCAGATATCCCTCCCTAACCAATTAAAACGAATATAAACCATGTGTGTGTATTTCATTCTTTATTAATTTTTAAAATACTTGTTGTACCGTGTTCTATACGTATACTGAATTTTATCAGTATTTCAGTAATTTACTCTTTCCTTTTTCTCACGAATCTACAAACAACTAAACGGGGCAAGGTAATACGCGCCAAACTCTTTGTTTACACGTCAGATTGCTGTCCAGGAAGTGTTCCATAATGGTATTTGCTTTACGTCCCACTAACTACTTTTTAAAGTCTTCGGAGACGCCGAGGTGCCAGAATTTAGTCTTGCAGGAGTTCTTTTACATGCCAGTAAATCTACCGACATGGGGCTGTCGTATTTGAGCACCTTCAAATACCACCGGACTGAGCCAGGATCGAACCTGCCAAGTTGGGGTTAGAAGGCCAGCACTTTAACCGTCTGAGCCACTCAGCCCGGCAGGAAGTGTTCCAACACGATCAAATTCGGGACCAGCCGCTGACCAAACCGAAACCGGCACATGCGCACAGGGCGATGCATGAACCCGCCGGTGACCATAAGAAACTCGTGTGTTGGAACGAACCTATCATGTGATGGTAGTGTCCTATCATGTGATGGAAGTGCCAAACTAGAAGTATTAAACGGAGTAGCAAAAGGATCCAGATTTTTCCACCAAGTATGAAGCCTAATTTGGGGCAAAGGAGACCCTCTAAGAGCTAAACAGACTATATCTAAAACCTATCTCCTGCCAATCATGACGTACAGTCTGGAGACCTGTCATAAATAAGAGAGAAGCGAGTCAAATGTAAGTGTGTGAAATGAAATTTTCTTACGTCAGCTCTACAAAAAACCAGGAGAGACGGGGTCAAGAATGGGTATGTAAGGTGAGACCTGCAGGTGAACTTGACCATGGAGGGAAGGATATGTGCTGCGAGACTGAAGTGGTTAGGTCATGTGAAGCAAATGCACCCAAGTCGAACTCCACGCCAGTATCTGGAGATGGAGGTGCCCAGAAGAAGACCTATTGGACAGTCTAGAAAGAGGTGGACAGACCAGGTTAATGAAGATCTCAAGAAGGGAGGAGTAACATTGGATGTAGTGGAGAGGGAAAGACTATACCAGGACAGAATTCAGTGGATGCATATCGTTCAGAAAGTCCCTAACTGCTTGCTGGAAGGAAATCCTGATGATGATGATTACTATTATTACACCAGAGGTGCCACCTTTGAAGTGGATTATAAGTAATCGCCTTCTGCCCCCGAGAAAAATTTCGAGTCAAATCTAAAGCATGCTCCTTCCTTCTCGATAATGACACCCCTTTTGCCCTTCCCTCGAACAATCTATCTGAAAGTATATCACATTACACAATAACATCTGCACGCAAAATGTTACTTCTATGATAAAATATTCCTTGTAGCTTGTTTCTCATGCAGCAGCTGCTTTTCAGTGTAGTTTTTCTTGAAGAATCCTTCCCACTGTGATGACATTTTAGTCTTCTGAACCATAAGGGATTCCAGTGCAGATGTGCTTAATATAGGCCTCACTTCTTTCTCAAACTTTGTCAACTGTCAGGTACACTTAACACAGCAAATACAACATTTCTGAAGGATTTATAGTGGAGAAGAGCAGCACCTGATCTCCTTCATTAACAATGAATTTTACAACGCTTATGGGTAGCAAAAGGAAACCACGATCGAATAAGTATCGTTGCCAACTCACAAGCAATGAAACGGGGATGATTTAGGAGAAAGGCTCGAAAGGATTGAACATTTTTCCTTTTCTTTTCTTTCATAGAAAATTATTTTTTCGTGATAATGGCAGCCTTTCCGAAATAATTTTCCGTTTTACCGTAATTCCGTAATCGTGAGGAGAAATCCGTAATAATTATGGACAATCCGTAATAGTTGGCACCTCTGTTGTGAGTAAAAAGTAACGCAGACAATAACTTACCGATAGATATCTTTTTGAGTGAATGTATATTTAAAAAAATATTTTTTGAGACCATTTCTCACTTTTTAAAGTAATTTTTTGATGATTTATAGGTGATACTACTACTAAATCATTTTCATTTCTCCCTTGATGGGGGAAGTGGGGCCTCTTAGATGGTTATGCCATTCCTCTGGCCAGGAGTTTTGTGGTGGTGATGGAAATGTGCGGAGAAGGTGAGGAGGTTGGCAGCCATGGTCTATACAAGGAACTGTCCCAGCATTCGCTACAGCATAGGAGAATGGAAAACCATGGAAAACTATTCTCACGACAGCCGGCAGTTATTTTATTTATTTATTTATTTAGCGTATGATGCTAGAGTTGACAATCGACTACGTACAAGTTCAACTAAGGTTAAGTTATAAGGAGATTCCCACCTTCCATACTTGTTAATTTCTTATAATAGTTTTATTGTTTACATGACATAATCCAGCTTAATCTCCAGGTGCATACTAAATAGGACATGTTTTGTTCCAATTATGGAACATCTTCAGCTAAAAGATTTGACAAAATGGCAAGACAATTAAAACACATGTAATGATTATAGCGATAAAATAAAATGTTCATTCATGTTGGGTTAAAATTTCCAACAAGTCAATGTACAAGTGAAGAAGTAAAATTGGCATAAGGGGTCTTCTTTATGATGAAGACGTGTATGCTTGTTGATCTTGAAGATAAAATTAGTGATAAAGAAGATTTTCTTAAAATATAGTTGTCGGGGGAACACTTGACAAATAACCGTAGTTGAAGTTAGACTGTTAAAATGAGTCTGAAACAAGAAGAAATTAAGTAAAGAGGGAGATATTTTAAAGGAGAAAACCTTGTGAGAATGTACATTAGTGAGGATAAAAGGATAATGGAATTGTTTACCTCATAGTCGATCGTGCTGTATTTAGCGTCCTCCCTTAGCCGTGTTGTCAACTGACTGAGTTCTGTGCGTATGTGTGAGGCGCTTGCGGTGGGTGAGGAGAAGCAGAAGGAGAGGTAGGGAAAGTGGGGGAAGCAGGGGAAACGGAAGGAGAAGTAGGGGGAATGTGGTGTGGGGTGGAGAGCTAATTGAGAGGAGGTGTGTTGGATGTTTTTCCGGATCCTTTTTGATGGCTTTTCTAGACGAGTCTAATTTGGTAGCCTCTTCTAACAATATATTGATATTCTCCGTTATTTCGTTAATATTCTGGCTGGGGTTTTGTTTCTGATCAATCTCAATATAGACCTTTTCAAAAATACTCATTAATTTACCTTGGTTTAACGTTTGCAGTATGGTCAAGTCCCTTTCTATTGTCGTAAAATTGTGTTTATATTCAGTCATATGAAGACTCATGGCCGAGTATTTCCTATGTTTTTCAGCATTAATATGTTCTTGGTATCTTACTAAGAAATTACGTCCTGTTTGCCCAATGTATGAATTGGCACAATTTGAACATTTAATCCTATATATCCCTGAATTTAAATATTTATTATTACTTGCAATGCTTTGGTGATTGAAAATTAAACGTTAATTATTATTATTGGTGCAAAAAGCAATTTTAAAATTAAGTTTCTTAAAAATATTAGTAATCTGGTAAATATTCCCATTATTATAAGTAAAAGTGGCAGAGTTTTTCTTTTAATGTTCTTTTATCAGCTGCATTTGAGGTTTATTCTTCATGTTATTTATTAATCTATCTATGTAGTGTTTTGTGAATCCGTCGCTTATCGCTATTTTGTAAACAAGATTAATTCCTTTTTGGAGATTGTTTTTGGACCAGGGAATGTTAAAGGCTCTATTTAACATGCTTAAAAAGGAACTCCTTTTATATGACTCAGGATGGTACGAATCTTTTCGTATGGTATTTATAGTTTGAGTCAGTTTTCTAAAGATTAAAAAGGATAAATTTTCTTCTTTTCTTTCGACTGTTAAATGAAGGAAATTTAGTTTTTTATTGTTCTCCATTTCTAATGTAAATTTTATGAAAGGGTCTAAACTGTTAATTTGGTCTATTAAATTAGCACCACTATTGATTTGTTTAACTATATTTGCAAAAATGTCATCAACGAACCTTAGCCAGATAATACCTTTTATGTCATTTAAAATTTTATGTTTTTCTAAATGATCCATGTATATTTCAGCAAGGATACCTGACGCTGGGTATCCCATTGGGAGACCACTGTTGATATACTGTGTTATTGAAGGAAAAGTAATTATTGTTAAGGGTAAATTCTAAGAGTAGCTTCAATTCTTCTATTTCATGGTTACTAAGTTTCTTATGTGCCCTTAAGCTGTTCTTAATTATATCTAGAGTTTCTTTTGTGGGGATGGTAGAATACATATTAGTAATGTTGAATGAGTTCAAGGTGAAAGATGGTTTTAATTTAGTGTTCTTAATAATTTTACAAAATTCTATTGAATTACTGATTGTGGTTCCACTTTGGAACTTTAAGCATGTTAAATCCTTTAACATTCCCTTGTCCAAAAACAATCTCCAAAAAGAAATTAATCTCATTTACAAAATAGCGATAAGCAACGGATACACAAAACACTACATTGATAGATTAATGAATAAACCGCAAATGCAGCTGATAAAAGAACATAAAAAGAAAAACTTTGCCACTTTTACTTATAATAATGGGAACATTTACCAGATTACTAATATTTTTAAGAAACTTAATTTTAAAATTGCTCTTCGCACCAATAATAATAAACGTATAATTTTCAATCACCAAAGCATTGCAAGTAATAATAAATATTTAAATTCGGGGATATATAGCCCTAAATGTCAAATTGTGCCAATTCATACATTGGGCAAACAGGACGTAATTTCTTAGTAAGATACCAAGAACATATTAATGCTGAAAAACATAGGAAGTACTCGGCCATGAGTCTTCATATGACTGAATATAAACAGAATTTTACGACAATAGAAAGGGACTTGACCATTCTGCGAACGTTACATAAAAGTAAATTAATTAATATTTTTGAAAATATCTATATTGAGATTGATCAGAAACAAAACCCCAGCCAGAATATTAACGAAATAACGGAGAATATCAATATTTTGTTAGAAGAGGCTACCAAATTAGACTCGTCTAGAGAACCCATCAAAAAGGATCTGGAAAAACATCCAACGCACCTCCTCTCAATTAGCTCTCCGCCCCACACAACGTTCCCCCTACTTCTCCTTCCGTTTCCCCTCGCTTATCACAATACCACTTCAGTTAGCTCCACCCTACGCAACATTTCCCCTTCTTCCCCCACTTCCCCTACCTCTCCTTCTGCTTCTCCTCGCCCACCGCAAGTGCCTCACACATATACACAGAACTCAGTCAGTTGACAACACGGCGTAAGGGAGGACGCTAAATACGACACGATCGACTATAAGGTAAACAATTACATTATCCTTTTATCCTCACTAACGTACATTCTCACAAGGTTTTCTCCTTTAAAATATCTCTCTCTTTAATTAATTTCTTCTTGTTTCAGACTCATTTTAACAGTCTAATTTCAACTCAACTTCAGCTACGGTTATTTCTCAAGAGTTCCCCAGACAACTATATTTTAAGAAAATCTTTTATATCACTAATTTTATCTTCAAGATCAACAAGCATACACGTCTCCAGCATAAAGAAGACCCCTTATGCCGATTTTACTTCGTCCTTGTACAATGACTTGTTGGAAATGTTAACCCATCATGAATGAACATTTTATCACCATAATCATTACATGTGTGTTAACTGTCTTGGCATTTTATCAAATAATTTAGCTGAAGATGTTCCATGATCGGAACGAAACATGTCCTATTTAGTATACACCTAGAGATTAAGCTGGATTATGTCATGTAAACAATAAAACTATTATAAGAAATCGACAAGTATTGGAAGGTGGGAATCTCCTTATAACTTAACCTTAGTTGTGTTGAGCCAATACGGGACAAAATATGAGATTTATAAGCTGTATCTACAAGTTCTTAACAGGCACAAAAAGAAGTATGTACTTTATATACATACAATATATATATGCATACACAAACTCCACATTCAAAAAGGTTAATGTGGGGGTCTTTCAGTCTCTTAGAGACAAATGTCCAGCTCTTCTAGCCAAGAGAGTGCCTCAGGGGTCACTCTGTGAATGTCCTCGACGGAACCAGCAAAAGCTCGCAGAGGGCAATCCTTCAGAATGTGCAGGATGGTTTGCACTTCAGCATCACAGTCTCATGCTGGAGAGTCTTTCCGCCCCAATGACGCAGAGCAGAAGCACTTCTTCCTACTCCGCAGCGTATCCTGTTGAGTCTGGTCCAGGTGGAGCGAGGAAGGTTGAACCCAGGCAACTTTGTAGTTGGATTCCTGATGTTGACAATGCCATGAGGGTGTGATTGAGACCATTCCCGTTTCCATATTTCATCAGGCTTGAAATGTGAATTAACTAATTTCTTTGCCATCTTCCAGGCAGGTTTCCGTGACTTGAGTCTCATTACGGCATTTTCATCTGTATCCTGATGTATTGCGAGGTAACTATTCTTCGCTATCCTGGTCCACAGTCTAACAAGGGTGCTTTGCCGTCTGATGTGAGGAGGCTGAATGTTGCTCAGTAATGGTAACCGTTGAATAGGAGTAGAGCGCAATGTACCAGATATAATTCTCATTGTGTGGTGCAGTTAGACATCAACCAGACTAATGTGGGAGCTATTGAGCCATACAGAGGAGCAATATTCAGACGGTGAACACACTATAGCTAGAGCAGTTGTTCGTAATGTGCATGCATCTGCGCCCCATGAAGTACCAGCTAGTCTACCCAGCAAATTGTTACGGCTTTTAAGCTTAGCAGCCAGTTTCTCAAGATGGCGTTGATAGGTTAAGGACCTGTCTAAAGTTACACCAAGGTATTTTGGGTTAGTATTACACTGCAGTGTGTGGTTTCTGAACCTGATCGTAGGTTGATAGTTTACCAGCTTATTATTTAGGTGGAACGCAGCTACCTGTCTTTAGTGGACTAGGTTTCAGGTGCCATTTTTTGAAATAATCACCCATCTTGTCAAGGTCTTGGGATAGAATGTGGTTTCTGGGAGATCATGGATGTATAAGTGAAGAGAATGGGAGACAAGACTGATCCCCATGGCAAGACAGATAGATTTTTCATTTTCCTCTCGAATCCTGCTTCAAGGAAGGAAGTCAAGGCGAGAACCTTATCACCGCAGTCTCGATCATGCCGGAAACCAGCTTGCTCAAGAGGAATAAGGTGTTCACTTGCAGGAGATGTTCTATTGAGGATCAGTCTTTTTAGATGCTTGTATGTAACACTTAGTAGAGATATGGGTCTATAGCTTTGAGGTGATTTGGGATCCTTGCCTGGTTTCAAGACAGCAATAATTTTAGCTGTTTTGAATAGAGCAGGCAGCCTGGATGTTTGGTAGCCGGACCACAGTTCTCTTTATAAGTTCAGGGTATATGCCATCAAGTCCTGCAGCTTTACCATTTCTGAGTGTGTCCAAACCTTTTTGCACCTGTTCTGGAGAAAATGGACTTGTATACCGGTCATTTCGCTGGGTGTCTTGTTTTCTCTGCCTTAGTTCCGATTTAACCTGCATGGTGAATTTCTTATCCCCTGAAATACGTGATGTTGAGACGAGGTGATTAGCTATGGTTTCCACATTAATTGAGGAGTGATTTCTTGATGGTGTGGAAGTTGGATAGAGCTTGCAGATGAGACCATGATTTTCTGCTGGAATGTGTGAAGAGGCTGAATGTTGCTCAGTAATGGTAACCGTTGAATAGGAGTAGAGCGCAATGTACCAGATATAATTCTCATTGTGTGGTGCAATCCTTCCGATAGCCTTGCGACAGATTTTATTAGTCCAACAAACCTACCGTAATTACCTGAAGTTGGAGCTATCCATCTAATATAAGCATGTGTGTGCAATGCATAAGCATTTCAATCAACTTTTGGGAAGTTCCAGCGAAGGTTTACGTATAGACCTAATGACAGGTATTTGCAGCCCAATTTTGTAAATTATGGGTCTATGTTGACTTAGAGGGAAATTTTTCAGTACTTGCCTGTGTACTGCGGATGTTGTCATGAGATTGGAAGAAACGGAACAGAGATCGGCTGAATAGTCTTTATTCCAACGGCCAGAGTGGAACATACCTATGTCCCTAGCATCGTAGACTAGCTTAAGGTCTCTTGTCCATCCATTCACGCAGTCTGTTACCATTCTCATCACACTCATCATATCCCCATAAACTGTGGTGACTGTTGAAGTCTCCAATGATATGTTATTTTCTGTAGGTACCAGCATGATGGGATCTGGCCAATTGACTGTAGGTGGTTTATATACATTAGTTATCACAACATTCTGCACTTGTATAGATGAGGAGAAGAAAGTTTGATTCACAGCATTTTCAAGTACATCATAGTTTACTATATCTTTCCTGACCAAAGTGGCAATGCCATATTAAGGATGATTTGCTGGTATTGGCACTGTGTGATTTACTGGTGTTGCTAATTGGTCTGGAATTTTACCCCTACAGTTCAGTTGAAGTTCATCCTCTGTATGAGTTTCCTGAAGCACAACTACATCCATGGAGTGATCCAGAAGGATTTTGGATAAGTATTAACTTTTTGCATTACTGATTTCTTCGATGTTAAGCTGACGATGGGGACCAGTCCCTCTTCGTCTCCCAAATCCAGAAGTGTAGAGCCATGGTCCAGCTGTGGCCATCTGCCCTCTGCTCGGTTGGTTGATTGGAGTGCAGAGCTGTTGGACCATGGACAAGCCATGGCCATTTATAGGCCGAAGCCTACTCTGCAACTGCCGACTTATTTTATACGTCTTTTCCGGCATTTAATAGGTCACCAAAATCTGGGCCCCGTTTGTCACTATTCTTGTTAATCATCAATCAACATTGTAAGGCAAAAGCGCATTGTTCCCTAGTAAGTTTACGATTCATGGTTATGTTCAACACAAATCAATCAACAGTGCAGGTAACAATTGTTACCAATGTATTACAATAATCAACATTACATTACACACATATATATGATATTTTATTCATTCAAGAGACTTTTACGACAATTAATACAAACTACTAGTAAGAAACATTTCTTACCTGGATGAGGTATACGATGACCCTGATGAATAAGACTGGCGGCGAGATGATCGATTCACTCCAACTTTCCGTCCTGTGGGTGATTTGGATCGCATCCATGGGTCTGCCCATTCATCACCACGACCTCTATGACTAGGCATAGATACTTCTGCATACCTATTTATACAGAGAGTGCTTTTTATGGTCTGCATGCTATAAAAGATTTATTCAAGTAGAGATGAAGACATGGATAAATTTACTAATGTCAGAAGAATTTTTATAAGCATTCAGAGCTTTGATACTGCCACATAACAGAAACAAAACCTCAAATAGTGTACAAAAACTGTATGATTATAACACTAACTGGGAGAAGAGAGTGAACTATTTTGAATAGCTGGGTGTGGGAATAATAACATGGTATCAGGGTGAGTGGGATGGCACTTTCAAAAGTAAAAAATAAGGATTTTTTTTTTTCCCGGACATATTGTGAGGTACTTTAATGCACCACTGATGATGTAACTTGTATCATTCAAGAAAACCGAACACATTATTCTACCCTATCACAAAAAAGTTTTTCCTTACTTATTAACAATACCCAAATACTGTAAATATTGAACCTTTAGAACACATGACACCTCATTGTTAAATTTGCTGAACACTATGATGGTGATCCTTGTTCAAAACCACAGCCTACTTAGCCCCCTACAAATTCGGACCTAAATTTTTGCTCAAAGCACTTGCTTTGCTGAACAAATTTTAAGGCTTAAAGATTTTCCAAAATTTTTTCTTAAAGCAATAATATGAATTGTGTTTCTTGTCTTTGTAAAGATGATAAAAATTATGTAACAATCTGCATTCCAAGATGGAATTGATAAAATAGCAAGCATTTACTTGGAGTATACATCATTAAGAACTCCATCAGCTGATTTCATCTGTCGTACCAATGTCCACATAAGATAGAGTGAATATGCCAGGAGCTTTGGCCCGACCTGGCCTATGATAAGACAGTAAAAGTTGAACAACCTTACTCTCGAAGAGAATATGATAAGGAAGGTCCTAGACTGTTAATAGGCTGTGAAGTGTTCAACAGCTGTGGAAAGTAAGTGGAATGGCGATGAGTCAAGCACGGGAGGAAATTCATGATAAAACATCAGGGAATATTCTCCGGACATCAGGTGGTGGAAAATGAGAGTGGAAAAACCAATCAAGGTGGAAAAGGGCAACGAATGCATAGGAAAAATTTTATGAGTAAGAAAGAACAAAAGGAGACACATTGCATAAGCTAGGTAAGGCATATCATAAAACATCAAAGGATTCAAGATATACAGCCAAACTTTGATATCTCGTACCTCCAATACTAAAATTTTCAGTATCTTGAAGCAACTTAAATGTCCCGGCCTTTGTCCTATTCTTAACGTGTATTTATTTCTCTACTAGCTCACGTACCTCTGCTTCGCTGCGGAATTCTACATTACATACAGAATTCTAGGTTAGGTAGTGTACACATTGTGAGTAAGATTGTATTAAATTGCATAGCTCTTAACGTTACAGGATGAAATGTCAGGTTATAAGTTTCACCAAGGGAAAAGTTTGCCGTGGCCTTAATTAAGATGTGAAAAGGGGAAACCACGGATAACCATCTTCAGGGCTGCCGATAGTGGGGTTCAAACCCACGATCTCCTGAATGTAATCTCACAGTTACGTGACCCTTACCGCACGGCCAACTCGTTCGGTAAGAGTTTTAATTAGTGTGTCAATAGGGGTGGAAGTACTCCATGGGGATCTTACTTCGAAAAAGTGTAAGTAAGATCTGCCAACAAATAACACTGAAGAGCAGTTCGGTTTTATGTCTGATAAGATAACATACATCAGCTTTGTTCTCCAGAAAATTGTGGAAAAGTAGCAGCATAAAAATATGGAACTACACTACACTTCATGGTTGTGCAATGTTAGTTTTGCTTCTCAGTAATTTACACTGTCCTAGATGTCTAAATACATGAATCATCATTGATCTGCATTTAGGACTGCTGCTTCCCCCTCCCCCCAAGGTGACAGTATTACTGTCTGTTGTTCACCTGGTCTTTTCTTAAATGAAATTTATCAAACTGCTATTTATTAATATAGAAAAGGCATACGAGAGGGTGCCCTGGCAATTAGCCTAAAGGTGTACAAGTGATAAAGCACAGAAAAAAGTCTGGTGCGCAATATATCGAATATATACAAATAAGTACAATTTACGAACTTCATTGTGTAGATCCATATTGAAACAGTTAAAAATAAGAAACTTTACAAGTGAACTATTTAATTAATTATAAACAAATTAAAAATGTAGGGACGTTTATCTCTGTTTGATACTTCATCAGCCATAATATCACATGGTGGATAACAAAACTCAAATCAGAAACTGGACAAAAAGTAAAAAAAAAATGGAACAACCCAATGTCTTTTTAAGGACTATTTGAGAAATGCAAAAGATATATACTCCACATGTCTCTCCTTCTAAATTGACGTTTTAGCAGATTTTGGCTCTGTCTGGTGGTTATGCACTGAAGCATACACATCCAACAGCTGCTATTCATATCGATTTATATCGGCAGAGCACCATCTCGAAACCTAGTTGCCAATTCTAATATTTACATTCACCACATGGTTAACCCATCTCCCTCAGCGTGTATGGTATTTGGTACGGTTTGCAATCTTTTGCATTTTCCTTCAGTAATTTGAGTGTTTTTCATATTGTTGGGGGTTCTAGTGACTCTGAGATCAGTGGAGTGTTCCCTTTGTAAGCCATAACCTCCTTCCTGTGCCAGCCATTAGTGGAGAGTGATGTGTTATTTCCTCATTCTCTTTTATTCTCAATAATATATTTTCTTATTAGTGTCAGATTTTGTTGGTAAGTGTAGTTTTTGTAAATGTTTTCAATCCATATTCATTAGTTTCTCTGAGTACAGTATTACATTTTACAACGGCTGTTTACCGCAGTCGTACTGCGTCAGCTGTTCTTGCGGGCGCAGTGCGCTGGCAATAGGGGAAAGGCAATGCTCATTTGTTTTGCAAAACTTAAATTTAGAAGTAAGGCCTGCAGAGTATAAATATATATACATCATTAACACAAATTGACCTCACTTCTTGCAAAAACCTGTCTTCAATGTTAAAAAATGAAATTAACTTGAAATTGACAAGCCTGCCATAACGTCTCGTACGGAACCAATGTCCGTTATTGTTGTTCGTTTTTGAAACGGAAGTTCCTTTTGAACTATCAAAAAAACATAGAACAAATATGCATATATTAAAAAGGTAGCTTAGCACTTCTTGCAAACAATGTTTCAGCAAAGTTAAATATGAATGACCTTACTTGAAAAACGTTGCAAGCATTGTTGGAATCTGCAAGTTTCAGTGTGTCTACTGGGGAGATCGAAATTCTGGCCTCGGAAACAGAATGGCACTAAATCCATATCAGAACAAATAAAAAGCATTAACTTGTAGAACATTCTTTCAAATTTAGCTAACTTGGTAGAAGAAATCTGAAGCCTTATGAGACCACCTGTCATATGACAAAGACCAGCGCTGCATGACCACCATATTTGTGGCTTAAATCCTAAGAATAATACTTTTTGAAAAAGGTAAGGTCTGGAAAGAAAGAGATATAAAAATTAATGGGTTAAAAACCCTCAGAAAACTAAGAAAAGAGAATCCATCACAAATGTATGACATAAAAGCTTACCGTAAATTAGACTTCCTACAGCTGGTTTAGAACGAGCCTCACTCTGACTTGCTTCTCGCCACGCTACTGTGTGTGTTGTAGTTGTGTTTTCTTTCGCCCGGCGGAACATGGCTAGTGGCGGTGGGGGAGGGGAAATAGCTCGGCCTGTAGTAGGAGCTGGGGGGCGGGAAGTTTGAATTAGAGGAAGTGACTTCCAATTATTAATTTTTCGTGAGGACAGAAGCAAATTTTTGTTCTCTCGTATGCCATTTAAATTTTTGTGTTAATACTCCGGTCCAAACTTATGTACCGTATAATTTGTAATTTTGTGAATATATTGTAGTATTGAAAAGGTGGAAACGTTTACGTTATTATTATTATTATTACTTATATATTATGTAAATATTTTCGTAATTGCTCATCAGGTTCCCTTTGCTTACTTTTTTTAAAATGGCCAATCTTTATTTACGTCAGTATATTGGTGACCAGTATCCCCCATATGAACACTCATTGCAGAATACTTCTTGTGTCTGTTAGCATTGACATGTTCGAAATATCTGGTTTGAAAACTCCTACCTTTTTGAAAAATATAAGGTCTGGAAAGAAAGAGATATTGGAGCTGTTGGTGTGGTGTCGGAGAGACCAGTGTGTGCGTGGAATCGAGACGATGGAACGGAAGACTGTACTGTGTGTTCGTGTATTTCTGCGGACTGAGGCAGAGCGAGAGAAGCCGCTATCGCGTGAGTGAAGGTAAATGGACCTGTGTTAATGTTCGCTGTTGCGAGTATCCTCCCACTGTTGAATACTAGTGAGCTGTTTAGTTGTTCACTGCACGTGACTGTGTGAATTACTGGACTGTCTGTGGAATCGAACAAATGGTCATTGTGTGTCGTGTAGCCAGTGGCACTGTGTTCAAATCCAGCAGTCTGCACACAACAGCTGTAGGAGGTGACTGGACTTGGGGAAAGTGAAAGTAGAATTATAGCCATCCCCAGGTATATAATTCCAACCGGCCAGGACTCCCTGGTGTGTGTACAGAAGAGAGATTTGTAAATAGACAGTAATTAGTGAGTGGGGCCATTCACAGCTGGTTAGAATTGTATGTGTTTATATATGTGTGTGCACATTTATTAGGTCACACTGAAATAAATTAGGGTAATGAAACAAATGGAATTTTTTTTTTTTGCTAACAATATGATTGTGTTCTTGGGACATGAACAGATGTTGCACCTTACATAACTAGTCTTGTTATAAGTACTGTTACAAAATTTTGAGCTGTTCTCTACAACCAGTTTTTATTGAGATTGTTTCCTTTCCCCACCATGAGTCACCCTTGGCATTGAGAGTCCAGACTTAGAAGTGAGAGGTTATTTTTCTGAAATGTATATGATGGAGTGGGGGGAATATGGGAACCGTGTAATTGTAATACCACTTCACAAGGTAAGGAAATCTACATCTGATGTTTTTCAAGTAATTAAAAACATTGAAAATTAGTAGAATGTTCATGTACCACACTATCAAGTGATTCCTCAAGACCAGGACTCCTGACGACCAGGCTAGACAGGAAGCACTTAAGAAAACAGCAGCGACTCATGTTCGCAGAAATGCAGTTTCGGAGACAATCAATTGTGGCTTGTGAGCTATATGTCTCAGAGCAAAAACATAAAAAAGAACACGTCCAGTGTGTTACGTAGTGAACTTGGACAGGCTCGTGAGCTAAATGTCTCTGAGCAAAAACATAAAAAAGAACACGTTCTGTGTGTTACATAGTGACCTTGGACTGAAAGCTTACTGATGAAGCACACAACACTTTATCACAGCCCAAATGAAGATGCAGAAGAAGCTAAAATCAAAATGCCTCCTACAGAAGTATGCTTGAGACGGGCAAAGGGTGATTCTTTTTACAGATGAAAAGATTTTCACTGACAAAGAATCTTTTAATGTCCAAAATGACAAGGTGTATGCCTCATGATCTCGTGAAGCCTGTGCAAGAGCTCAGAGGATCCAGTGAAGTCATCCTGCTTCAGTAATGGTTTGGTGGAGTGAGAGCCACGCTGGCACCAGTGAGCTCTATTTCTGTGAGCAAAGGGTAAAGACATCAGCGAAGATCTACTAAAAGACAAGTGTTAGAGACAGTAGTAAAGTCCTTAACACATTGTTGTCCGGGCGCGCACTACTCCATTCTTTCCTGTGGACCGGCAACAGAAGTACACCCAGCTTGAGAAGTAGGATGAAATATAAATACATGTAACTTTTAAATGACATGGAATAAATTATTGAAACCTGGTGAGAGCACTTACCAGTGATTCTAGTACTTGATTTTAATGTGGTACTGCCTGAAGCAGCTGCCCTTGTGTCCTTGCGTTTCTTGTGTGCAGCGCATACTCTGCAGGGCTTCTGAAGGTACTTTTTCCTTCCATCACATTTATATTTTTTCCACTTCTGGGATTTTGGGAAGGTTTTATACCTCCAGGAATTTTGTTCATAATAGAGATTTGATTGTTCTACAAGAAGCTGAAGCAAGTCATGGCCTAGGGAACAATCAATCTACTACCTCCGGGATACTCGCGGAATTACTGGCCGTATAAGTGAGGCCTGTAAAAAATATAAATCGTTCTAGGACTCTGTTTTCATCCTTATTTGTCCATCCATCAACCTTACTGTCACTACTATCACTGGTATCTTCACTCATATTATTGTCGCCGGTAACAGACTCGTCTGAACTGAATGTCGCACTTTCACTTCCGCGCGTATATTTTGATGTTGACGGACACACATCTTCAAAATCACTAATACTTTCACAATCACTGGGGACATCAGATAAACTATCAGCATGCAATTCTAGAAAAACACTGCCAGAACTTCCCCGACTAAGCAATGACCTCTGCTGTGGTAAGGTATGTCATCGTACACTGCATCCAGATCGTTCAAGAACCTTTGAATTGGCAATTACTGACACTATGGCAGTGGACGAAATTTATGCATGCAACCACAACTTTCATTACGTGGCTAAGGTCCATTGTTTCAGCTCAAGAGTGCCTCTTGCTGAATGAAAGAGTAAAGCTCACACTTGTTTATTTCTCACATGCGAAACGAAGACACCATACCTTTTGCAGTGCACACAGTCTGTGGCGAGAGAATGGAATTTCTCCAAAGCAAAATCAAGTTGTCTACTGACTTATAAACCGCCTCAAACATGTCCATTCCCACTGTAGTGTAATCCAGTGGTACGACATCTAGGAGCTCCTCTGCAACCTTCAATTTCAAGCTAACACTACGCACAAATATAACCAACTAATGAGTCTGGACTTTCAAGTGTAAGTGAAAATGCTACAAAACTCTGATCTTTATTTTTGAGTTGTAGTTCCAAGACACTGTCTGGAGAAAGAAACTTCTTCCAATTTTGTCAGTTCCCCTAGATAAAATATTCCACAACCACGAGCATACATGATTTTTCTAGAGGTCCTGGTGAGAATGGTTTGTCACCCATCGCAATGATCTGAACAACTTTGTAGTTTGCTTGAAGTGCAGCCTTGCTTGCATTTCCTACGACACCATTAATTTGGAACAAATATGCATACAGTTTTGCTGATGATGTGATTTATGTTTGGCAAATCTAAAATGAACTCTCTCTCAAAACAGACATCTTGCTCTACGTGTATGTCGCCCTTGAGCCTGGTAATGAGTAGTTTTTGTGCTTTGCCTTCTACAGGGTCAATACCTCGTTCAGCGGAGGCATTTATAATGATGCTGTTATAAATTCCTAGTCTAATTAAGTACCTTCTGGCATACCAGACACTAAGGCAGGTAATCTCTCTCAGTAAATAAAAACTGTACCTCCCATGTACGAGGCAGTGGGGTCACTCTACCAGTTATACTAATCGCTGTTACTTGGAAGGACACAAACCAAGGAAGGCACAAGTCATGTCTTTCAGATACCAATATAGTTGGTCCGTTAATGGACATTATAAATTTTCTGGCTAACTCATTCCTGGTTGCCAGCGTTTCACCCGTGTGCACTAAGTTTGGCTCATCAGCTGGTAAACAGCACACCTACCAATAACGGACCAACTACCGTATTTTATCGCATAAGCTCCCGCCTTGAGTATTTCTCTCCCCTAAGATTTTTCATCATTAAAAATGATTTTCTTAATATCGCGCATAATTCCCTCTCCTCGTTTGTTCTTACTGGAGTGGCCTTCAAAGGACTTGATAATGGATAACAATGAACACAGCAGTACTTGACATAAAAATGTTCCCATTGTCACAAAATACCGTAAATTTGAACAGCGAAGTTGCAGACGTGTTTCTAGGTCAGTTTGTTACAAGTCGATAATGTCTAAATATTCAAACTACCTGGCAAAATTTAAATTAAACGTGTTACCTTTCGCCAATACAAACGGAGCGAAAGCTGCAGGAAGACATTTCTCCGTTGGTGGAGACAAAAAGATAAATTCATGACTGCAAAGGCAAACTCCAAATCATTCCGTGGGCCTAAACCAGGGAAATATTCCGAAATTGATAATGGTGTAATTGCTTACGTCAATGAACTTCGGAATGATGGTTGTGCTGTCTCTTACGAAATGATTCAGAACAAAGCTTGCAAGATAGCTGCCACGCTCAACATTAACAGAAAGAATTTTAAAGCAAGCATAGGTTGGGCGATTTGTTTTATGAGACACCATAATCTCAGTTTAAGGCGGAGAACATCGTTGTGCAAGCGTTTACCTTGAGACCACACAGATAATGTAATCAAGTTCCATCGTTACCTAAGTGCGAGAGCAATATGACTATTTACTCTCTCAGATTGGTAACGCTGAGCAGACGCCATGATTTTTTATATGCTGCATAACACCACCGTTGCTCCAACTGGCTCAAAAAGTGTCCTTGTGAAGACTGGAGCGTCAAAAAACCTTTCAAAGAACATCTTTGACACCTGTATTCAGAATGGATGGCGGCGGGATCTCATCAGCTGACCCCAGGAGACAAGATAAGGAAGCCATCAATACTGACGATGTGCGAGTGGATAATCCAGGCGTGGGAGAAAATTAGTGTCGATATTGTTAAGAAGAGTTTTAAAAACTGGAACTTCTTGTGCCATTGACGGTTCCGAGGACGACATGTTGTGGAATAGTGAAAATGAAGAAGATGTGTTATCTGAGCCTGAAAATAGTGATGACAGTGACGAAAGTGAGGCGGCAGAATAGTGAGAGAAAAGAAACAATGCACTGCTGCTCTTCATTGTAGCCTAATGAAACTGTGGTATTCTTTTGTGTCAATCGAAAATAAATACCAGTAGGTACCACTTTTTTCACTTCCTGGTATTACCGTAAATATAACTTTTACCCAATACATCGTTTCCCTTCCTTTCTGAATGCCTAGAAGCACCACTCGCATAATTCCCTCCCTAGTGCTTTTAAGAAAATTTTTTGAGAAAAGAAAGGGGGAATTACACGATAAAATACGGTACATTGGTATTATAAATTTACTCCTTCAGAACAAATATTTCAGATTCCCTATGGGAATCAACATCTATCATATGTCTTTCAGAGATCGGAGATAAGGAAAACCTACCACGCGTTCCGCACTGTGCCGGTGTGTACTTGTGAGCGTACAGCTCTCTCAAGCAGCCTTGGCACAGCCTGCTCTAGGACACCTATCCCTTTAAGATTTGCCTTTTACCCTAATTTACGATTCCCTTTTTCAAAATATTACCTCCGATACCATATATATAGCTAGTCATTTCAATATAAAAGAATAAGTATTTAGTTTATAAATCACACAATTTTCTTCAAATTAATTATTCAGTAATAATTTAACAGTAAAACCTCATTCAGAATTTCCAGCAGGGAACAATGAACGTGAACCTGCTTAATAGCGATTGTACACAAAACATTACTAAAAACTAATTAAACAAGAATGCCTTATTCTAATATAATACTAATGTTAAGATATATACATATGGTACTTGTCGGAGTCCATTCAAATATCTATACTATTGCCAACATTACGTCAAACAATATACATATGGTACAATGAAGGGCTTTGGCATGCTGGAGTCCCATGAATACCACATATTCCAAAAATTGTATAGCTGAAGTTAAAAATATATGGTACAGTTCTTATAGAAGTAAGGGGTCACTGAGGTTTTGGTGTCAATTTCAAATATCTATGCAGTATGCCAGCATTATGTCCAACTGTTATATAGATACAATCAAGGTGCATTGTTGGGCCGCAATTTTGCGGGGAACGTTGCGTTCAGTAGATTGAGGTTCTGTATCTTGTTTAACAAGTACTATGTTCATTCCTAGTCTATGTTGTTGATGATACATGCTAGTTTTCAAGATCCTTGTTGAGGCATATCTTGCTCTGTATGACATATTGAAATTAAAGAAAGTAAGTTGATAGAGCTCCCCTCTTCATACTTGTATATATGCTCAGGTAAATTCAAAATGAAAAAGGAAGTAGGAATTAAAAGTGTCTCTTTTGGGTTGTGTGTGGGTTTGTGTCTGTTGATTCCTTTTAAATATGTGTCTTAGAATGGGAATGGCTCTGTTGAAAAGAATGTTTTATCTGTGATTTCATTTAAGTTGAGGTTGGGATTAGCGTATTGGTCCTAATTGATATAAAAATCTTTCATTATATTAAGCAATGGGCCTGTGGGGTTCATATTTAAAATTTCCATGTCAATCTGGATATTAGTGAACTTATGCTTGTGTTCCTCGACATGTTGCCCTATGGCTGAAAAGCTATTATATTTAGTGGTATTGATCTGTTCGCTGTAGCGAATAGAAAAACATCTGCCGGTGCACCTGATGTAGCTTGCTTCACAATCGTTGCATTTTACGCGGTATACTCCTGAGTGGCAGTATTTGTTGTTTTCATTGACTGATTTAGTGTTATGTGAAATGGAAGCATTATTAAGTGTGGTTCTGTAGTTATTCTTGATTGCGTCTTTTGAAAATATTAGTTATGAGGTAGGTGTGGGTGTTGTTAAAGGTAAAAAGTGCGTAGTCTTTCTTAGGTTTGTTGTTTCTACTTAATTTGGATTTTGATTGATGTTTTATTTTGTGAATGATATTTATCATGTGTCTATTGTATCTGTTATGCTCTGCTATTTCATGAATTAGGTTTAGTTCCTTATTTAATTCTTCCTGGGACAGGGGTACGTTGAAAGCTCTGTATATCATACTGTAGTATGCCGCCTTTTTTGTGTGCATTTAGGGTGAGTGGAATCGACTTTTATAGTATTGGAGGTTTTCTATAGATTTTGTATGTCAGGTGGTCTTCAGTTTTGGTGATGGATAAATCAAGATAATTCAGAGTGTGATCTTTCTCAGTTTCCATCATAAATTTTATATGTGAATCTATTTTGTTCAGCTGTTGAAGTATGTTTTCCGTTTGTAAACCTGCAGTCTATAACAATGAAGATATCATCTACAAATCTGCACCAGAATGATATATTGTTAATTTTGCTAATTTCTGAGTGTTCCAAGTGGTCTATGTAGATCTCGGCTAGTATTCCTGAAGCTGGTTAACCCATGGGAAGGCCTTGTCGTTTGTAGATACTGTCGTGGAATCTAAAGTCATTATTGTTGAGGGCAAATTCAAGTAAATTAATGAATTCATCCACTTCAAGGACACTTAGATTACTGTGACTTCTTCAAGTTGATTCTATTAGTCTTATTGTTTTCTGTGTGGGTATGTTAAGGCTTGGTTTCTCAGGACTGATGCATGCGAGGTGCGAGGCCGATGTTGCATTCTTTCATTATTTTTTATAAGTTTCATTTTCCGTATTGATTGGATTCAATGTATAGACAAGAAATGTGTTCCACCGATCAATACTTATTTATTGTAAATGGATTTACATTAGTACTGGTTTCAGCCTTCAATGGCCATCATCAGCTAGTACATAATTATATTACAGCCATTAGACAAAATCATAAAGATGATATGTTAGATCATCCGGATGTCTAATGGGGATGGAAATAAAATATATTGCAGTAGTGCGAGGTTAAAATATCTATGTTCAAAGGTGGTGGTGAAGGTTACAATAAACTAAAACCTATTGAGTGTACATTAGACAAGAGTACATTGAACATATTAAAATACATAGGCCACAGTACAAAACACTTCAAAAGTTGCTTGATGATGATACTTGTTTAAAGGGGCCTAACATCGAAGGTCATCGGCCCTAACTTAAAATGTTAAACACACTAAAATATAGTATATATTTATGTTAAAACGGTTATTAAAATATGAGTACGTGTTGCGTGGATTTCATTCTTCAATCTTCTTTGTGGTTCTTGTGCTTCTGTATCATGTTGATTTAGTTGTATGAGGTGATCTTCGAGATTGTTCTATGGGTGATATGTGTCATATTTGTTCCATTGCTGATATATGTCATATTGACATAAAATTCCTATATCGCAAGAAACAACACCTCAATAATGAACTTTATTCAACACATCTCAAAGCATCCCATGAACTCCCACATAGCTGTTGGAATTACTTTCAACAAATTTCTAAAGATAAAATAGAAGATTTAGCCATAAAGAAAACACACTAAACAAAAAACTAGAAACACTGAAACAACAAAGCAAACCAAAACCACTAACCATAATCCAAAACAAAGATCCTTCTCATCCTAACAAGGATTCCCAACATCAATTCCACCCACCCATAAAAAAATCTCACACTAACCGCATTTGACGATGTAGAGACAGCTATGTTGAGCAAGGGACCCAAACACAACTGGGGTAACGCATCATCCTATCAGAATATTATAACTACCATTACCGAAACAGAACTCGCTTTACAGAAAATCCCATAAGATCAGTAGAAAGATCCCGCAATACATCAATAACATTCACAATAATTACTTAAACATGAAAACCACCAATAAATCGAACCTAAACAAACTCAAAAACAAAATAAAACAGAAAAATCTACTAATAACAAAAGACGACAAAGGCAACACTACAGTCATTATGGATAAGAATGAATACATAACAGAGACTAGAGAATGTTTCCAAGACAACACTTTTTCAATTAAACGCAGAGATCCAACCAATAACATACAGAGGAATTTAAAAAATCTACTCAAGAACACACACTTTCTTTTCACCGAAACAGAATCTGCTAAACTTATAACAATGAACCCCCAATTATGATATGCAAAAGCCTACCCTATAATACACAAAGATAATGTACCTATGAGACCGATTATAAACTATAGAGCCAGTCCAACCTATAAACTACCGCAATTCATTCAAAAATTTTTGAAAAAGCATTACAGTAGAAGTCCATTATAGCGAGAATTCATAACAGCGAAAAAATCACTCGTTATAACGGATTGTCATTATATCCGATTTTTGTATAAAAGTCGGAAAACCCTTCATGCACATTAAAATCAGTATGAAACGGCAATCAGTTTGTTCAAAACTTGTGTTTCCGCAGATGATATCCACACTACGGCTTACGTGTTTGTTATTTCTCGTAATCCGATACTAGGTGAAAGTGTATGTTTAATTTATTTCTGGAAAAAAAAAAAAAAAAAAAAACCACCAACCCGTATTTCTCCGAATCCAAGATGAACCCCACTTTTCCCTTCAATAAATTTAAATCAGGCTCAAAAAGAAGTGTGTAAAACCATATGAATGCCTTGTTGTACAGTAGGCCTACGCATTTTTAGACTATTTTTAAATGTCGAACATTAACTTTCGTCACGCCGCATTTTTTTTTTTTTGCGGCTGCACAATTATTCTTTATTTCCATGGGTTTAACGACCATTAACTTAACATTGGCATCATAATACCGAAGAGAACTCGTTGAAAATTTTCCGGCAATACCTATTCCATGCGTCTCTACAATACAACGATCCATAAGGAAATTATTCTTGCTGTCTATAAAACTGTTACTTTTACGCAGCGTCAGATATGACCGGCTACCGCTACACGCATGTCTTGCTTGTCGGGTTCGGCCAAATTCAGCGGCTAGCGATGTACAGGCCTAATCGCGAACGTTTAAAGTCAACGAACGAGTTTATTGCGCCATGGTATGGCCATTCCGCCCTTGCGTTTTTCGTGCACATACCTCACAATTTCACCTTCAACTTCTTTAAGGCGTCCTTGTTGCGGACCACTGAATGCATTTTTTGTGCAGTACGCATTTTCTTTTAAGCTCTTTGTCTTCACGCTAACACCAAATATTAGCTTTAGTTAGGCCTATGCCGTATTTTCCTGCGGCTGTACAATTATTCTACATTTCCAAGTGTTTAATAAACATTAACTTAAAATTGGCACCATAATATCGACTAGAACCCGTTGAAAATTTGCCGGCAGTACCTTTTCCACGTATCTTTACAATACGACTATCCATCACGAAAATATTCCTGCTCTCTATAAACCTTCATTTTACTAAGCGTCAAGTACAATAGACGCGTTATGACTCTGCCACTGAGTAGCCATGGCTTTTCTAAGAATTCGAAGGGTCGCATGTTTTGATGCCATTCTGCAGATTTGAGAAACACACAGGCACTGCACAACTAGCGATGTGTAGTAAACAGGTGGTCGTTTATTGTCAACGCGTTCTGTGAGCGTGTGAAACGAAGCAGCGTTGTTACCACGGTAGTTGCTAGTGGTATCCAATTAACTTACTGTTAGGCCGCGAATGCAACAACCCTTGAGTTTTCGCATGAGATCCCGAGAAAAAAGTATTGGATTCGGAAAAATACGGTATCGCTCCAGAGATTTATGTGGCAAACACCTCAGCTTTCTTCTTCAAACAGCGTCACTTAACATAACCGTATACGTAGCCTATCATAAAAACATATTTGAAATGCAGGTAGAGAAATAACCTACTCGCAAAAAATTTGCATGTAAACAGCTGTAACTAGACGCGAGAAGATATGAAATATCCTCTGAAATCACTGATGTACTCTGCCATATCTTGAGGTGTATCACATTCTTACTTAATTTCCGTATATAACATTAAAATTAAGATATCGTTTATTTCAGTCTTTATTTTTAACGAGTTAATAACTGCTATCGGCCACGTTATTTACGCATTTATTACGAAAACATGTTATACTCTTTCATTTCGAGTTTTCTTTAGAGAACAGCAGTCTATGGGTATTACTAATCAACTCCAACATTGCCTTTGAATGTCAACGAGAGAGCTCACAAATACACAAAGTGAAAAAACTATACTGTACCGAAGATGATCGATCGCATTTTGTTGCAAACGTTTCAGTTTTCTTATTCAAACAGCGTCACGTATCCTAACTTAACCGTACTATACGTATGATGAAAACACACTTCAAGCGTTTCCGTAATTTAACCTTTGAAATCAATTAAGCACTCTGCCATATCGAGGTGTATCCCATTCTTACTTAATTGGAGTATTTAGCCTCAAAATTAAACGGTCGTTTAGTCAGCCTTAATTTTTAACGAGTTAACAACCGTTATCAGACATGTTATTTACGCATTTATTACAAAAATATGTTCTCTTTCATTTCAAATTTTCTTTACGGAACAGCTGTCAGCGGGTATTACTAATCGACTCCGACATCGCCTTCGAATGTCGACGAGAGAAATCGCTAGTGCTCATAGCGAGGAAACGATGCCGAACATAATCGATCGCATGCAATATCATCGCTGGAGTGCATAAATATCGGTAACGGAAAACGTGCACGCTTAATCGCTCGTAATAATGGAAGCGCCAGTGATCGGGTTCTCGCTGTAACCGAAGGACGATACACAGTTTAATATAGCAATTTTGAAGGGACAGAAAAAGTTGTCGCTATAACGGAGTTCTCGTTATATGCCGTACTCGTTATAGCGGACTTCTACTGTATTCATTTTTAGCAAACAAAACAATACGAAACTCAATAGATTTTTGCAACAGAACCAAAGAACTAAAGATCGAACAACACCATACCCTTGCTTTATTTGACATAATAAACATATACCCTAACATTCCTATTAAACAATCAAAATAATAGAATCTAATTTAAAAAACCACAGCAACTTGAGCACTTTAGAAATAGATGAATTCATGAATCTACTTGAATTTGTCATGAACAATAACTACTTCAGATTTCATGATACCATATATCAGCAACAAGGCCTACCTATGGGATCTCCTGCCTCTGGAATATTAGCAGAAATATATATAGACTACCTAGAACACACGTCAATCACTAAAATAGATGATATATATTTTTGGTGCAGATTTGTTGACAACATCTTCGTAATTATAGATAATAGATCCACTGACACAGATACTATACTAGAAAAACTTAACACTTTAGACCCACAAATTAAGTTCACTAAAGAAACCGAAAATAACTGTACCTTAAATTACTTAGACTTGACAATAACCAGACACGACAACCACTTATCTAACAAGATCTACAGGAAACCCACCCACACCTTAAATACCATAAAATATAACTCCATTCATCCTAACACACACATAAGAGCAGCCTATTATAGCATGATATATAGAGCTTTTAATATCCCCATGACAACAGATCAAAATAATGAATTAAAATTAATCCACGACATAGCCAAACGTAACTGTTATAGCAAAGAAAGGGTCAATAAAATAATTCACAAAATAAAATCCCAACCTAAAACCAAATTAACTAAAACAGTCAAACCCAAAAAAGATTTTGCCCTATTCACCTTCAACAACACCCATATATATACTATAACTAATATTTTCAAGAAGCACAACCTGAAAATAGCATTCAAAACCACACACAACAGCACCAACACTATACACAACACCAAAACAATCAACAATAACAATAAATATAACCAATCAGGTGTCTACCGTACCAAATGTAACAACTGTGACACAAGTTAAATTGGACGTACAGGCAGAAACCTCACCATCTGCTACAATGAACATATAAATGCAGTAAAACACAACCATTTCTCATCAATAGGCCAATATATAGAAGAATCTAAGCATAGTTCCACAGACATCAATAACGATTTGACGATATTAAACAAACTCTAAGGGCCCCCTGCTCAACATAACCGAAGATTTCTATATTTCTCTGGACCAATTCGCTAATCCCAATCTCAACATTAACCACATTACAGAGAAAACCAGCATCATCTTTGATAAAGCCATTCCTGCATTAAAAAATGACTATCTCAAAATAGTAAACACACGCCCTAATAAATCGACGAATCACAAGCCTAACCCCACCCCTACCTACCAAATAGCCACTCCTCCTACCCCTCCACCTACATCCCTCTCCACAGCTAACATAAGCCCCAGACGCACTAGTAGTAGAACCCAGCAAGTCTCCAAACATATCGGTACACGACCTCGACAACAACAATAGTAAGTACTCTTTTCATTTCCATACATAGACTGGGCATTCCGTCATATGCACACTAATATTAGCTTATCTTTACAGATAACAACCACAACACGAACACAGACGAGAGAGGTGTTGCCACCAACAGCTCCTAATCAAAATTTAAACTCAAGTCTTGCAGTTTATCATAAAAAAACTTACTGAAGTACATCAACAGTTTGATTACACAGTACCCAAATTTTTTTTTTTTCATGACAAGGGTTCTTACCACATATGAATATGACATATCAGCCATAGAACAATCTCGAAGATCACCTTATACAACTAAATCAACATGATACAGAAGCACAAGAACCACAAAGAAGATTGAAGAATGAAATCCACGCAACACAAACTCAAATTTTAATAAGCGTTTTAACATAAATATATATCATATTTTAGTGTGTTTAACTTTTTAAGTGTTTTATACTGTGGCCTTTGTATTTTAATATGTTTAATATACTCATGTCTAATGCACACTCAATAGGTTTTAGTTTATTGTAACCTTCACCACCACCTTTGATCATAGATATTTTAACCTCACGCTACTGCAATATATTTTATTTCCATCCCCATTAGACATCTGGATGATCTAACATATCATCTTTGTGATTGTGTCTAATGGCTGTAATATAATTATGTACTAGCTGATGATGGTCATGAAGGCCGAAACCGGTACTAATGTAAATCCATTTATAATAAATAAGTATTGATCGGAGGAACACATTTCTTGTCTATACGTTGCGTACTTTCGTTGCAATGACGCTGCGAGGCTCGTGGTTTCCCACGCTGAGAAGCAGACCAGTTGCCGAGCACACGTCTTGTTCAATGGATCTTGCAGCCTGTGCGCTACTGTTGGAAGAGGAAGCGGATAATGAGGAGGAAATTATCCTGCGTTTTTTTGGCGGAGAAGGCAGCGATGTATTTACAAATAGGAAAACCGAGGGGGCCTACAATATTCTTGTAAAACGCCATTTGATTGACAGTGAAAGTTAATTCAGAAGTTATTTTCGGGTCACAAGCGACCATTTTCAATAGATTTTAAATGTTATCAAAGAAGATATTACGAAGACACTGAGTAACAACAGGTATCAAAAGACCATCTCACCGGAAGAGAAACTGTCACACACTAATGTGGGTGTAATCATTTAGCAAATCTTAATGTAACTATTCCTAAACTAAAATTAATTTGTGGTGCTCAAAAGTACGAGCATATTTTAATAACCACGGATTTTTGATTCCAAGTATTTGTATGAACATGTTTATACAACAGCGTACAAGATTATTTCCGGAAAATGAACAATTACAGATTAATATAATTAGGGAATTTACCTTAAATTATCACAAAGCTCTTAAAGAAAGACTGATTTAGCTATTGTTTATAATATGGATTGCAGTCAGGGTAAAGTGATGTACTGGGACAGTTCAGTCAATACAATCTTGAACCGACAATTCGGTGATAACCGAGTTAGTATCCTCGAAACTATTCGGTGTTGAAAACGTTGTTGATGAAGTGGTTCGTTGCTAGTACAGGTGCCGCATCTCCATTTCTGTTACAATTTGGCAAACTTTAAACCGCGTTTTGGCTATGAGTTCTGGAGAAAAATCCATCACCGTCTTTGCCATACTTTTCAAAAAGTCTACTACAGGATGATCTTCTTTGTGTCCTTCTGATTTAATAGCTAATATTTGCTTCATAATAGCCATCCTACTTTCACGACCCTTTTTTATCTCATCAAGTGCTCGATCCTTTAAAAAGATGGCCTTTTTTTTTTTTTTTTTTTTGAGATGGATTTCCATGGCTGTCCGCTTTCCCACTACGAGTTCTTTCCTCACGAAAATTTAATTCTTCATTCCCTTCTTTATTGTCCTCAGTACCTAGTTCTTCCTTCCGCTTTTCACATTCAGCGTCGCTATTGTGGCTCTCATGCTCATTCGCAGTCTTCTTTGATAATGACGATATAGTTCTGCAACAAGAGAAGAAAATTTTACTAAATACTTGAACTGAAGAATTTCCTTTTTGAGACTGCGAAGGTTTATCCATTGAGATTTGGAGAAAATATAAGACGACGAATATACATTTAAATTATCAACATATTGTAGCATAACAGTAGATACCTACGGCATTCCCCTCCTGTTAAAATAACCACCACCACCACCACCACCACAAGACACCTACTTTCTTTCCTGAAGAACAACATTGAGGAAAGCAAATTTGACTTTGATTTCGATAGTGCTGCAGAACCAGTTTTGTATTTCCCCTTTATCTTGATTTTTCTGTAGGTATTTCGGATCGATCGCCACCTCATTTTGCACTCATTTTCTGGGGAGGAAACAAACATCAATTTAACTAAGCAACTACTACAAACAACTTTTAAGATTTACATTTGAAATATGCTGTTTTTATCTAATACTTTTGTGGGCTAAACTACTTCTACCACCAACATTCACTACCACTAAATAAACAGCTGATAGCTCTTCCTTTTTCACAGGTACCCGTCCACGGGAGAATCGTTCAGATCACTAGCCTTCCAGTTCAGAATCACACAAAGCTGGATAAGTTGCATTGTTAGGAAGACACTGAGAGCAATTTACTGCAGGCTGGAGTGAGGCCATACCTGTGCTCACTGAGGAGGTATTGAAAGTAGTTTCAAACGGGTTTTATAACAAGTGGATTTACCCAAACTGCTGTGGTGCGATCAACGGCAAACACATACGAGAAAAATGTCCCAACAAGACTGGGTCACTGTGTTCCAACTATAAAGGATACTTTTCTTAAGTCCTGCTCGCGCTGGTAGACCACAACTACAAATACTTGTTTGTTATGTTGGTTCATACGGAACAGAACGCGATGCTGGAATACTTAAAAAATCTCAGCTGTACAGAATGATAACCGAAGGAACATTGCCTTTTCCTCGACCCAGTGCATTACCTGGAACTGAGGAAAGTCTCCAACATTCCAACGTTTTGCCACATGTCATTGTTGGTGATGAGGCATTCAGTTTGACTACTAAAATGAGACCTTATCCACAAAAGCAATCGCGGCATGATGAGGAAAAGCATATATTCAACTTCAGGCACAGCCAGGCTAGGAGAACAACTGAAAACACCTTTGGGATTATATGTCAGTACTGGAGGGTTTTCTTCACCCCTATAGCTGTATCAATGGAAACTGTTGATGATCTTATGATGTCAGCCTGTATCCTTCACAACCTTCTCCAGAATGAGCAAATTCCTTGCCCAAATGAACACTTTATTGGCAATTTAGAATTACCAGAAGACAACATGATTCCTCTGGCAGCTGACAACGGAGGAAATTCTACACATGATGCTTTCATGATAAGAGACAGCTTCAAGCAATACTTTAACGGACAAACATGTGTTTGTTTACCTATAGTTTACTTTTTCTGTGACCCAAATCACATAATAATGGAATGAACATCGTTATTAAAATAAAACACCTGATTTTATGAAATGAATACTGAACTCAAATTTTGTAAAATGAAATATATTGACATATTTGATATTAAAGGAATGGATTCATTGGTTGCTATATCATTTCTAAATCTGTTAATTATTTAATCCTTTGGAACTTATGGTAATTCATTATATTTGTTATAAGTAATATCAATAATAATAATAATAATAATAATAATAATAATAATAATAATAATAATAATAATAATAATAATAATAATAGACACTCTACCACTGATCCACAGAGGCAGCTACCCCATCAATGAAAATCAAAGGATCCCAAGAACGGAGGTTCCAAATGAAAATAAATTAACATTAATCGTTTGGTACCTCCGTTTCTGGAGTTTCTTTTTTTTTTTTAATGAACTCTTTCCTTCTCACACATAATAATACATAAAACTAACAACATTTCTTACCTGTTCTATCCAACTTCAGTGATATGATTTTCCATAAGTTGTCTTTCACAACATTGTTTTTGTAGCTCTTGTGTTGTAAGTTATACAACACTGGATGCCTTCGAACTTCTTCAATCAGTTCCTCGTCCATTTTGGCCGTAAAGCTCATCGTGTTGCTTAAAACAGTGAAAATAATAACAGAAACAATATCGCCTCGCACAAATCTGGCCGAACGGATCAGGGCGTGGTGACGCTGCGAGGTCTCACTGCGAAATTCCGCAGAATGCGCACCGCGCACCTTGAGGAACCACTTGCATAAGCTCATGTAGTCTGGATTTGTGCGAGGCGGGCCTTGCATGCATCGGTTCTGAGAAACCAAGCCTTTAGGGTAAATGTCAACGATATCATATGATGTTAGTGTGTGGTGTGGCTCGATTTTCAGCTCTTTCGCGATGTTGCAGAATTCTATTGAGTTTCGTACTGATTTCTTAGCTAAGAATGTAGTGTTTTTTTGAGAAATGTTTGCATGAAGCATGATAACAGGGAACATGCATAATTTTCAAAAATACTTTTTTTGAAAAGTACACCAATGAAATAGTACGTAAACTTATTACAATGCGGTAAGTTGCCTTGTTTTCTACCATTAAAAAAATGTTCAAAAGTGCCTTTCTGCAAGGCGAGTGAAACGGCCTCTGATGTAAGCGGCACGCTGTGACGTCACGATCCAGTACCGCATGCAGTTCTACCAGCCATTGTGCATCAGCCGTTACTAAAAACCGATTGTTTATTATTCGTGATCGCGAATAACTTCAAAATGACAGCAGAAAGGTTCAAAACAGCACAGTCAGACAATCTACCATGTGTAGATGTCATCATTCTTGAAAAATAGTGACTTTTGTGGCCGCAGAAATTCGCGGATAAAAAACAAGTTTCTAAGTGGCATCTTTCATATACGTGCAATGTACTGTAACTCATAGTATTAGGATAACAACGAACCTGGATATAAATCACATCACTTTCAAGATTTCCTTCTAGACTGATTCCCATATTAAAGAATAACATTACATTTTCGGGCTTTCAGCATTAGAAAAGTAAAAAATCGGATTTCAGCACTAACATAAACACATAGGTAGCATTATAGTACTAGTCCGCCTCTGTGGTGTAGTGGTTAATGTGATTAGCTGCCACCCCCGGAGGCCCGGTTTCGATTCCCGGCTCTGCCATGAAAGTTGAAAACAAATAGCACGAGGGCCGGAACGGGGTCTACTCAGCTTCGGCATCCTCGAAGTGGTTTATCGTATTTTCCCACTTCTCCTCCAGGCAGCTAAGGCCACGGCCGTTTCCTTCCCTCTTCCCTGTCTATCCCTTCTGATTTTCCCATCCTCCAACAAAGCCCCTTTTGAGCATAGCAGGTGAGGCCGCCTGGGCGAGGTAATGGCCCTCCTCACCAGTTGTATCATCATACCCAAAGTCTGACGCTCCAGGACGCTGCCCTTAAAGCGGTAGAGGTGAAATCCCTCGCTGAGTCCGAGGGAAAAACCAACCCTGAAGAATAAACCGATTAAGAAAGAAAGAAAGAAAGAAAGAAAGAAAGAAAGAGACCATAGTACTATAGGTCTATAATCTATCATTCCCGAAAACATATATATTTATGGTGGGGGCAACTGGCCTACCCACTTCCGGGGCCCATGAAAGAGAAACATTAAATATCTTGGTGGAGGGAAAAAGTTAAACATGATAAAGATAAAGATGACTTCATCTAGTTTTCACAAGTCGGGCTGAGTGGTTCAGACGGTTGAGGTGCTGGCCTTCTGACCCCAACTTGGCAGGTTTGATCCTGGTTCAGTCCGGTGGTAGTTGAAGGTGCTCAAATACGTCAGCCTCGTGTTGGTAGATTTACTGGCACGTAAAAGAACTTCTGCAGGACTAAATTCCTGCACATCGGCGTCTCCGAAAACTGTAGAAGTAGTTAGTGGGCGTAAAGCCAATAACATTAATTACATTTGGCTTTTAACAAGCTGAGTATATCACACAAGAAAAGTGTCTTTGTGACCTTTAAATCGCTTAATACAGGAATGCCTTTGGGTACTGTGACTTTTCCTTTTTTGCTACTTGCTTTACATCACACCGCCACAGATAGGTCTTACGGCGACGATGGGACAGGAAAGGCCTAGGAATGGGAAGGAAGAGGCCGTGGCCCTAATTAAGGTACAGCCCCAGCATTTGTCTGGTGTGAAAATGGGAAACCACTGAAAACTATCTTCAGGGCTGCCGACAGTGGGGTTCGAACCCACTATCTCCCGGATGCGAGCTCACAGTTGCGTGCTCCTAACCGCACGGCCAACTCGCCCGGTATTTTTACATTTCGGTTTATTGACTTGGCTTATATAACCTAAAACTTGGGCTACGTTAGATAATATTTTAAACACCAATATCACTATTTTCACCTGTGTGCAATTATGTTATTTATTTCACTAATATTATGATAATTATTATAATTGAGCATTGTTAACTTATAAGACCCCAACAGGCAAGCATTGGTTTTGTGTAGAGATATACATTTGTTAAATTCACGTTGTTTTCTTTCGTGATGTACACGCTTATTTTTTGTTATATTATATAGAGTATTTAGCTGTAGCCTAAATTTCTTTACAAATGTAAGCTCTTCAATATAGACATAAATAACTGTTGCATGCCAGGATAAATTGGTATAATTAGAGCTGTCAATGTGGTTCATAACCCCTTCGATTTATTACCTTGACATGGGTCACCCAAAACATAGGTTAGGTTTGGAGAATACTTTAATAATCAGCATTAATTAATGCACTGTTTATTACTTTCATATTCCAATATGTAAATGAAGCATTTAATTAAAGCATCATACATTAAAATTCAAAGTGTTACCACTAGAACAGCTGACATGGAAAAGTGATTGCAAATTCAAACAAATTCAACTTACGTTAAAATGATCTTTACAAAAATAAACTGTAGACTATTCCGATATATCATCAGCATTTCTCCGGCTCGCCAAAATACATTTCTCCCTAGTTTTAACGTCTTTGGAACATTTACAAACAATTTGTTTGGGATGGTATGCGATGTGCTATTGCACATCAGAACTATACACCATTTATAAGTTTTCTGCCTCACTGTCTGCGCAGGATTCATTTTAAGTCTAAAATATACCACTCAGATTATTATCCAATGTAAAGACTTCGAATTTAACTATACCAGACACTAGCATAAAGTAGAAATACGCAAAGTGTATTCTGCTTCTCACAGCACACTGTGTGTTATTTCGTCTGCTAATTCAGTCAACCTGTACAATGACATCAGACCAATGAGATCGCGTACTTGCGTGACGTGACATTTTCGTACTTTAATTTAGATTTTTATCATGTTTGGAGTTATTATTTGTACATTCTGATCACATTTTTGAATTCTGCAAGAAATTTTGAATCAGATTAGCATATTTTTAATTAAAATCCCAGATCATGCATGTTCCCTATTTTGTACGTCGGGCTTGATCTATAATTTATGACCGGTCTCACGGGTACTTCGAACGCAACGCAACAAAAGGAAACAAACACACCTTCCACCCACCCATAAGGAATTTAACAGAGACAAACTTCGATGAAACAGAGACCAATATATTGAGCAAAGGACCTAAACACAATTGGGAAAACACATCCACCTTTCATAACCTCACAACCATCATTGCTGAAACCGAAAATGTTCTAAATAAAGTTCCCCATGATTTTCATGACGAGATCAGAATTGAGAGTAAGAAAAAATAACCGCAATACATTAACAAGATTAACAATAACAAGAACTATAGAAGCAAAACTGATAATATCCAACTCAGGAAACTCAGACAAAATAAAGCATAACAATCTATTAATAACAAAAGCAGACAAAGGTAATACCACAGTCATCATCGACAGAAACAAATACATCAATAAAACTAAACTGTGTTTCTCGGACGACATCTTTCAAATTAAACGCAAAGATCCATCTCCCAGTATCCAAAAAACTCATCAAAACATTACTGAAAAACACCCATTTTCTCCTTAACGAACAAGAAACCATGAAGCTGACTAAAAAGAATCCCAAACTGCCGTCTGCGTAAACCTACCCTAAAATCCACAGACGAAGCACCCATGAGAATGGTCATAAATTATAGATCAAGCCCGATGTACAAATTATCATGCTTCATACAAACATTTCTCAAAAAAAAAAAAAAAAAAAAAAAAAAAAAAAAAAAAAAAAAAAAAAAAAAAAAAAAAACCACTACATTCTTAGCCAAGAAATCATTATGAAACTCAATAGAATTCTGCAACATGACGAAAGAGCTGAAAATTGAGCAACACCACACGATATCATTAACACGTACCCTAACATACCCACACAGTAAACAATAAGACTAATAGAATCAAATTTAAGAAGGCACAGTAATCTAAGTGTATTTGAAATAGATGAATTCACTAATTTACTTGAATTTGCCTTCAACAATAATTACTTTAGATTCCACGACACTATCTACAAACAACAAGGACCTCCCATGTGTTCGCCAGCTTCAGGAATACTAGCCGAGTTCTACAGGATGCCCGAGAAGTACCCGTACCCCTAGTTTCATATTATTATTTTGTTATATTATGGCATGGACAATTGAGTTTGTATAACTGGGGAATTCAAGAGTTGTTTTATTGGTATTGGGATCCCTGCTGCTAGCGTTGTTGTCAATCACATTTCAGTTGTTAAGTCATGGCGGACGTGAGCGGACACAGTTACACTGTTGAGGAGCGATTAGTGGCGTGTGTGGGTGCACGAATGAGCACATACGGGGCGAACAATGACAGCGATAACGATTGCATTTAGAGATCGCTTTGGCAACCCCCCACCTCGTAAAACTACTCTGCTTGATTTGGAGAAACATGCGTTTGCTTCAGGCAGTGTCAAAGACATGCCACGTAGTGGACGTAAGAAGACGCGGGAAGAAACGTATGCTGCCGTCGCTCAATCAATTGAGCAGTCTCCATTGAAATCCATTCCCAAAAGAGCAGTTGAACATCCAGTACCACGGTCAACAATGCATGACCACATAAAAAGAGATTTGAAAATGAAAAGATTTAGGCTGACGCATGTGAATGAATTATCTGACAATGATATGGAGCTACGAGTTGCAGCCTGCCGTACTTTGTTGACACAATTTCCAACTGCCGTGTCTCGCTCAAGAGTGTTATTTTCTGATGAATGTGCGATATATCGCAGTTCACATAGGAGGAATGTGGTTTTCTGGTCTAAGGAAAATCCTCATTATGTGCAAGCGTTGGAAATGAACCCCCCTCATGTTATGGTATGGGCAAGGATATCATCAAATCACTTGTGCGGACCGTATTTTTTTTATGGGTATGTGAATGGAAAATCTTATTGCATATGTTACAATCTTGGTTAATACCTCAGCCTCAAGACAAGGGAATCATGGGTCTGTGTGGTTACAGCAGGATGGGGCTCCAGCACATTTTGCTATTCAGGTGCACGAGTTCCTTGATGAACAATTTCAAGGCTGCAGGATTTGCCGTGGCTCACCAACATCTCCAGCCCAGCTGAAATGGCCACCACGAAGCCCGGACCCTACCACGCCAGACAACTCATTATGGGGAATAATCAAGTCCCATGTGGCGTAACGTCGTACACGATGAATAAAGAATTGCGCCAAAGTGTGAAGGAAGCCTTTTGTTCCATAACTCCCGAGATGCTTCGCAAGATGTCAATGAGGACTTGGAGATGGATAGAACTCTGTGTATGGCAAGATGGTGCACATATAGATTCCCCGGATTCATAGTTTTTATATGTAAGTCTCCACTATAATATGAAACTAGGGGTACGGGAACTTCTCGAACACCCTGTACATAGACCACTTAGAACACTCAGAAATTAGTAAAATTAACCGTATATCATTCTGGTGCAGATTTGTAGATGATATCTTTGTTGTTATAGACTGCAGGTTTACAAACAAAAAAAACATACTTGAACAGCTAAACAAAATAGATTCACATATAAAATTCACTATGGAAACTGAGAAAGATCATACTCTGAATTATCTTGATTTATCTGTCACCAAAACTGAAGACCACTTGATATACAAAATCTATAGAAAACCTACACAAACCTCCAATACTATAAAAGTCGATTCCACTCACCCTAATGCACACAAAAAGGCGGCATACTACAGTATGATATACAGAGCTTTCAGCATACCCCTGTGCCAGGCAGAATTAAATAAGGAACTATAAACCTAATTCATGAAATAGCGGAGCATAACAGATACAATAGACACATGATAAACAATACCATTCACAAAATAAAACATCAATCAAAATCCAAATTAAGTAGAAACAACAAACCTAAGAAAGACTACGCACTTTTTACCTTTAACAACACCCACACCCACCTCATAACTAATATTTTCAAAAGACGCAATCAAGAATAGCTTACAGAACCACACTTAATAATGCTTCCATTTTACATAACACTAAATCAGTCAATGAAAACAACAAATACTGCCACTCAGGAGTATACCGCGTAAAATGCAACGATTGTGAAGCAAGCTACATGAGGCGCACCAGCAGATGTTTTTCTATTCGCTACAGCGAACAGATCAATGCCACTAAATATAATCGCTTTTGAGCCATAGGGCAACATGTCGAGGAACACAAGCATAAGTTCACTAATATCGAGAATGACATGGAAATTTTAAATATGAACCCCACAGGCCCATTGCTCAATATAATGAAAGATTTTTATATCAATTAGGACCAATATGCTAATCCCAACCTCAAATTAAATGAAATCACAGATAAAACATTCTTTTCAACACAGCCATTCCCATTCTAAAAGACACATATTTAAAAAGAATCAACAGACACAAACCCACACACAACCCAAAAGAGACCCCCCACTCCACACCACTCCTTCCAGAGGCTGCTTCCCCGTCCTCACCACCTATCAATCTGAACACTACAACAGCCACACAACGTACACGCAACAGTGTGCAGCACACTCCCGACTATACCTGAGGACGTATCCAACCCACACGTAAGTAACACACACTCTATAGCACACAAACCATTTAGCAGACACTGTATCAATTATTTTAATTTCTACTTCCTTTTTCATTCTTAGATTTTTGAATTTACCTGAGCATAAATACAAGTATGAAGAGGGGAGCTCTATCAACTTACTTTCTTTAATTTCAATATGTCATACAGAGCATGATATGCCTCAACAAGGATCCTGAAAACTAGCATGTATCAGCAACAACATAGACTAGGAATGAACATAGTACCTGTTAAACAAGATACAGAACCTCAATCTACTGAACGCAACGTTCCCGGCAAAATTGCGGCCCAACAATGCACCTTGATTTTATCTGGACATAATGCTGGCATACTGCATAGATATTTGAAACTGACAAAAAAACCTCAGTGACCCCTTATTTCTATAAGAACTGTACCATATATTTTTAACTTCAGCTATACAATTTTTGGAATATGGGGTATTCATGGGACGGGAGCATGCCAAAGCCCTTCATTGTACCATATGTATATATCTTAACATTAGTATTATATTAGGATAAGGCATTCTTGTTTGATTAGTTTTTAGTAATGTTTTATGTACAATCGCTATTAAGCAGGTTCACCAACAGCTGATGATGACCTATTTACAGGTCGAAACTGGTACTCTTCTAGTGTACATAACTCTAAACATTTTGTAAAATAAAGTATTGATTAGGTGGAAAATTCATCCTTCCTACTTGTGAGAACATGTTAAGCGAGAAAACAGACTACTGAATACACGAAGAAAAAAAAAACTATCCAAGTGGGAGAGAGGGGTATGGAAACATTTAACATGTTTTTCTCGATATAAGCGCATTTATTTTAACTACAATGGTTAACTATCTTAGGTCTGTAATGACTTAAAATTTATCATATATTCATTTATTTAAACACCTTGTTCCACCTTGTCAATACTATTAACAGTTAGTTGATAAAGTGACAGATTAAAATGATACTGTACACAACAAGTTTGGTCTTTCCAGCTAACAATTGATCCATTAAAAGGATAGTTGTATCTGGCTTGCGTGTTGTCTATGTCAAACCAAAGAAAGATTGAGCAGGACCATGAATTAGTAGTAGTAGCAGCAGCAGCAGCAGCAGCAGTAGTAGTAGTAGTAGTAATACTACTAATACTAATAATAATCAAGAATCCTGGATAAGGAAGTTGGAGATTACCACGGTGGGTTCCGGAAGGGTCGTTCCTGTGCTGAGCAAATCCTCAATTTGAAATCAATAATTGGCCAAAGAGTGCTGAACAGCAAAATTATAGTGATTACTTTCATCGACTTCAAAAAAAACCTTTGACTCGGTGGACAGAGAGACCCTAGATAAGATCATCAGAGAATTTGGGGTCAAAACCAAACTGGCAAACAATATTAAAGAAACCTTAACAGGCACAACTTCTAAGGTGAAATTCATGGGAGAATTGTCTCAGTCATTTGAAATTAAGACAGGTGTGTGACAGGGTGATGGATTATCACCACTACTATTCTACTGTGTCCTGGAGAAGATAATGAGAATTTGGAATTCTGAAACTGAAAATCAAGGGATAACAGCAATATGCTTACGAAGAAAATCGGGAGGAATCAAAGTCAACTGCTTGGCCTTTGGTGATTATTTTGCGATACTTTCAGAAAACTTAGAGGAAGCGGCCATACAAATCAACCCCTTAGAAAAGATCGCTAGCAAGACGAGGATCTCAAAAGAGAAGACCAAGTTCATGATGAATAACAAACGTGGACCAGAATTTCTTGAAGCACAGACTGGACAGATTCAGAGGATTAAAGAGTTCAAATACTTCAGTGAAATCATACAAGAGTACAGACTAGATAAAGCTGCTGTAGACGATTGTATCTCAAAAATGGAGAGAGCTTATCTACAACAAGAAATGCATCTCATGCCATGCCAAAATACGGCATTACAACACTGTAGTAAAAAAAAAAAAGCCTGTATGCTAGTGCCTCTCTATGAATTACAAGTTGGAGAAGCAGGAAATCCCAGAAAGATGAATAATATGGAAAATCTTGGGCCCAATCCAGACAAACTCGGTGAAAACATCAGAACAACAATGAAGCCTACAAAAATATAGAGAATATTTCACAGACCATGAAAAAGAGGAGGTTACCATTTCTTGAAGACAAAAGACCAAGAGGGCGATCAAGACTCAGGTACAAGGACATGGTGGAGATTGACATTCAACAGCGAGGACATACTTTGGAAAGCATCGAAGGTGAGAAGTTCAGAGACGGCAACTGGTGGAGAAGCCTCGTTCGCCGACCCATCGCTTAAGATGGAACGACGTGGGATATGCACGTACCATTTCTCAAACATTTGTACAGAATGGACAAAACCAGACTAACCAAAAAATATCTGACTACCTGCAGAACAAGAAGACGGCGACAGTATGGATTAAGGAAGTTTGTAAAGATCTAGAGAAGACCAACATTCAGGAAGTTCAGATGCTAGACAGGAAAGAAATGTTGGACCATGATTCAAAATTTGGAAGGGTTTCAAGTTGAAAAATCTGCGAAGACTGGAAGAGCCTGGATGGATGAACAGAAGAAACAGCATAGCATCCATATGAAGGAGTACTGGACAAAGAGGAAACTTCATACAAAGAAAAGATGAAATCATAAGGTGATCCAAAGTGCCAATTCGTAAAAAAAATGTTATTGGCTTTACATCCCGCTATCTATTTTTACGGTTTTCAGATATGCTGAGGTGACAGAATTTAGTCCAGCAGGAGTTTTTACGTGCCAGTAAACCTACAGACATGAAGCTGACATATTTGAGCACCTTCAAACAACAATGCACTGAGCCAGGATTGAACCGCCCAAGTTGGAGTCAGAAGGCCAGTGCCTCAACTATCTAAGTCACTCAGTCCGGTGACCATGAAGTAAATGAAGTGGCTGAGATGGTAAGAGCCGCTAATAATTAACAGTTTTCGAAGCATCAATCTAGAATTTTATACAGATATTCAAAATGATAATGACAAGACATTCTTAGCGAATTTTTCATTATATGCTTTGTATTAACAATAATAAAAGATTTGAACTGATGTTTTTATAGTTGCCGCCTGCATCATATCTTCGCCCTGTCCAACATCAGCTGTAGCTGCATCTCCCTCTAGCGTCACGTGATCACAGCTGATCATCATAGCGGGATCTCACTCTTCTGAAGTAGTCTCCGCATGGTCTATGGTGATGTATTCAGAGAAAGTCATACCGAGATCGGACTTCTGCCGTAACTCCTCCCAAATTTATCTTCATTGATGTCTTCTTTTTCTCCTTCTTCATTTAACGAACCAAAACCATACTTGATGAAGCAGTTCTTGGTTGTCGATGAAGGAATAGCGTCCCAGGCATCAGTCACATTCCAAATATCATCCATCATGTTCCACTTGCGTATTTCTCCTGCTGGAAAAGGTCAAGTCACTTTCTGTATGCACGTTTCACATATGAAATTATACCTTGATATAGGGGCTGCAAGTAGCTCGTGGTGTTGGCTGGCAGAAAAAGACGACGCACAGGTTTTAAAATTAAATTATGTTTGTGTGCAGCGCACTGATCGAACAACAGAAGTATTTTTCTGTCCTGGCATGCCATCTTGCGCTCAAGGTATACCAGCCACTCCTAAAAAATGTTGCTTGTCATCCAGAAATTTTTAGATGCCTTGTATTTGCATGGAAAGTGCCTGATGCCCTTAAAACATTGTGGGTTCTCAAACTTGCCTATGACGAGGGGAGGAAGTTTCTCGCTTCCGTCTGCATTGCAACACAGGACTGTGACAATATCCTTGTAAGATTTCCCACCATGGCACTTCTCCCCTTTGAAACTATAAGTCCGTTTGGGCTCGGCATTAAAAAAAAATGCAGTCTCAGCATCACTGAAGATATTGCTTGGTGCATACGAATTGATGTGTGAGCCACACTTTCTTGCCAACAGTCTGCATCGCTAGTGTTCACTGATTCTGCTTCTCTACACACTGCATGCCACGTGATATTGTGCCTTTCCTTAAAACACTGAAGCCACCCGTTTGAACACCAGTTAATTCGCCTTTCCCTTAATAATTTCACCATCAACAGGGATATTGTTCGCTCGAACATGCTGAAACCACTCGATCAATTCCACCTAAAAAATATGAGTGTTTAGCTCCTTGAATGCACTGTATTTACACCCTGTATTTCTTGAGCTTGAGACTATGGTGAAACCCATGTACCGCCAGCCTATTCAAAACACTTCTCACGTCATTATTTGAACCGGTCCAGCTGCGGTCAATCATAGCATCAGCTGAATAGAAATCCAGGCTGATTTCTGCTTGTTTTCTCTTTCTCTCTTGGAGAACTACTTCTTGTTGCGTATGCGAAAGCTGCATTCTTATTTTCAAGTCTTCCAGTAAAAAAGTTTCTTTGGATAATACAGTCGTGACGGTGACATCTTGGAGATGCCCAGTGTTCGTTTCAGAAATGTGGCCTTTACATTTTCAATAGTTCGAAGGTCGGACACCGTTAGTCTTTCCCAAATAAGTTCCATACCATATGTGAAAACTGGACGAAGCGTATGGGTTACACATAAAGAGATTGCCTTCTCGATCGCGTACGGTGCATATATGGAAAATGGCGATCATATCGTCTGAATAACGAAATAATGTAACAAGAAAAATGTTGGTCATAAAACAGGATGAATTTTGGTTTTAATTTGAGAAAATATGGTCAAACTGGTAAAGAAAAGAGTTCGATTTTAATTCGTTAAACTGAAACTACGAAATTCGTTAAAACGAAATATTTTAACATACAACAAATAGGGAAAAAGGAAGGGACCAAAAAAAAATATTCATTATTCTGAAAATTTCGTTATACTGGTGTTCGTTACAGCAGAATTCTACTGTAATGAGGAATGCACTAATGAGGTTTCACTGTATATGCCCGAGAAAACATTTTAGAGATTACCGTTTCTATTACATGAATGTGGAGAGTAGTACGAGGCATTACTGAGTAACATTAAAAGAAACATACGACAATGTTTGCTACAGTATGATGGCCTTGATATACTTGGCTTGGGCACACCAGGACCTGACTTTAATACATGTTTACTGGTTCAATGATGTTTCTTCAATCTTTCAATACTGAAAGTGAAAGGAAGACAAAATTTGACGAAATCAGTTCTAAGAAACATCAAAAAGTATTATCATTCAATCTACAGAGTATATGAGCAGAATACAGTGTAGGTAAAGAGACAGAAAGTCCCATGAATATTGCCTACCTCTCATCTCTCCAGGGCTTCTCCACCCTCTCAACAATGACTTCCCTAGAAGGATGAGATGCTTTTTGACGGCTTGATTTCTTTTCGTACTTATCATAGTAATCTGCTGGCGGAGCTCTATGCTGTTGGTGAGGCTGTGAATGGTGCTTACTGCTACCACGCTCCGAACGCCCCCCTCCTGCATATTCTGCTTCCACACGAATCGCTCTGGCATCACCCGGTTCATAATGTACACGTCGCCAATACTCTCCACCTGCTGAGCCTCTAGATTGGTGGTGATAGTAAGGAGATTCTGGCATTTCCTCGTAGTGATCAAGAGCCACACTTCCTTCTCGATATCGAGCCTCTGGATCTTTTAGTCTAGAAAAAGAAAAATTTCCTGAAAACAAAATTATAGGGGAAAGAAAACTAAATTGTAGCATTTTCCACATTACAAAGCTGAAAATCATTGCTAACCCCTGATCTTATATTATGGAAAAGAGCACAACCATAACACCAATGAGGTGAACCTCAACACAAATAAAATGTTCAGCCCAGCACATAGCTATGGATCCAAATAAAATGAAGACTGGTGAAAGGGGAATATGCTAAACATTACTATACAGTAGAAGACAGTTTAACTGTGTTCAAGTTGTGTGTGTACTGACAAAGGACAGACAATTCATCACTAAATGCAATAGAGAGCTATCAGACTTCACTACAGTGAGGACAAAGGACAAAAATTATTACTAAGTTCCTTGTGGAAATGATACAAATTTACATCCAAATATTATTTAAGACATTATCAGCAACTTTAGCCTGTATGTATGCATTAATACTTTGTGATTTCTTTCACATCACCATTGGTCAGCAAGAAAACTGTTTGTTATCAAGGGAAAAAAAAAAAAAAAACCCTCAGCAGAATGAATGCACATTTTTAACAAATCAACAAAACTACTACAGTATAACCCTGATTTTGCACAACCTTGATTTAGCGTAAACCACCATTTTAGTTCACAATGGGGCAAAACCCGCACTGAGCATTAAGGAAATGTTAAAATTCTCATTATTTCTGTATGTTTTGGTTATAGGACACTAAAAACCTATGAAAAAGACGTCATAAGCTTGCTAAGGATGATTCAAGGCAGAAGAGGAAAAGAGGAATTTAGAGCGCAGGCAATTAGGGCTAAAGTGAGATGTCGGACTCTGATACACATCAGACCGCGGCCGCTGTAGAAGCTACAGTAGAAGTCCGCTATAGCGAGTACGGCATATAACGAGAACTCAGTTATAGCGACAACTTTTTTCTGTCCCTTCAAAATTCCTATATTAAACTGTGTATCGTCCTTCGGTTACAGCGAGAACCTGATCACTGGCACATCCGTTATTACGAGCGATTAAGCACGCACGATTTTTTTCGTTACCGATATTTATTCAGTCCAGCAATGATATTGCATGCGATCGATTACCTTCGGCATCATTTCCTCGCTATGTGCACTAGCGATTTCTCTCGTCGACATTCCAAGGCGATGCGTGCACTAGCGATTTCTCTCGTCGACATTCCAAGGCGATGTCGGAGTCGATTAGTAATATCCGTCGACAGCTGTTCCGTAAAGAATATTCAAAATGAAAGAGAACATATTTTCGTAATAAATGCGTAAATAACGTGTCCGATAACGGTAGTTAACTCGTTAAAAATTAAGGCCGACTAAACGACCGTTTAATTTTGAGGCTAAATACTGCAATTAAGTAAGAATGGGATACACCTCGAGATATGGCAGAGTGCTTAATTGATTTCATAGGTTAGTTTGTATTTTGTCGCATCTGGTTAAATTACGGAAAGGCTATTATGAAAACACATAACGAGAAAGGTATAATTTCTCTACCGGCGCTTGAAGTGTGTTTTCATCATACGTATAGTACGGTAAAGTGAGGATATGTGACGCTGTTTGAATAAGAAAACTGAAATGTTTGCAACAAAATGCGATCGATCATCTTCGGTATGGTATAGTTTTCTCACTTTGAGCATTTGCGAGCTCTCTCGTTGACATTCAAAGGCGATGGAGTTGATTAGTAATACCCATCGACTGCTGTTCTCTAAAGAAAATTCGAAATGAAAGAGTATAACAAGTTTTCGTAATAAATGCGTAAATAACGTGGCTGATAGCAGTTCTTAACTCGTAACAATAAAGACTGAATAAACGATATCTTAATTTTAGTGTTATATACGGAAATTACGTGAGAATGTGATACACCTCAAGATATGGCAGAGTACATCACTGATTTCAGAGGATATTTCATATCTTCTCGCGTCTAGTTACGGCTATTTACATGTACATTTTTTGCGAGGAGGTTATTTCTCTACACGTGTTTTAAATATGTTTTCATGATAGGCTACATATACGGTTAGGTTAGGTTAGGTTAGGTGACGCTGTGTGAAGAAGAAAGCTGAGGTGTTTGCCATAGAAATCTCTGGAGTGATACCATATTTCTCCGAATCCAAGACTTTTCTTTCCTCAGAATCTCATGCGAAAACTCACTCAAGGGTTGTTGCATTCGCAGCCTAACAGTAAGTTAATGGATACCACTGGCAACTACCGCGGTAACCACGCTGCTTCTTTTCACACGCGCACAGAACTCATTGACAATAAACGACCGCCTTTTTACTACACATCGCTACCGGTTGTACAGTGTACAGTGCCTGTGCGTTTCTCAAATCTGCAGAATGGCATCAAAACATGCGACCCTTCGAATTCTTAGAAAAACCAAGTCTACTCAGTGGCAGAGTCATAACGCGTCTATTGTACTTGACGCTTAGTAAAATGAAGGTTTATAGAGAGCAGGAATATTTTCGTGATGGATAGTCGTATTGTAAAGATATGTGGAAAAGGTATTGGCAGCAAATTTTCAACGGGTTCTAGTCGATATTATGATGCCAATTTTAAGTTAATGTTTATTAAACACTCAGAAATGTAGAATAATTGTACAGCCGCAAGAAAATACGGCATAGGCCTAACTAAAGCCAATATTTGGAGTTAGCGTGAAGACAAAGAGCTAAACAAATGCATACTGTACAAAAATGCATTCAGTGGTCCGCAACAAGGACGCTTTAAAGAAGCCGATGATGAAATTGTGAGGTATGTGCACGAAAAACGCAAGGGCGGTTGACCATAACGTGGCGCAATAAACTCGTTCGTTGACTTTCAACGTTCGCGATTAGGCCTATACATCGCTAGCCGTTGAATGTGGCTGCACCCGACAAGTGAGATGTGCGTGTAGCGGTAGCCGGTTATATCTAACGCTGCGTAAAAGTAACAGTTTTACAGACAGCAAGAATAATTTCCCCATGGATCGTTGTAATGTAGAGATGCATGGAATAAGTATTTCTGGAAAATTTTCAACGAGTTCTCTTCGATATTATGATGCCAATGTTAAGTTAATGGTCCTTTAACCCGTGGAAATAAAGAATAATGGTGCAGCTGCAAAAAAAAAAAAAAAAAAAACCCCGGTGTGACGCAAGTCTATGTTCGGCGTCAAAAAATAGTCTAAAAATGCATAGGCCTGTATGATTTTACAAACTTCTTTTTGAGCCTGATTAAAATTTTTTGAAGGAAAAAGTGATCTTGGATTCGGAGAAATACGGAACTATATTTTTTTCAGAATGAAATTAAACATACACTTTCACTTAGTATAGATAAGAAAAGTGTTTTTCCACCAATCAATACACAATTTATTTTAAATAGATTAAACTAGTACCGGTTTCGGCTCTTTAACGGCCATCATCAGCTAGTACATGATTTGTTTCCAGCCATTAGACAATTCACAAGTTGTTATTGTATTAGACATCCGGATGTCTAATGGGGGATGGAAATGTATACAGTAGCATGTAATTAAAATATCAGTAGTCAAGGTAAAAAGTTACAATAAGTTAGAACATGAGTATGTAGGACATATTAAAACATATGGGTCATAATATAAAACACTTAACAAGTTTTAACACATTAAAATTTGGTAAGTATAGGTAGACACTTGTTAAAAATTTTTAGTTCATGTTACATAGGTTCCATTCTTCTATCTTCTGTGTAGTTCCTTTGCTTTTATGTTATGTTGATTTTAGCTGTGTATGGTATGATTGGGGTTAGCGTATTGGTCTAAAGAAATGTAGAAATCTTCGGTTATGTTGAGCAGTGGGCCCTTGGAGTTTATGTTTAGTATCGTCATGTCGTTATTTATGTTTGTGAAACTATGCTTGGATTCTTCTAAATGTTGGCCTATTGATGAGAAATGGAACATTATAACATAACATAACATAACATATCATATCATATCATATCATATCATATCATATCATATCATATCATATCATATCATATCATATATCATATCATATCATAACATTAATGATATTACTGAAAAAACCAGTATCATTTTTGACAAAGCCATTCCAGCATTAAAGAATGATTACCTCAAAATAGTAAACACACGCTCCAACAAACCAACGAATCACAAGCCCGACCCCGCCCCTACTTCCCCAACGGCCACTCCTTCTTCCCCTCCACCTACATACCCCTCCACAGCTAATATGAGCCCCAGACGCACTTGCAGTAGAACACAACAAGCCTTCAAACACATCGGCACAAGACTTCCACAACAACTAAAGCAAGTACCTTATTTCACGGCATAATCGTCACACTTTTTATACCAAAATTTTCGAAAAAAATTGTAGGGTGCAACCATTATACGATGAATATTTAATACCAGTATTTGTATTACTCAAAAAATGTATTTATAACTAAATTGTATTTGATACAAATTTAAGATGCACGTAATACTCGCGTTTATACATCAAAATAATTAAAATAGTCTAAAACAAAATTCATAATTTTTCGCAACAATTCGGCGAACGTTTTTCCAACCTGAAAATAAAAATGAACGTATTAAGTTAATTTGTCATTAATTTGAGTATTAAAGTTAAAATATTACACTTGCAAAAAATTATCGCTTTGTTGTGAAATGCGGACTTACCGGTACGCAATTTATTCCAAATCTTCGGTGTCGCTATCGCAGGTTTTGCTATCTGATGCGCCGTCCTCGCCTCTGTTAATACCAGTATCAGATTCTTCGTCTCCCTGCCACACTGCGTCATCTTCGGAACCGTCTAGTGCATTCGAAATCCCAGTCCTTTTGAAGCTCTTGGAGACTAGTTCAGGTGGTATAAGATCCCAACTCTTCTTCACCCACGAGCATAACAAGTCCAAGGGTGGACGCCTGATATTTCCGGCGGGCGTCAATTGCTGATCGCCGCTCATCATCCACTCGTTGTAAAATCGACGTAAGTGCTCTTTAAAGGGTTTATTAACACATACGTCTAGTGGCTGCAAAGCAGATGTTAGGCCACCAGGAATGACTATCTGTCGTGTCTTATTTGTAGTGAGAATTTGCTTCACTTCGTTCACGAGGTGACCTCGGAAACTATCTAAAACAAGCAGAGCTGGTTGTTTTAGTAGTGCACCAGGTCTTCTATTCCACACAGTTTTAACCCAGTCCAGCATGAGTTCTACGTCCATCCAACCCTTTGGTTGCACTCGTACATGAATTCCACGGGGAAACTGTATATTCTTAGGCATCGTTTTCCTCTTGAAAATGATGTAAGGCGTCAACTTTCTCCCGTCAGCTGTAATGGCTAGCATTGCCGTGCATCGCAACTTCTCACTACCGCTAGTTTTCATTAATACACTCCGTGATCCTTTTAGCGCAATAGTGCTGTTACGAGGCATATCAAAAAAGATTGGAGTCTGATCGGCATTACCGATTTGAGAAAGCAAGTACGAAGTTACGTATGACAAATCGGTGAAAATTTACAATCTTGTCCGTGTAATCAGCAGGCAACTTTTGGCTTAGTGTTGTTCTCCTTCGCACTGACAGATTGTGTAGTCGCATGAACCCCTTAATCCACCCACGAGTCGCCTTAAACTGAGTTACCGGTATGTTGTGTTTGCGCGCGACCTCCTGTCCCTTAATTTGTAACATTTCATATGATACACTGCAGCCATTGTTACGTATTTCACTGACGTACCTAAACACTTCTTCGTCAATTATAGGAAACTTCCCTGTTTTAGGACCTCTAAACGCGCGTCTAGAAGGGTTTGTGCTTTTTAGCTCGTTTTTTACTTTCTGCCAGTCACGCACCAACTTTTCACTCACAGAAAATTTTCTTTCTGCAGCTCTGTTCCCGTGCTGTTCAGTGAAGGCAATTACACTTAGCTTGAAGCCCGCAGAATAGTTTCTATATTTACCCATAATCGCTTATAAATGCTTCACACGTTAATGTTTTGCGATATAAATGACTTTCCGTAATTGTTCACTATTAAAACAAATTATTTCTGCAAACACCCAAAACACAAATTAAAAACTTAAATTCTCACGCACACATGTCTACAGTAATCACGTAAATCTGAAACAAATAAATGCATCTGTGATCTGTCCATTCCAGAGCAGCCAATACTGTTAGGCAGCAAGGAAGCAGGCAACAATTTATCAGTTTAGCTCGTTGGTTGCGACACACTACTGCGCTTGCGCAAAGCTCGCAAACCGGAACTCTAGCTAGCGCGGTGTAGATCTACTGTATAGTTGACTGTATTCCGAGACGTCAGTAACAAACATTCATTTTTTTCAATTTCTTTTAAACATACGGTAATTAGGTTAATATTTCTTCCCAGTTATTGATGATTTTACATTACATTACTGACGAGTTTATAAAATAAAACTTTAATAGCATTGGATAATAATTATCTTGACTGCTTGGATAAAAGTTTTCATCCCATGCCCGGACACTTATGACGTAGTAGTAAGATAAGAGTCTAGCGATGACAACTGAGGCATCGTAAATAATTCCGTGGAAATCTGCGTTATCGTCTTGGATTTCACTTCGTGCGCAATAACACAGGAGCCGGCCCCATAGTGTAGGGGTAGCGTGCTTGCCTCTTACACGGAGGCCTCGGGTTCAATTCGCGGCCGGGTCAGGGAATTTTACCTGTATCTGAGGGCTGGTTCGAGGTCCATTCAACCTACATAGCCGGTATTTCCTGGCGACGTTGCCGATAAGCGATAACTTACAGCCTTACGTATTTCAAATGGGAACTCATAATATGTAGGTGGTGAATAAATAGTACACTGTCTCGCGACCACGTTGTCAAACTGCCGATAGCCTACCGGTAAGCATAATATGTAGGTGGTGAATAAATAGTACACTGTCTCGCGACCACGTTGTCAAACTGCCGATAGTCTACCGGTAAGCCATGCGTCGTACATATACCGGTATTATTTATTTATACGTTGTGCAACATGTCGCAAACGTGACTGTGTTGCCAAATTGCCCATAAACCATACACGTATTTAAATTGCGCATTCATGTGCAACTTACGTTGCAGTTCCATTTACCTTTTAACCAGATTAGTGAACAAAATTTGGACGTGCGACGATTATGTAATTAAAGGTTTAAAGTCCGATTTTTGTATTGAAAATAAAGGATGCGACGATTACGCGGTGGCGACGATTATGCCGTGAAATACGGTACTCTTTCCATACACACACCAGGCATTCCTTCATACACACACCACTGGTATACTTATCTTATCTTTACAGGCTACAACCACAAACGTAGACGAGAGAGGTGTTGCCACCAACTACTTCTAATTGAAACTCAAGGCCTGCTGTTTACTATATTAAAACTTACCAGAGTACATCACAAGTTGGAATATATAACACAATATAAAAAATTTCTTCATGACAAAGGTCCATATCAATTGACGCATACCAGCTTCAGAACTTTCTCGAAGATTACCATACACAGCTAAAATCAACATAACATAAAAGCAAAGGAACTACACAGAAGATAGAAGAATGGAACCTATGTAACATGAACTAAAAATTTTTAACAAGTGTCTACCTATACTTACCAAATTTTAATGTGTTAAAACTTGTTAAGTGTTTTATATTATGACCCATATGTTTTAATATGTCCTACATACTCATGTTCTAACTTACTGTAACTTTTTACCTTGACTACTGATATTTTAATTACATGCTACTGTATACATTTCCATCCCCCATTAGACATCCGGATGTCTAATACAATAACAACTTGTGAATTGTCTAATGGCTGGAAACAAATCATGTACTAGCTGATGATGGCCGTTAAAGAGCCGAAACCGGTACTAGTTTAATCTATTTAAAATAAATTGTGTATTGATTGGTGGAAAAACACTTTTCTTATCTATACTTTGAATCTGTCAATACGGAAAATGAAATTTATAAATAATAATACTTTCACGTAGTATCGGATTACGAAAAATAACAAACAAGTAAGCCATAGTGTGGATATCATCTGCGGAAACGCAAGTTTTGAACAAACGGATTGCCGTTTCACACTGATTTTAAAGTGCATGAAGGGTTTTCCGACTTTTATACAAATATCTGATATAACGACAATCCGTTATAGCAAGTAAATATTTTGCTGTTGTGAATTCTCGCTATAACGGACTTCTACTGTATTTATTTTTTTTCCTAGTTGCTTTACGTCGCACCGACACGTATAGGTCTTATAGTAAGGATGGGACAGGAAAGGGCTAGGAGTGGGAAGCAGGCGGCCGTGGCCTTAATTAAGGTACCGCCCCAGCATTTGCCTGGTGTGAAAATGGGAAACCATGGAAAACCATCTTCAGGGCTGCCAACAGTGGGGTTCGAACCCACTATCTCCTGTATGCAAGCTCACAGCTGCGTGCTCCTGACCGCACGGCCAACTCGCCTGGTCGCTGTAGAAGAAGAGAACCTTTTAATGACAATGTTATTATAACCTTCGAAAATTTCTATATTAATCTGTGCAATATTCTTCAGTTACAATAATAATAGGAAAAGCACCCGAAAGGGCATATACAATATGATTACATCAAATTTGAAATTATTCTTTGCTAATTTGCGTGATGCTTTTGGTCCTTTTTGAACATAACACAATATGGTATTTTTCGCAGCACTTTCCACAGAGTGAACATATGCAATTCCCGTTTGGTAGGTGGAATTTCTTATTGGTACATAACTTGTGGTGGTAGCCATGAATGGTTAGTCTTGTGATTGTGTGTCTTTGTTCTTCGTTAGCGTTTGTCCATGATCTGTCTTGCATTGCATCGGTACTGTAAAATTCCAAGTCGATGTCCATTCGTTTCCTTTGTCTAGCAGCTAGAAGTGCCTGGTAAGCGTCAGTAGATGGCAGGCTTAGCTTATACCTGATATCCTCTAATTCATAGGCAAGTCTCGATGGTGCATACTTCCCTATTCGCAGGCAGTGCTTTATGAATCTTGCTTTCACCTTTTCAATTCTCTCGAGGTTCTTGTACGTTCTAGTCTAGTTCTATGCCATACGTTATTATTGGTGTTATTGTGGCATTGAAAAGTCATAGCTGTATTCAGCGATAAGCGATGAAGGTTCTTGAGTCCACATATGTATTTAATAGCCGTTGTTGTCCTTTCTTCCACATGGTAGCTGAATGATCGACCCGTTGTCTGCAGGGTGATGCCTAGGTATTTAAATTTATTAACCACTTCCATCTCTTCGTTGTTCAATAATAGCGTGTCCTTTGGTGATGCTGTTCCCCCATTCCTGAATGTCATCTGCGCTGATATGTTCATGTTTACCTCGAAACCATTCTCCAGTGCCCATTTTGCCAGGGCGTTTAATGTCGTCTGTAATTCCTCTTTGTTGGGGCCCACTATGACCATATCGTCGGCGTACATCAGGAGGGTCGTCTCCATTGTATTTCGAAGGATATTGGTGATGTTCGCAGTGGCTATGTTGAACAGTGTTTGGCTAATGGGGTCCCCTTGTAGTACACCATTTGTCTGCCTGATTTTGTTAGATGTTGTTATTCCATCATCTACTACAATGTCGTATGTCAAGATGTCTTCTATTATTTTACTATTGTAGTGTGTCTTTCCAATCATGTCTTCGATGTTTTGTAGTAGTTGTTTTCTGTCTATGAGATCGAAAGCCTTTTTATAATCAATGAAGACTGCGTAGTATTTTCCCTTGGGCATTCTTAGTGCTGATTCTATTTCGCCCAGAAGAAATTTTACAGCTTGTGTTGTGTTTCTACCCTTCCTGAACCCGAATTGACATTCTGGTATTTTTGGGTCTACCTCCTGTTCAAGTCTCCTCGCTAGTATTTTAGTCTAGATTTTGAAGGTGTTATTCTCCAGTGCTATTCCTCTGTATGAATTTGTGTCTTTTGTTTCCCCTTTACCTTTGTATAGCATTTTAATCTTCGCAGTTCTCCAGCTTTCTGGTATTGTCCCTGATTGCAGGCATTTGTTGAAGAGGTTGGTCCATAAAGGAAGTAGTGTTTCCAATGAGTCTTAAGATTTCCATGCAAATATTATCTGGCCCAGGGGCTTTCTTACTTTTCGCTTTAGTGATGATGTCTGTAATCTCTTCTGGTGTTATCGGTGGTGGGTTTTGAGTCCGTTCCTCAGTTATGCTTCTGCACACAGCTACATTAATGTTCTGTTGATTTAGTATTTTCTTGAAGTGTTCTTCCCATTCTTTCATCGGTATAACTGTGGCTTGTGTTACATTTCGTTTCCTCAGGGCAATGAATGGGTCTTTCTTTGCTGCTTCTGCGATTCTATTCGCTTCCTTTTCCATGAATGCAGTTTTCGTTTCCTTCAAAAGTTGCTTGTAATTTCTCCTCTTAGTTTTATAGGTTTTAAGATCTTCATCTCTTCCTGTCCTTTTTGGCTACGTGTAACGCTTCTAGTGTTTCTGTACGCATTTTGTAACATTTTTCATTAAACCAGGGCTGAGCTCTACGTTGTCTTGGTGGAATAAGAGCTTGTTGAAGTATGTTATTTATTAGTTCTAATGCTCCAATTGTGTTGCCCTCATCTATGAGCTGCACTGAAGTTTCTATTTGCGTCTCGTTTTGTTTGAGGATATTTATATCAATCTTTCTTGATGGTCTGTCGTTGGTGGTCTTAGTAAAGTATTTTGTCTGCATATTTTCTATTTCAAATGTAGTTTCAATGGGGATATGTTTTCTGATTGGTGCTGCAGAAGACGACCATAAACCTTCTTGGGCCAGATTTCGAACATATTTTCCTCTATAAAATACTAAATCAATTGAACTGGTGCCGTTGTGTGCGAAGTATGTTTTGAGTTCTGGGTCGTTTACGAGTTTGAAGCCTTCCTCGCCGAGTGTTTCCAGGATCAGTTCGGTCTTGTTACTGATTTTATCTATTCTGCAGTTAAGATCTCCTGCTAAAAGGACTGACTCATCATGTTTCACCCCCGTCAATGCTTTCATTAAATGTTCTATTGCATCTTCCGTTGTCCAGTGTGGGGGGCATGTACAGGCCTACTGTTGTGAGAAGTGTTGTTCTTGTAATTAACAAATTGTCTTCTTTCGTGGCGCTGGTTATGTTTCCTATTAGTCGGTTTGAAGAAGCATGAAACAGCTCCCTCCGGCCTGCGAATGAATGTGTACTGTAAAATCCTTGGATGTGTACTGGTTCTAAGAGGAAAGTCTCTGTTGCGATTATAATATCTATGTTTACAAGTGTTTCGTGGGGAATATGTATCAAGGCATTTCTCGCACCTTCCGTGTTCCATAGCAGTAGTTTTAGCTGTGTGGTTTTATTAGTGTTGGGGCAGAAATTCCCATTCATTTCTTCCTTGGCTTCGCATGAAGCGAAATCTTCGGAATACTATATCCTTTGGCCAGAAGTCTGCACTATATACAAGATCCATATATTTGTATGGTATCCCTACCTTGAAGGATTTCCTGTTGCCAACCGTTCTGAGTTCTTCACATTCTGTCTCCCCTTCTATTTTGTTTTTCACTAGATATTTCTTTGTTGATTCTGTTGAAGTTCCCTTGCTTGCTCTACCAATAAATAGCCAGACTTTTCATTCTGCAGCCCTTAGCTCGTAGCTATCATCCGGTTTAGTTCCTGTGGATTCATTTGTTTTCCGTTTCTGTCTCCTTCGCATCTCAGCCCTTTCTTCTACAGTGTCCCGGTCATTCTTCCGTTGTGTAGAAATGTCCTGTATCAGTTCACTTTGATTCATATCTTCTTTGTCTTGATCATTGGGTAATTTAACGATGTCTCTTCTCTCTTTGTCTCTGCTTTCACCATTTTGATTTTCTACATTTGGACTATGTTCGGCGTTTCTGGTCGGTTCTTCATTCTCCACCCTATTTGGTATGTTTGGTGCTTTTCGTCTTGCAGTTACAATGAGGACCCTTTTACTGATTCATCCGCTATTACAGGCAAATTCGGGCGTGTTAGTTTTTATCCATTATCAATAATAATACACTCTACTCCAGCGTTTTACCGTATTTTACCGCAAACACCCTTGCATAATTTACGCATCCCAATATTTTTAGGGTCCAAAGTGGAGAAAAAGAAATGTTCACGTATCTGACACACGCACTTCTTTGAACATCCATCACGCAGCTGCGGATGCGTATCGAAATAAAGATATGAACTACTCAAGCAGCAGCCTCTGCCCAGCTTTTTACATTGGCTTAACTAGTAACACACTAGCTAAACGTATACACAGCCACTGCAGCAACTGCAAAAACCTCAACGTAGATCTGCCTGTCCCCAGGCATACCAAGGCACCATCAAAAAACGCTATATAAAAAAGGGAGAAGTTTCATCAAAATTGGTTATGCTTTCTTATTAAAATCAAACAAGATAAGTCCCATCAGCATAACAGACAGAAATTTAGATAACATTGGTTTCAGATCTCCTAAAGCATGAAATGTAGGATAAACTCAAATTACAATACTGTATTGATGAAGTGGTCCTTATCATCCCATAAATCATCAATACCGTCCAAAATGAAATTCATTTCATATGATAAACTAAAATTAGTTGATTCCAAACCATGTACAGATAAAAGTATTATTTTATTTATATTATTACAGAGGTTTTTAGAGCATAGTTGCTGGATATTTTGGACAATTTTACTGCATACTGTACCATACCATATCTGCATGGAACTGTCATTTATTGAACACTTCATGCATATATTAAAACTAGCACAGGGATGCGAACGTAGGAAAGCGCGCCAGACCTAGGCCACCCATGACGGGGACGAGTAGACCAGTGAAGGGAGAACACTAGCAGGATTCACAGATTAATCTCCATCTCTGCTAACTGAGCCACACCTAAGTGCTAACTGCAAGTATAAAAAAAGCGGGAAGAAACTGTTGTGGAATGCTTGCAAGATTAACGAATATGAGATAGGCTGGGAATGCCAAGAGATATTGAAGCTTCATGTTCAGAAAAAGGAACGGAATATTTTGGACAACTTTACTGCATACTGTACCGTATCATATCTGCGTGGAACTGTCATTTATTGAATACTTCATGCAAATATTAAAACTAGAGCAAGGATGCGAACGTAGGAAAGTGCACCAGACCTAGGCCACCCATGACGGGGACGTGTAGACCAGCGAAGGGAGAACATGAGCAGGATTCTCTGCTAACCCAGCCACCTAAGTCCTAACTGCAAGTATTAAAAAAGCGGGAAGAAACTGTCGTGGAATACTTGCGAGATTAACGGATATGAGGGAGGCTGGGAATGCCAATAGATATTGAAGCTTCGTGTTCAGAGAAAGGAACGGAATTTGTTGAGTGCTTTAGTTTCCCCTAGAAAGGGATGGCTGCAGAGATAAGATGAAGGTCGCTGTGTGAAGTCTCACTGTGTCAGGAAAGGGAGTTGTTTCTCTTTCCATTAAAGACTAGGGTCGAACTGCACCAGTTCGATGACGACTTTGCACCTCTGTGTTCCTGCTGGAGGCCAATGATTGCATTCCAAAGGGATGGCTGAATGACGCAGATGTTACCAACTTCCTCAAAAACAGGTGCATTTTCTTGTATGTCTATTTACAGATGCAGTGTTTAACGTGTATATTTCTTTGGTGTATTTTTCGTTTTGATAATTGTTGTCTCTTACAAGGGAAATAACCCCAATATGCTTACAGAAGAGATACCAGTTTCTGAACTCATTCATTTGCATATTGGAAATCATGCCAATAGTAGAGTCTGTGAATATTTTGGGGGATAAATTTTACGGTCCTGGAAGAGTGTGTATGTACTTGTGTCCCTAATTCTAAGGGAAGTTTGTAGCACGAACCTTGATAATCTTTGTCCAAGTTTAATAAATGTTGAGGAACGATAGTTTTCAGACTAGGAAGTTCACAATACCACAAGAGACATAAGGTATTTCTCATCACCGAAAACTTGTATTTGACCATATTTTGTGTGGGGGCCAAATCCAACATTTGATGAATATTGCAGTGATCATTTTGGTATCATGTTTTACGATGCTTAAAAGGGGAGAATTTCTATGTTTTATCGTAATAAATTTGTCCAACTGTAACATGCTGATTTATTATTCACAAATTGGTATCTTAGTTAATGTCCTACTTTTATTTCATTACAATAGTTATTGAGTTTTTATTTGACAAAATGAAGAACTGAAGGCGAATTCTGCTGATGAGCAGCAGAATGAAGGAAGCAGAGGGGCAGTAAGGTACAATATAAATCCTTGATCTAATCATAAAGCAGCAGAAGTGGATGAAGTTCAGCTGGAATTAGTGACATGGAATGGCCAGGTAAAGATAAAATAATTTTATGTAGTAATGGCATTAACATGGGACTTGGGTAAGGTACCCAGGTGGACAAAAGCAGCAACTGAAAAACATTAAAACCAAGAGAACAGAAAAGATCGCAACACCTGTCAAAATATTTCTTTGAGGATGCAATGTGTGGTTGGGAATACAGGAAGAAAAGAACTGTGATGATTGTGTGCGAAACAACAGCCTATAATGAATGCGAATATCATGTCCGGGAAGCCTGCCAAAGTACTTTTGAGAGATTTAAGGGGGAAAAAACAAAACAAAACAAAAAACACTTGAACACTCACAAAGGCCACCAATTCTTGTAACACCAAAATTACCAACAAAATATCAGACAGTATTTTGGACCAAAACATGTCTCTTTAAACACTGTAGAACCATTGAATGGCATGTTAATGGGCATTTTGTTCCATGAACATGAAGCACATTCCAAGTACAATTTTATATACCATATTTACTTGTGTATTAACCCTCCCCCCTTGGCTTTTCGAGACGAAGAAAATGAAAAAATAAATCTTGCATATAAGACCCCCCAACGTAATTCGTCAGAGAAGAAAAATGATTCCGCTTCGAAGAGGGTACAAGTCTTATTGCAGCTCTGATGAAATCACACAAATTTGTGAATAGTTTCGTCCGTACGACCTACTCAATGAAAACTCATCGAATCCATGCGGTACCTACTTCTGCGTTTCGTAGTTAAGAAAGGTCCGCCTCCGTAGCATAGGTCTACTGCAGTTCTGATGACGTCGCACAAATACTGTAGGTGAATAGGCCTAGCTTCGTGTCTGACCCGTGCATTGCAAGCATGCATCAGTCATGTTATATGTCTGTGTTTTGTAGTTAATAATAATCCGCCAGCGTAATGGTTAGTACAATTAGTCTGACTTTGATTCCCGGCACCATACTGCCAGACAGTTACGAATGGCAGGAAGGTTGATATGCGGTAAAAGCGGTACATGCAACTCCCCTCCACTGGCGGTGTGTCTAAAAAGAGCTATACCACCTTGGGATGAGGAAACGAGTTTACTTTAGTTGAGAAATATTCGCGGTTGTTGCTATTTATACACCAGGCGAGACCATTAACAAAGTGGTTGTATAATATCTCGTAACTCGGGTCAATATAGGTATACCTATATTTGGAGAGAGGTACAATAAGTTTAAAATGTGATAAAAGCTATCCAATTAAAACGATAATAATAATTTTATGTCCCCAAGTAGGCCTACTTTAAATGATTTTTGGAGACGCCAAACAAAACATACTAGGGTACGGGTATACGTTAATTAAAAAAAAAAGAGAGAACAAACATAAAAATGAAACATTATGATAATAAAACGCATTACCGCCACACCTGTAGATATCCATAAATGCGGTATATTTTCCTGTTACTTAATTTTATTCTTTCCGTCGAGGAACTTTTGGCACTATCAGGGCGATAATATACCTAACCTAAACAATGTGGTCTGTCTTATCTCATGGACAGCCGTTTACGTAAATTCTGATGTGATAAATGTAGAGAACAAGCAAGAAATGTACTTAAAGGTCTGTATTTCAACAGCTGCACTTACCAAAAGAATGTTTTCAGTTACTATGTATTACATTTGGAAGTACAACTCGTAACATCAGCTGATGGTCTGGCATGCCTTCTACAGCATCGCTTTATTCAGAAGGAGTGGCTTCTGCTACATATACACCAACTGGGAATATCAGAGACCATCTTCAGAAAACATTTGGGAATAGATTCACACTGTTTAGACTCTATAGTCGGTAACGAAATTATTTTTCAAAGGTTCAAAAAGACGGGACCTCGTATGCTCTCGATTGCAGTGCACGGCTCAAAAAGAATGAAGCCTGGCTGACGCGACTGACGAGACGGCAGTGAAGATGACGTCACTTGAAATGCTGACATGCAGGTATCAGGGCAGGGAAGTTGACAGCGCAAGGCGATAATATTCAAATGAAAGCAGTGATCAGGTTTAGAGTGTGATAGCCCTACTGCTGAACTGGCAGAGACAAATGACTGGCCATTAAGTTCTTTTGTATCAATATTTATGATAACACAATACTCTTATCCCTTTTTTATACGGGGTCGAGTGTAAAGTGAAACGAATCTTTGTGGCGAGTTTTTACGGCCGTATGCCCTTCCTGACGACAGCCTCACCAGAGGAATTAATGAGATGTAACGAATGACGTGATATGAGTAACTAAAAAGGACCTTTACATGTCCCGTAGGCCTAAAAGTCGTGTTCACCCTGCCTTCTGACGAAAATAGCCAGTATAACTTAAATACAGTGGAACCTCGATTCTCCGTTTTTGGAGGGACCACGCAAAAAAAAACGTACAACACAGGAAAACGGAAAATCTGGGAACGAATGAACCATCAACAATTTGGCTAAACATCACAAAAATGAAATATGTATACTTATAATCTTACAAACGCCCTTAAACCAAGCCAAACTACAGCCTACCGAGCAACCGCCCTCGGTCCGAAGGCCTGCAAATTACGAGGTGACGCATGGTCAGTGTGACGAATCCTCTCAACCGTTATTTCTGGCTCTCTAGACCGGGGTCACCATATCACCATTAAATAGCTCCCCAATTAAAGGTAATCGTAGAATGACCGAACCTGGAACCAGCCCTCATATCCAGGTAATCGAACCTCGGCCCTCCGGGTGAGAGGCAGGGAAGTTAGACCGCGGGGCTGGCTTCAAACGTTAATTACCGGTACGCAACTTAAAAATCTCAAAACTTTACATTCAGTTTTACCGGGGAAACTTTATCAATTTCCTCTGAAAACTTCATCATATTCCTTTGAAAACTTCTTTCAGTTCAGCAACTTTGATAAGCCAAACTCTTCGAAAAATCTAATACCCGTAACGCCAAGCCAAACAACAATCGACTATAAGTAGTTTTTCATTCTATAATTTAATAAAATACAGCACATTAGATACAAAACCGTCCAACATAATGGCAAAATCCTTTTTTTTTTTTAAATCTTCCATTGTAATTTGGTCACCGGTATACTGTTCCTAGTCAGTTTATGGAAATCTTGTACCGCGCATTATAAATTAAGCCTACATCAATTTTTAAAGGTTATGTTGAACTTGAGAATGTGGTTTAGAAAGTATCAATCCTCAAGTTCTTGAATACATTATATTTAGTTCTGCCCGTCACTATTCACAATCAAATTGGAAAGAGAAAAAATATCATTAACACTTCCTAAATTACGATTATTCACGACCTTGAGCTTCGCTGGAAAGCGCATTCGCTGTACAAGTCTGTACGAGTGCGAAATGATACAAAGTTTTTAAATGTAACGTGCGCAAATAAAACGACTGAGGCTTTTATAACATTTTAACACAAAAACATGAAATTCCCAGTCTTATATTAGGACGAAAACAGTATTAGGCAATCCCAAAACCTCTCATGGCTTTATGTAGGTATGTAAGGTGCAACATCTGTTCTGGTCTCGATAACATAATCGTATACGATACCGTAATATTAAAATACTAAATTTGTGTTACTTAAGAGGGAGCAGTTTCAATTCCTGCCTGAAAGCCCAGTGACTATACAGCGGCCTGAGGGAAATGCCAAAAAACTGTTCGGCGACACACTCGAAAAAAGTAAAATAATAAACATCTAACCCTGGACATAATGTAGACGATTTGCAAGTACGAACATTTGACGAAACTCGTTCTGTCTCCTACCAATTGTCGTGAGCACTCTCTGCTTTATGATTTCCGAGGATTCTCTAAACAATATTACAAATGCGATTGCTAAGATGATCCCTTATGCAAGTTCGTCGCCAATCACTTTTCCAGTACCGACACAGTAAGTTACTTCTTCAAATTACCACAATGACGGGACGTCAACACCAAGATCTACAAGCATGCCATGGCCGTCCTTTCGTAAGATACAGTTTCTTGAAAAACAAATGATCGAGGATTTAGCGTTGATGGGACTGAAATTTCTGGACGATTGATCCGGGAAATCGTTTCTTCGAGGAATGGTTAATGCAGGATTTTTACAACGTGATTTAATTAGGATGCTCGCGGACTACGCAATTTGAACGAATAATACGGGAAAACGTAGTTTCCGGGAACGTATAATCGAGGTTCTACTGCACATTCTAAGTTTGTTAAATAATAGTATAGAATGTTTACACGTACAATTTATAGCTCTTTATAGCCTAGAAGTCATGTGTTCACTGCACAAAATTTTGAGGTTATCGCATATTGAACCCCCCTTTACTCTATTTTTGGCTTAAAAGTGGGGAAAAAGTGGTCTAATACGCAAGTAAATACGGTAATAAGGAAATACCAATCTTCAATAATTATTACAAATTTAAGTGTTTATGACAACACACTGAAACTTGGGAAAAAAGCAGTAATTCATAACAGCTTGTCAACAGGAAAGTCATCGTCTTGCAAGATTTTCCTTTTCTTAAAAACTTTCAGAAACTAATCTAAAAATCCTAACTCTCCCAAAGCCTCCTACAATAACAAGAACACCACCTTTATTCATAACAAATTGTTATAAATTATTACAAAATAATAAAACATACACGTGTGCACACCCATGAGGAGCTTACCCCCATCTTTCAGAATCGTCTTTCAATATAGGACTGGCAGGTCGAGTGTAGTAATCGTTTTCTTTGTCAAGTTCTTCTTGGCCAAGACTAAGGTTCATCTTCTTTTCTTCAAAATCCATATCAGTTTCTTTCCGTTTGGTAGATTTGCGCATCATCTATATCCAAAGAGAAGGTATAAGATAAATACAAAATAAAATAAAAATAAATAACTGATCAGACAGACACAATGCCAACATACATTCTGAAGGATTCTATCTAAAAGTTTAGTACAGTTTTAAGATCATTCAATTTTAGAACATTTTGAAACGGGTAGAATTTAATTATTCTGCCTAAAATCTATCACAAGGCAACAAAGCCTGAACAAAAAGATAACTGGATGCAGATATACCGGTAAATCAAAAGACCCAAGTGCTAGCAAACACTTGCAATTAGTGCACTATCTAGCCTGGAAAGTGTTATATGCAGCAAATTTCTCCACCAGCCATACTACAGTACTTTTCTTTTTTTGTAATATCCAAAGCCATCTTTTTTCCATTTTGACTCAGTTAACTTACAAATGTTAGGCTCTTCAGTCTGTCGGCAGACTGAAGAGTGTAATAGTTGAAAAATATTACAGTACAGCCCGACAACGAGAAAACCAACCGACATGGCTTAAAATGAAGAATCCCTTATTTGCATCAAGACCTAACAATATGATAGTTTGTTCTTTTTTTTTTTTTTTTTTTTACAACTGGCTTTACGTCGCTGACTCGGATAGGACTTATGGCAACGATAGACTAGGAGTAGGAAGGAAGCGGCCATTGCTTTAATTAAGGTACAGTCCCAGCATTCGCCTGGTGTGAAAATGGGGAAACCATGAAAAACCATCTTGAGGACAGCTGACAGTGGGGTTCAAACCCACTATCTCGAGAATGGATACCAGCCGCACTTAAGCGACTGTAGCTATTGAGCTCGGTGTATTTTGTTCCAAGGGAACACACTTGTATTGTCAGAATTACTGGAATAATCTACTGAAGAATCACTATCACTGCTGCCAACTCCCCATGAGATAACTAAATTTTCTGTGTTCTTGACTACACCATTTTTCCACACCTCACTCACCAGTCATTCAAATACTCAATGATACCTGCCTTCTCTGTTGTTAGTGATGCAGCATTGTCATGAATGACAAAACAGTATAGACATTATTATTACTATTATTCCCATTAATGACAACTGAAGCCAATTCTCAAATTTGGCACTATTTATCCTCTAGTGGTAATCCTCAGTTTTCTTGGGACCTGGACCTGTACAAGACAGTTGGACATGAATACATTTGTTATGCTTTCACGTAGTACAGTAATTCCTACACCCTATTCCAAAGAGCACTGCCATTATATGTTCTACAGAATCACCTGCCCAGCCTTATCCCACAATGTGGTTTGTGTGGAGAATATACTAAATAAGAGAAGTAGCAACCAGGTTTTGAGATTGCAGTCTGTCATCATCATTCAACTCCAGTTTCCCAGGTGTGGTATACTGGCACTTGCCTCTTCTCCTATCTTCATTCAAAGATTTTTTGTTTTATAACATCTTCCCAAATGAATCCCCCTTAATACTGAAGTCTACGCTTCTTTATAACACTGGCATTAGGAACATTGAGGCTGGCTTCCTTTCTATTCACTTAATTTCTGAACTTCTCCTCTTTTCTTCTTTCTTTTTTTTAAAAATTCTGATGAATTTCATTTCTGTTGCTTGCAAGCTGTTGGACACTGGACAATATGTAGTGTACAAAAAATTAAGTTAAATATGAAGGTTGAAACTTCATGATTATGATTTTGTCACCTCGACAGTGGACAGGAACGCAAGAATTCTAAACCGTGGGATATGAAGCTTACTCTGTACGAGATGGATGAAGGGCTGGTTCTGAATAACTGCCCACAACGGGACCTTTTAATTGACACCATACTGTCCAGAGCCAAACACTGACAGGAAAAGGGAGTATGAGCACTATTTTTAAGGATCTGTTAAATGTTAATAATATAAACAGTTAACTAACTTCTTTCGCTTGCCGAAGACCTCGCTCCCATGCTGATTCATACACAGGCACTTCCTCTTTTCTGGCAGCAGCTCCAGTGTAAGTCACTCCCATCTGCAAAAGATACATTTCTTTGGTAATTCAAACCCAACTCGACTGGGGAAACTAATTTTAAGAAAGTGATCTGAAAGAATACACATTACGAGGATATACGATGTAGCCCTTAACTGACGTCTCAATTTTAAGTTTCAAACAACTAACTGTGCACTTTTGACTGTTGAAAATCCTTCAGCCTTTGCAGATAAATGATAAGTAACACACACAGAGCTTATAACCTGTAACATTTGTAGAAGTAAGGGTTCAGTCTCTAGAGTGATGTGTGTCTTATATAAGAAACAAGATATTATTCCTGTATTCTTATAGAGCGGGGACAAACCAAGAAAAATCTCATTAAATATTCTACAAATCATTGTATATCATGATGAAATCACTAAATCTTGGTATCCCATGTCTATCAGGGTGCTATATTATGAAAGTGAGACATGTTTCATATTCTGTGATGTAATCAGGAGATTCCTAAAATTAAAAACAGAAAAATGCCAAATAGCATAACACACTTCCTTTCTTTCTTTTTTTTTTTTTTTTGCACCAGGAAAATTTTACTAAGAAGAAACACAAGAAGTTTATACTTCACTGCAAAATGGATCTACAGATGAGTCATCCACTTACAGGAATGGGCTTCTCATAAGCTCTGTAATCCATGGCTGGATATATTGGTGGTCCATTAACAGGTACAAGTGGTCGTACCATGTCAAACATTGTGTAGTTTCCCTTATCTGTTACGCCAGGATGAACAAACCTGAAAATATGAAACTGGTTATCCAATGCAACAGAAACAACATCTTAAATATAACTAATTACATCATTATCTGCAAAGAAAGTTGAGGAAAAAAAAGTCAATTTATCGTACTGAATATTTACTTATTAGATATTTTTCCAAGCAAAACTAATAATGCTGGAGAGGAAGAAGAAAAAGTTGTCTTTACCAGTTTAACCTCTTAACATGAAAGCCCGAGTATACTCGGGGTTTTATATATTTATATAAAATAAAATCCCAAGTATACTCGGGAATGTCGCTCATTGATCGGTACCTAACTTAAAAGCCCGAATATATTGGTTTCTTGTTGTTTCTAAATATTTTTGCCAGATGTTTATGAAATTATTACTTTAGAGTCCTATTTTTGCCAACAGATGTCTCTGATTGAACTGTAGTGGATGTCGGTGACTCAGGCAGTTAGTTTTCGCGGCTTTCCTGTATTTGTTGCTATCGAAGTGTACTTCGTCTGTTAGGTGAAAGTGGAGAGTGAAAAAGAGTTTGAGTTTAGTGAGTCTAATAGTTCTGAAGAAGTTTTTGAGGACAGTTCAGAAGAAGAAAGTGGTAGTTCTAGTTCATCTGATTGTGATATTGCAAGTGCCAGACAAATTGATACTTCCGGAACACTACCACCTGCCCCACCATGTTTTCCTTTCAAGGCTAATCCTGAAATACATTTCCAGCCATTTTGTGAGGATGTTAATACTATATTAGTATATATATTAATATATAGATATTTTGGTGACCGAGACTAACAGATATGCAAGACAGACTAATGCTCCGGAATGGAAGGACACAACAATTGATGAAATGTATATTTTTATCACGCTGACAATACTGCAAAGCATTGTAAAGAAACCTACATATCAAATGTATTGGTCCAAGGCACATACAGTATATTAGCTACACCCATATTTCGTCAACTTCTTCCTTTTCGAAGATTTCTTAACTTGAAGAGGTACCTACATTTTTCGGACAATAGTACATATGTTGCAGAAAATCATTCACAACCTAAACTAAACAAAATATGGCCTATCCTGAATCACATGTCTATTAAATTTGGAACAGTGTGCACTCCGGAAAGGGATGTGACGATTTGACGAAAGCTTGCTGCTGTATAAAGGACGATTGGGCTGGGTCCAATATTTGCCTCTCAAAAGAGCCAGATTTGGTATCAAAATATTCATGCTGTATGAGTCAGCTACAGGTTATGTTTGGTCCCTGATCATATACACGGGCAAGGGCTCTAAATTTGATGATGACTACAAACATCTGCCCATGTCATCACAAGTTGTTATGACACTGATGAAACCCCTGCTGAATAAGGGGTACTGTCTAACTGTGGATAACTATTACAGTTCTCCCCAACTGCCTGACATTCTGATTACCAATTGCACAGATATGTTAGGCACTGTGCACCCCAATAGAGCAGATACGCCTCCAAATTTCCGGAGCACGAAACTCAAGAAGGGCGAGATTGCAACATTCCAGCGAGGTAAACTGACTGCAATAAAATGGAAAGACATGAGAGATGTCTGCATCCTATCTACCATCCATAATGCAGAAATGGAAAGACGCAGAGGATGGAAAAAGGAAGTTGTGAAACCTAAATCTGTGTTCGCGTATAACGAAAAAAATGGGGGGTGTTGATAAAGTAGATCAACACACTGCTACTAACCCCCTGCCACGGAAGAGAGGAAAAAAGTTTTATAAGAAGATATTTTTTCACCTCTTGGAACATGCAGTATGGAACGCTTTTGTCCTCTTCAAAAAACATGGAGGGAGGACGAATGCTCTTGACTTTCGTGTGGCTGTCATTGAGAAAATGATTGCACAACATCATAGAGAGTAATTTTCTCCGAAAGCAGCAGATCGTCCTTGAACAAAAGCAACCCCAACGCGACTTATTGGCCGCCATCCGGAATCCAGGTTCATATGTAAGGAGTGCGATGTAGCACTGTGTGTTGATTCCTTGTTTTAGCGCATTTCACACAGCCACAAACATATGAACAGTATTGACTGTCATGTTGTATTACTTGCCATCTGTTTAGTGCTGTGTTATTGATTTTAGAACCCGTAAAAAATATCACGAGTATACTCGGGATTTTAAAACAGGAATTTTTCGATGGCTTATATTTCATTGTTAACTTTGAAAAATGTATTTTCATCGTTACCACTGTCATTAGTTTTCAATAAATAGGCCATTTTAACAATTAAAAAATTAGGTAAAAAAAGATCACAATTTTGTAAATAATTGGTATGTTAAGAGGTTAAATAGAATCTACAGATGAGTTACAACAGGAAGAATTTCTCACAATTTGAAATAATGGAACAAATCAGGAGAAAATTTAACGGAAGCTATATATATATAAAATTATTTTTGTTGTATATTGCTCAGATTTAAAAAAAGAATGGTATTTCTGTATTGATCGTGTCCACAGTAACAAGGAAATGGATTTTTAAATTTTCTGTCACCTCTCTCTGTCTGTAGGTATGTAAGGGCATAAAGATAAAATGGTTAAGAGAATTTAATGAAAACTGATATGTAAAGACAGGGAATAAGGCACTACAATCTATGCTATAAATAATTTTGTTCACACAGAGTGAAATGGTAGTTTAGGGGAAGGCTAAAATTCAATTCTCAAAAATCTACGTGTTTAGCGGTCTTTACATGTTTAATTCTCATATTTTGGTCCATATTGAATTGTACAAAAAGTCAAAGAAATATTAGTTTATTTATTCCACCTATTCAACACATAAAAAGTGATTTTAAAATTATAGGGACATGTTTCGCCCTTTATTTAAGGGCATCTTCAGCCTAAATCTCAATCTGAAATTCACTATTACAATCGAAAATAAATGAAATTACACACTGTACCGGTTGATACATCTCCATGCCGCACATAACAACTGTATCAATTTATAAGTTTCCTCAGAAGATGTCACTACCGGAAATTTTGTGATTACGAAGTTCTCAGTACTGTGTGGATTTCAATGTATTTTGTTTTCTATTGATCAAGAAGTGTAGACATTCTCTCATAGATGTCTCTACTGTAGAACTGGGATCATGCACCCTGGAGCGAAGTGAATGAACTTTCTTGAAGAAATTTTGTATTCAGAAGTTTTTGCCGTTACTAAATTTTGTTCTTTCATTTATGGGCTGGCAATAGTAATCTGTCTTTCCGCCAGTTTTGAACTTAGCCAATCCCAAATTTCTTTAATTATTTTTTGCCCAATCATGTCCTCCTTCTTCGATGCTGATGTATAACTCTAAGCTACCCAATAAAGTTGAGTGGTGTGTCTTAATTATTCATGAAAGGTCTCGAACTTTCCCCGAGGGTTTAAAAACTGCTGATTTTCACGGCTTGTCGCCACTTCAACAACATCTAGCTTAGTGTATGGAAGTGTAGCAGGGGGCGGGTAGAGCCTCTTCCTTCGGGCAGCAGCTCTTCAACAAGGCAATGGCCGTTTAATATCTTTATTTCTTGCTAGCTCAGCAGTTTAACCCGCGGGGCAGGTCCGAAACCTTTAATATGTAACCTATCTCTTGAAACATGTAAACCTTTTTTTCAGTCTTTGTAAAACTTCATTTATCTTCAACTGTAATTCGGGGATAGAGTGTGCTTTACCCTCTCGAGCTCCCCTTCATTTGATTGGAGTAACTACATTTTCGTAACCGATTTTCTACTCTTCCTTAATGTGTTAAAATTTTTCTTATACGAGTCACCTTCCTAGTTTGGGAATAGCCCCTGTGTCATCGGCCTAGTGCCTCTTAGGTTTTAAAATGTGTATTTGGGAGTGCTGATACACGCCTCCATTCTTTTTGCGTTTAGGGCTATTTAAGTTAACCTGTTAATTTTTCTATTAAGGCCCAGTAGGCTGGGTACTATATACCCGTTTCATTGTAAGTTGTGCCTTGATGGCAATCATGTGTAAAAGCCTGGCATTGCCTTTAATAAGCTTGGAACATTGAGAGCAGGTCAGCTCTTTCTGATGTGGTAAAGAGCCTCCAGGAGGCCAGATATGGTTTTTGGAGCTAATGCTCCTTGAATGAAGGGGTTTTCTGCCCTTTGATCGAATGTGTGATTTGGTAAAGTTGGGCTAGTTGCTCAAGGATTGTGAAATTGGGGCTCGAAGCCCAGACTTTGGAAAGACCCCTGAACTTGTGCTTTTGTTTGTAAAATTATACCTTGTACCTGATTAGTGGATAGTGGTTGAGTTGTTATCTGTTTAAATTCTATGTGAAATTTGTTAAGTTTTTCTACTTGTGAAAAATATAACCTTTTATTGAAATTTTAATTCATCTTTCGGCCTTGTAGTTAGACCCATTCCAGCCCGCACCTTCTTTCACCTCTGCCTTCCACGGGTAACTCCGTAATACACACAACGTTTTCTCTCCAACTCAACTTTACGTTAACAATTTAACATTAATAAAGAGGTAAGTGAATTTACACACATCGGTTTTTTCTTTGAACTCTCCTTTCCTCCAAAATCATTCCTTAATACGTAAATCTCCTATTGTTACAGACTTCAAACCAAATTTCTCTTTCGACTCTATACAAGAAGCTACAGTCGCTCCTTCCAGCTAATATTTAACACAGCTGCTTACCACTGAGCACTCTTCTTCACTCGTGCTTTAAGAAGACTACAGATTTATCTCTTCACACGAGATTTACAACAATCTAACCACTTCATATGTTATTATAAACCCTACTTGAAGTATCATTTCCCTCGCTCCTACAGCATAATTTGAGTGAGCTGCAGAAACATCTCATTACTAGCTTTAAAATGTATTTAAACTCCACTTGGAGTAATCAGCAACATTCATCATCATTATTCTAACGTTTGAACTGTTTAGGATCCAAACTTTTCTCTAGCGCCCTCAACCAACACAGGGCGCCGCTTTACAAGATTCAACGTAGCAATTTGTGTTCTTATAGAACTACCAATATGCAACTTGTTACCACATTTTTAGACAAGGACACTCAAGAAAGTGTATAAATTATGTCCATTTGTTTGTAAAACTTTATTAAGACTTTATTTTTAAGAATATCTTAACTATTTCCTACATCATCCTCATATTCATTTGTAATTTATTCTTTCAACCACAATTAAGAACAATCAGGATCCTGATTTTTTATCTTTCAGATTGAGATTTAGGCTGAACATGCCCTTAAATAAAAGACTGTACACATGGTCTTCAGGAAAGAAGGACGCCTATTCGCAAGGGACAAAATTTACCTCAAACATGAACCTCTACACACTATGAACAGCTTCAAATATCTGGGCGTAACGGTCCAGACAACAGCACACTCATTCAGAATTCACACAACACAACGAGCAGCTGCCGCAACCAAAGCCATCTATGAAATCATGCCATTAAGCAAACTTTCCCTGGATACAGCTTTAGCCCTCTTTGAAGCCAAAATCATTCCTATTCTAACATACGGAATAGAGATAACATGGGAAAAGTTAAACTAGAAAGACCTAATACGAATGGAAAAGTGAAAGCCAGATTCTTGAAAGCAGCCCTCGGAATTTCAAAGTACACCAAGTCAAGACTAGCGTACGAACTCGCGAGAGAAACATTTCTAATAGAGGACCTGAGATGGAAATTCAATCTGACCTGTACAAACAACTGGAAGAAACTGCGGTTAGAGAGGGAGAAGAAAAAGAAAAAGAAGGACATAAGGCCAGAGTTCCACCCTTCAGAGGCCATGATCAACAGAGCATGGACAGGCACAAACCAGGAGCTGAGACATTTTGTAAATTCCATGGAAGTCCATGGCTACCATCATATAATCTGTAGGTCGAAGACATACCACGACCCAGACTCAATGTGCATATGTGAACTCTGTGGTAAACATCGTGACCGATATCACATACTGTCGTCTAAAAATCATGTGAAATCAATCGTACATCTCTGTATTGATTAATGTATCCTGATATTGCACAACTTATGCACAATAAAGTGTATATATAATTTTAAAATCACTTTTTATGTATTGAATAGGTTGAATAAATAAACATTAATATTTCTTTGACTTTAGCGGTCTTATCAATAAATACAACATAGAGATATATATAATTCAATATACAATCATTTATGTCGTGTACATTCTTACTGTACTGGCTATAACAGGGATATTCATGGATTTCTATATCAGCACTGAGCAACGAGAAAACTGGTACACAAAATTTAATGAAAATCGGTATGTCAAGTCGGGGAATAAAGCATTAGTCTAGGCTATAAATAACTTTATTCATGCTGGATGAAATGGTAGTTTGGGGAAGGTGTCTAAAATGTAATTTTTAAATACCTTTGTAACTGGTTCTATTAAAAAGTACTATAGAGTAAAAGTTATAGAGAATACAATTCCCGATCATTTATGTCCAATACAGCTTTACCGTACCCACTATGATAACAGAATTAGTCCACATCAACGCCGAGCATTGCTAGCATGGAAATGGCAAAGGTTTTTGTCAGTGTCACTGATGAAGGGAATGGATGATTTTGATAAAATAAATAATTTTCTATCATTATAAGGTGTATTGACAAGGTGGACTCAAAATAAAACTATTTTAAATAGTTTCTTTAATAGATTAAGGTCTACAATATCGAAAGCTCATAAAATCGATCAAAAGTAACATTACATTGACCATTGTTTGTTGTGATGTGCTTTGTCTCTTCTTCTGCGTCCTGAGTTAAACAGCCTGCACGACTATTGGCGGGAAGTAGCTGGAGAGTTACATAACTTTCTTTTTCTTAGCATGCCATTCCTCTGGTTCATACATTTTCTGATAACTACAGGTACATACTAAACTGGTTCATCACAGTATTCCAACTATTCCATCCTCCTCTGAGGCGCTAATTGGAAGAAGCAGTGTGCAAACTCGAGGGAATATGGCAGAGGAGTGTTCCGGACTGTACGGCCTGCTCATTCCATAGCAAAGCACGGGCACGGCAGCTATTATAAATCAAGAACGCCGTTTATGTTGCTCTTGGCTGCAAGTACAACATAACAACTGGTATCCTAGTAAAAGACTAGTTGACACTAGCAGAAATACTGATAATGTAGGGACTATGAGGATCAACAAAAAGACACGTGATGGATTTGGTGTGTTAGAAAAAGCCTTATCATTTTTAAATAAAAAAACGAACGTTTCTCCTTTTATGTCCCCACTAACTATTTTGACCGTTTTCGGAGAAGCACCAAAATTTAGTCCAGCAGGGGTTCTTTTATGTGTCAGTAAATCTACCAACGTGAGTCTGGCGTATTTAAGTACCTTCAAATTCCACTGGACTGAGCCAGGATAGAACCTACCAAGTTGGGATCAGAAGGTCAGCGCCTCAACCGTCTCAGCCAAGCTTATTATCAGAAAAAAAAAAAAAAGAGAGGCCCTCTACTTAGATTGGACTTTTAAAATCAACAACAGCTCCTCAACGACTGGGATGCTGCTCGTCCGATTTTGTTCCAGTTAATCGAAGAAGAGACCCACTACAAGATGTGTAGTGTGTTGGAAGAATGGAAAGAGTCCATGATCTGGTCCCGTGATTGTGAGAAGGCTTTTGTACTGCACCTTGTTTGAGGCAGTTTCATACAGACAAATCACTGCAGTTCTATGGAAGTAAATTACCTTTAAGTTACTGTAAAGTGGCTCACAATGCTACTAGTGTGATAGGTAATTCAGAAATATTCATTTCTTTTATTTGTTTTAACTTAAGGCTGTAATATATGGACCAAGCATTTAATACCTAACCAGAGAAATAACTTGCACTTAATGTAAAAATGGTCAAGAATGTATCTTAAAAACAAAATTCAAAAATACTTTCTTTTACCTGTTGTATTACAGATTATTGATACAGATAACATTTGTGCCTATTCTGGCATTTAACAACAATCTGTTAAAAAAATACACAGAGCAGATTACACCCAGCACTTGAAAAATACTCCAGTAAAGAGGTTCAAGGCAATTAACAACAAAAATATCACGGATCGTGAGTGGATAGATGAAACCAAACTCAACGATGGCCACACAGCATCTAAGGGTTGGACCGATGACACTATTTAAGGTACAATGAAAAGACAGTCTAGAAGAGGGGTTGATTTATAATCCTTCACGCACGGTTATCACAGGTCTTCGTTGAAATGCGGTCTTGTTATTCAGGTCAAAAAGAACTGGTGATTACCGTAAAGACTTGGACCAAAGCCAGTTTTTAAAATGGTTCCAGGAACAACAGCTGCTCAACATCCCAGAGCACAGTGTTATTGTAACGAACGATGCTCCTTACCACCCAATACAGGTAGACAATGCATCACGAACTTCAAGTACAAAGCTGCAAATGTTGGAATGGCTCTCCCGCCATAACACCCCAGGTGACACTTGTATGATGAAGGGAATATTCCTCAACCTTAGATGGAAGCGTAATCCCAAACCCTGTACCACTAGGATGAACTGGCTACGATACCATTAGGTTCCCCCATATCACTGCCACTTCCAATAAAAATTATATGGAGTCAAGTCAAGGGTTATGCTGCAAGGCATTACAAAATTTACATTCTTAACGAGGCTGAAAACTTGACCACTGAAGCATCGGGGAAGTGACTCCAGAAAACTGGAAGTGTGATATATTGAAAGTGCAATGATAAGTGGAAGATGCAACAAGAAACAAGAATGCATACTCAATGATGGGAAGGATACGAGTTTTAATTTCCTTGGGAAAAAATTCTGGATCCGGTTCAGATATGTGACGAAAACGAGGCTATGGAAGGAATAGAGCCCATAATTGGTAGCAATGGCAATAATTAGCAATGTTTCATTTACTTTTTCATTATTTAATTTATTATTTATTTTATTACTATATCTTGGACTACACCCCAAATTAATAAACATGATAAAATTGACTCTCGCTAACACCAAATCAAAACTGAAGTGTAACCGAGCTCGATAGCTGCAGTCGATTAAGTGCGGCCAGTATCCAGTAATCGGGAGATAGTGGGTCCGAGCCCCACTGTCGGCAACCTTGAAGATGGTTTTCGGTCATTTCCCATTTTCACACCAGGCAAATAGTGGGGCTGTACCTTAATTACGGCCAAGGCCGCTTCCTTCCAATTCCTAGGCCTTTCCTATCCCATCGTCGCCATAAGACCTATCTGTGTCAGTGCGACACAAAGCAAATAGCAAAAAAGTTAAGTGTAGACACATTTGAAATTAAAACTGGACTACGGCAGGGAGATGGGCTCTCTTCACTATTATTTAATTGTGCTACAGGAATGGTAATGAGGGAATGGTTTAAGAAATGTCCCCCAAAACTAAAGATTGGCCGAAAAATCAAAACAAATTGCCTGGGTTTCGCCAACGATTTAGCATTACTAGGAGTTTACATAAAAGAAGCAAAACCCCAGATAACAGAACTTCAAACATTGCAAATAAAATTGGCCTCAAAATATCATTTGAAAAAAGAGAAATTATGCTCCAGAAACCAACACAACTAAAAGAAGTTACCATAAATGGTAATAAAATCAAAATAGTAACTCAATTTAAATATCTTGGAGAAGTAATAACACATAACCTAAATGAAAAAATCTCAATCCAAACAAGAACAAATAGATTAGTTAAAGCACAAAAATGAAAAAGGGATATCTACAAAAAGAAATGTCTATCAATAAATGCAAAAATAAAACACTACAACATAGTTATAAAACCGGAAGCTACATACGCAGCAGAAACACTTTTTCACCTGAATAAACAATCAGAAAAATGAAAGGAGGATTGGAAAAACCTGCATCAACAAAAATGCCAGAAAGATGGACAGTGGCGGATAATACCTAACAAAGTCATGTACGAAGAGCATGAGGAGACTGGGATTCTTTGGACATATCATGAGGATGCAGGAGTCAAGACTTCTGAAACAACTAGTACAACACAATCTCGTATCAAAAATACCACAACAGGATGTAAAAGGGTCAGAGAAGTAAGAGAGGATCTAAAGAAAATGGGCCTTACAACAGAAGACACCATAAATAAGATAAAATTGAATGCAAAACTCAAGAATACAAACCTCCACTTTACCCTTACATGAAAGAAACCAACAACATGCATATTTTCCACTGAGGAAAGAGCACGAAGATTGGAGCGTCTGAAAGAAGTACTGGGAGGACCGCAAAGCCCGAACAATCCCTTCAAAGAGAACTGAACGATGGACTGACTAAAGTGATCCTATGTGGTCATAAAAGAAGAAGAAAAATTATGAGGACACCCAAATACAGCTAGAAAGAGAGGTAGATGTCAAACTGAGGGTTGGAAGACCTAGAACCTGTTTAACAGACGTGATCAAGGCCGATATTGCAATTAAGGGAAGGTCTCAAGATGATGTCAAGAAGAAAAAAGACATACATGAATAGAGGAGAGTGTAATAGGCTTGTCAAAAGTACCCAAGAAACTGGAACTGTATAAACAGATGATGACTATAATTTTCTACTCTTTTTTTGTTATATCAAACAGTGTTTGTTAGATAGTATCTCTTTTATGCTAAGATTACCTGTCACAGTGGCAACAGTGTATTGTTATGTGTTAAAGTGACCGTCAGCCTTGTTGCAGTACCTTAGCTATTTCCTGGAAGGGAAGATTAAATCAGCTCGGGGGACCTCCCAGCCCACCCAAGGACATGTTGGGGCGCCTCCTCTATCATTCCCTTTGTCTAGTTTCTCCATGCGCTTTCTGGAAGGTACAATAGGAATATTCCATCTCCAGCCAAACCTTCAATATTCCAGTAACCCATCATGGAGGTATAAATATAGGGCCGCCATGAACAAGGATTGTTGTGTCGGAGTGTAAAGTGACTAGTTGGACTGAAGCAGCTTGTTGGCTGCCATCAGTGTTCCACTGGAGTCAGGGTATCTCTGCAATGTGTTGTTTGAGTCATCAGTCCATAGACTGGTTTGATGCAGCACTCCATGCCACCCTATCCTGTGCCAACCTTTTGATTTCTACGTAACTATTGCATCCTACATCTGCTCTAATCTGCTTGTCATACCCCTACCGTTCTTACCACCTACACTTCCTTCAAAAACCAACTGAACAAGTCCTGGGTGTCTTAAGAGGTGCCCTATCATTCCATCTCTTCGTCTCGTCAAATTTAGCCAAATCGATCTCCTCTCACCAATTCGATTCAGTATCTCTTCATTCGTGATTCGATCTATCAATTTCACCTTCAGCATTCTTCTGTAACACCACATTTCAAAAGCATCTATTTTCTTTCTTTCTGAGCAAGTTATCGTCCGTGTTTCACTTCCATACAATGCCACGCTCCACACGAAAGTCTTCAAAAACATCTTTCTAATTCCGATATCAATGTTTGAAGTGAGTTCTTAAGAAAGCTCTTCCTTGCTTGTGCTAGTCTGCATTTTATGTCCTCCTTACTTCTGCCATCGTTAGTTATTTTACTACCCAAGTAACAATATTCATCTACTTCCTTTAAGACTTCATTTCCTAATCTAATATTTCCTACATCACCTGCCTTCGTTCGACTGCACTCCATTACTTTTGTTTTAGACTTATTTATTTTCATCTTGTACTCCTTACCCAAGACTTAATCCATACCATTCAGCAACTTCGAGATCTTCTGCAGTCTCAGATAAAATAACAATATCATCGGCAAATCTCAAGGTTTTGATTTCCTCTCCTTGGACTGTGATTCCCTTTCCAAATTTCTCTTTGATTTCCTTTACTGCCTGTTCTATGTAAACATTGAAAAGGAGAGGGGACAAACTGCAGCCTTGCCTCACTCCTTTCTGGATTGCTGCTTCTTTTTCAAAGCCCTCGATTCTTATCACTGCAGACTGATTTTTATACAGATTGTAGATAATTCTTCGTTCTCGGTATCTGATCCCTATCATCTTCAGAATCATACATAGCTTGGTCCAATCAACATTATCGAATGTCTTTTCTAGATCTACGAATGCCATGTACGTGGGCTTGTCCTTGATTCGATCCTCTAAGATTAGACGTAAAGTCAGGATTGCTTCACGTGTTCCTACATTTCTTCTGAAGCCAAATTGATCTTCTCCCAACTCAGCTTCCACTTGTTTTTCCATTCTTCTGTAAATAATACGTGTTAAAATTTTGCAGGCATGAGATACTAAACTAATGGTGCGGTAGTTTTCACACCTGTAAGCACCGGCTTTTTTGGGAATAGGTATAACAACATTCTGCCGAAAATCGGATGGGACTTCTCCTGTCTCATACATCTTGCACACTAAATGAAGTAACCTTGCCCTGTTGGTTTCTCCTAAGGCAGTCAGTAATTCAGAGGGAATGTCATCAATTCCAGGTGCCTTTTTCCTATTTAGGTCACTCACAGCTCGGTCAAACTCTGACCTCAAAATTGGGTCTCCCATTTCATCAGCATCAACAACATCTTCATGGTCCAGAACCAAATTATCTACATCTTTACCCTGATACAACTGTTGGATATGCTCCTGCCATCTTTCTGCTTTGTCTTCTTTCCCTAGAAGTGGCGTTCCATCTGCGCTCTTAATATTCATACACCTAGATTTCCTTTCTCCAAAGGTTTCCTTGATTTTCCTGTATGCAGCATCTACCTTTCCCAGGACCATACAGCCTTCGATATCCTTGCACTTCTCCTTCAGCCATTCTTCCTTAGCTACCTTGCACTTTCTATCCACTTCATTCTTCAATCGCCTGTATTCTTTTCTGCCCTCTTCATTTCTAGCATTCTTGTATTTTCGTCGTTCATCAATCAGGTCTAGTATCTCCTGAGTTATCCACTGATTCTTAGTTGATCTTTTCTTCCTTCCTAACATTTCTTCAGCAGCCCTACTGACTTCATTCTTCATGACACTCCACTCTTCCTCTATAGTGTTTCCTTCAGCCTTTTCATTTAGTCCTTGTGCAACATGTTCCTTGAAACAATCCCTCACACTCTTTTCTTTCAACTTGTCTAGATCCCATCTTTTTGCATTCTTTCCTTTCTTCAATTTCTTCAACTTCAGATGGCATTTCATGACCAACAAGTTATGGTCAGAGTTCACGTCTGCTCCTGGGAAGGTTTTGCAATCCAACACCTGGTTTCTGAATCTCTGCCTAATCATAATGAAGTCTATTTGATACCTTCCAGTGTCTCCAGGTCTCGTCCACGTATACAGCAGTCGTTTGTGATGTTTGAACCAAGTATTGGCAAGGACTAAATTATGATCATTGCAGAATTAAACCAGCCGACTTCCTCTTTCGTTCCTCTGTCCCAATCCAAATTCTCCTACTGTACTACCTTCTCTTCCTTGGCCTACCACTGCATTCCAGTCTCCCATCACAATTAGATTCCCGTCACCTTTTACATATTGTATTAAATCTTCTATCTCCTCGTATATTCTTTCGATTTCTTCATCATCCGCTGAACTAGTAGGCATATAGACCTGCACTATTGTGGTGGGCATCGGTTTGGTGTCTATCTTGGCGACAATAATTCTTTCACTATGCTGGTCGTGGTACCTTACCCGCTGCCCTATTTTCTTATTCATAATTAAACCAACTCCTGCATTTCCCCTATTTGATTTTGTGTTGATAATTCGGTAGTTGCCTGACCAAAAATCCTGTTCTTCCTGCCAACGCACTTCACTTATACCAACTACATCTAACTTTAGCCTATCCATCTCCCTTTCCAGATTCTCTAATCTACCACAACGATTAAAACTTCTAACATTCCACGCTCCGACTCGCAGAATGTCAGTATCCATCTTCCTGATGATCGCCCCCTCTCGTGTAGTCCCCACCCGGAGATCCGAATGGTGGACTAGTTTACCTCCGGAATATTTTACCCAGGAGGAAGCCATCATCAGTACATTATTCATACAGAGAGAGCTGCATGTCCTCGGGAGGTAGTTACAGCTGTAGTTTCCCGTTGCTTTCAGCCGTGTAGCAGTATCAACACAGCTAAGCCATGTTGAGTATTATTACAAGGCCGTATCAGTCAATCATCTAGACTGCCGCCCTTGCAACTACCGAAAGGCTGCTACCCCCCTTTCGATGAACCATTCGTTAGTCTGGTCTCTCAACAGATACCCATCCGATATGTTTGCACCTGCGGCTCGGCTATCTGCATCATTGGGACACGCAAGCCTCCCCACCGCAGCAAGGTCACATGGTTCGCAGAATGGAATATGGTGTGTGCTGCCTTAGAGTAATGTGTGTGTACTTCTGAGGACTGTAATAGAAGCAGCATTTGAGCATCTATCATTAACATTGGAACATTGTTAATGGTCATTGTTGTAGGGAGTACTGTCCTGCTGTTTAACTCTGTTGAGCTGTTGCTGTTTAGTTGTTCACTATTTTGAGTGAATTACTGGACTGTCTCAGGAGCCATGTGTTATGTTGCCAGCAGCCGTGTTCAAACCTAGCAGTCTGCACGCAGCTGCTGTATGGGGGTGACTGACTTGTGAGCGCAAGTGTAGGGCCTGTCAATCAGGATTACCATCTCCCATGTAATACGAATGAGCTGGACTACCTACTGTGAGAAAAGAATGGAGACTTGTAAATAGACAGCAATTAGTGAGTGCGGTTAGTCATGGTTGAATGTGTGTATGTGTACATTTATTAGGTCACCCTGAAATAAATTAAGGTAATAAAAGAGAAGGTATTTTATTCGCAACAAAAGTTGTGTCAGAAGCTGGAATAGACCCCATGAGTGATATCATTTTAATCAGCACGAATAAGCAGACCAGATACTGCACGTTTTGACCACTGCCAGAAGCATTCTAGAACATCTGTATATAGTGAGTACTGTGCCGAACCAAGCCTGCCTTGGTGATGCACTTCCTTTATTCCTACTTGTCCTTGACTGTCGTCGTTGCCATTAGCGATAACATTACCCGAATGTGACGTGAAACTTACAGTTTCTCATTCAAGATGGCGCTCTAGCCATCTGTGTTGATACACGGTCTGTCTCTCACCCTCCGAGTGTTAAGCTAGTCTGCTCGTGATACCAACAATGGAGGGATCGAAAATGACGAACAAACTGGGATTTAAAATGTGCTTCTTGATCTACAAATTGCTATTATCATGGATTTACTTGTTTCAAGGCTCGGCTCTCTGCTGGGAGTCATCATTTTGATTGACGTAAATATTTCGAGATTCCTGATTGCTGTTCCCAGGTATTAATTCATTTTATTTCATTTTATGTGCCATAGTTACAAGAACGGTTCTATGTAATTGTATTTCGGTAGTCTTATCATCTGTCTTTGCAGGCTCTTAATTAATTTTGTGTGTGTTTTGAATTTTTCTTTGTGTGTGTGCACGCGCGAGAACGGACAGTGGTATTTACCTATCTGTTTGTTTCGGCCTGTGTGTTTGTGGGTTTTGAGACCATGCTCGTTTGGAGCACGGATGCTAACTGTTGATATGTGCGCGGTCCGCATTAGTACGACTGCATTATCCCTTTCGTGATTACATTTTCTGATTCCTTCGATAACATGTTCCACGTCACATTATTTTTCTGAAACGAGTTTCTATTTTTATGTGGTCATACGGAAGTGAATAGTGCAATTGTGTGTACTGTCGCCGTGTAACACAAAACTTACTGTGTCATTGAAGGGGATACTACTTGATGTTCTATTTTTCTGCAGTTATGTAAGTAACTTTTAAGGCAGCTTCCCATTTTTGCTTCCATTTTAATATCGTGTGTATTTGTAACAAACCCCATTTTCTTTTGATCCATTCTTTTATTCATGGGGATTACGGGTTCTTGCCTTTCCGTCCTTTCGCTCCCCTTTCGTCTACGCACGGGTCCAGCTCCGAACTGTTTTAGTTTGTTCTAGTCCAACCACGGCAATTTATGAAGAGAGGTAAGTGAGGTAAGTATCTGTGCATGTCATGTCCTGAGTTATGGTAGCAGGGTAGGGGGTGGTAGAAGTGGTAGGCAGAGCGCGGTTCGTGCCTGGGTTTCATCGAGAGGTTGAATTTCGGTGAAACAGAGCTGGATTCGTTTGTAACTCGACTCCTTTTCTTTACGATTGTACGACACTACTGTGAATGGATCTTACATTATGTTATTTTGTGACATACTTTCCCTTGTAGATTCTGTATAATTTCAGTTTTTAAGTTTACCAGTGTTGTGTGTTATCCTCCCCATTACCTATTCTGTCTGATGATATAGAGAATATAAAAGACCCTGTGTGTATAAACATAGTATTGAAAAAGGTGGACCATACGACAGGTCCATAAAAAATAAGATTACAGACAGTGAACTTCATGTTCAAGAATTAGCTGCTTTTGACGTTATCGCTTTAAGTGAAACTTGGTTGACGGATTTTATGTTAGACTCTGAAATCCCACTCTCTAAAGAGTTTTCCTTATTCAGGGCCGATCGTAGAACTGGATCCCGGGGATGGGGGTGTTTTAATCGCTATCGAATCTAAATGGCATGCGACCCTACACTCCGACCTGATGAATGACTGTGAAGCTGTTGGGGTTGAAGTTACATTTCATAACATAAAATATCTATTTGCATGTTTCTATAGACCACCTCGTTCCTATCTCAACTATTCTGAAGCTTTTCTTTCCTCTGTGCTTAAAGCCGTTCATTCCAAAGATAACATTGTCATACTAGGAGACTTTAATCTGTCTGTCTCCTGGATTTCCCCTTCATTAGGTCAGCCTTCTAATAGCCTGGACAAATGGTATATGGACCACTATATTAATGGACTCAAATTCAAACAGCATGTCTTGGAAAACACCTGCGGAAATAGTCTTCTTGACTACCTGCTTTCCTATAACAAGCCCTCATCTGTTTCTGTGGGACGAAATATTTTTAACTCCAACCACAAGTCCGTTGAAGCAACTTTCACTCTCACCCCTCCCCGTCCCTCGAGATGTCATCGACCTGTCCTTCGGAGCTCTGTGCCTGTGTGGCATAAAGTTGACTGGCAGACTGTAAATCGTACCCTGTCCCTTTTACCATGGCATTTGTTGCACGTGGGTGAAGTTCAAGATGCGGTAGACTTATTTTATGATTGGACACTTGCTGTGATCCGTGACCTCATTCCTACTCGTTCGATGTCCAGGAAATTCCCCCCATGGAAGAAGAGTGATACTAAAAGTGCTGAACTACTAAAATTGGTAGCCTGGAGACAATGGATGAATGCGCCCTCCGAGAGAAATTATAAAATATTCTCTGACCTTCGCAAACACCACAAGTATTTATTAAGGCAGGATTACTCAGAATATATTAATGGAGCCTGTCTTGAAGTAAGACACAACAGTAAAAGGTTCTGGTCACTTATAAATAACAAAAGAGACAACAAACAAATACCGGAAGTGGTAACCTGGGATCATTCTCTAGCCAGTGGAGCAGATAGACCTGAATTATTCAATTAATATTTTACCTCTAATTTTGTTAAACCTGTGCAATATGCTGAGTTTCCTAAAATCAAACCTGTTACTTCCCATAGCTTCAGTAATATTTCTACCACTGAATCTGAAGTGTTCTCCCTACTTTTGTCTTTGTCAGAAAATAAACCCACTGGTCCTGATGGTCTCAGTCCTATCTTCCTTAGGAATACAGCAGTAAGTCTTTCATACCCTATTAGTGTGATATTCAATCGGTGCTTCTCAGTCGGCTACTTTCCGAGCTCCTGGAAACTTGCTTATATCAGACTCATTCTTAAAGGTGGACAGAGGTCGGATATCGCAAATTATCGCCCGGTCTCTATATTACCTGTTTTATCAATCATTTGTGAAAGGATCATCCATCAGCATTTGCTTGCGTTTACAATTCCATATATATCCCCTCAGCAGCATGGTTTCCTTCCTGGAAGCTCCTGCGTAACTAACTTGGCTATCCTCCTCCATCATGCCACGTCTGCCATCCATGCGGGCTCTCAAATTGATGTATGCTATATCGACATCGCGAAGGCCTTCGATACCGTGGATCACACACTTCTGAACGGTTTAACGTTCATGGGCGACTCCTAGCTCTAATTAATAGCTTTCTGAGCGAAAGACTACAGCGTGTGGTCCTTGATGGATGCAGGTCTTCTCCCACCACCACCCTCTCTGGTATCCCGCAGGGTAGTGTCCTAGGTCCACTTCTTTTTGCCCTGTTTATTGATGACCTTATCGATACTGTTTCCCACCATTCATGTGAAATCCTTCTCTTTGCAGATAATTGTAAAATCTTCAAGCAGATCGATTCTCCTACAAATACAATCCAATTGCAAAATGCTCTTGATTCACTGTCAGGTTGGTGTACTACACGGCGTCTTAAACCTCATCCCTCCAAGTGTTCCACCATTTCGTTCACACTTCGTAAATCCCCTGTTCTACAAAAATATCACCTACTGAACTAACCGATTGCTCTTGTTGACAATCAAAAAGACTTAGGAGTGCATTTTGACAGTAAATTGTTGTTTGTCTCGCACATAAACAGGGTTACCTCACGTGCTATGTCACTCCTCGGTTTACTCTACAGGTTTTCTGACATCACAGATGTAAATGCCCTCCGAGCATTCTACGTTTCCTGTATCTTACCTATTGTTGAATACGCCTCTCCAGTCTGGTCCATTTCTGCTTCTTCAAACCTCTGCCACCTTGACCGTGTACAATTTTTTTTCTATGCAATCGTCAAAGCCAGGGTCCCTGCATGTCGGAACCTAAGCACTATCCAAGTGCTTGGGAAACTGAACCTCAAGATTCTTTCTGCTCGGAGGAAAGTAGCCGACCTAAAGCTGCTATACAAAGCAGCTAATGGTCTATTTAGGTCTCCAGATTTAGCTTCCTTATTCCCCCTCCACGTCCCATCCCGTAGTACCAGAATGAAGACCCTATTCCATATTCCTTACTCCCGACTTTCTCTCACCCAAAGGTCCCTTTCTATACGTATTCCAGCAATGTTTAATACATTATCTATCAACAAGAACCTAGACATCTTCATAACGTATCCTTCCTTCTGTCATGATATTTCTAATATAACTTAATTTTCCTTCTTGTTCTTTCCATTTCTGCTCCTGCATTTCCTGTAAATGTGTTTTTCTTTGTTAATATCATTGTTTATGTAAATATGTATTATATATGATTGTACAGTTTTTATTGTGTATATTTGTGTTCTTTGTAACTATCGATATATCTTTCATTTTAGATTCATATCTATTGTACATAGCTCAGATCATTGTAATTCGGCGTTATGCTGTTGCTGATCCTGAATAAATAAATAAATAAATTATTATTATTGTGATCACAATTCAATATGGATCAAAACCATGTTTATATCCTATGAGGAAGGTACCAGGAAGTACATATCTGCAGCAGTTCAAAAGTGGAATAATTCTGCCAACCACTGGAGTGAAAGGAACAAAGCTACAGCCCACGACGTGGCCCTCAATGACCGACAGTCATTACCAGAATGCGCACAGAACAACTACTAGCCCACATGGACGTCCAATACAGAGATCGCCACCTCCAACAGGCCTACCAGACAGCTTCAAACCAGATCTCAGAGGAGTACAGAGACTCTCCAAGATATCAAGACAGATGTTGCCTGTCTCGTCCATCTGGTCTACCCATCAGCACAAGCAGAGTTCCTCGAACAGCTGGGAATGCAGGCCTTCATACAATGTTAATGGTTGTTGTCATAAGGAGTACTGTCCTGCAGTTTAATAATGTTGAGCTGTTGCTGTTTAGTTATTCACTGTGTGAATTACTGGACTGTCTCTGGAGTTTAACAAAGGAACAGTCATCGTGTGTTGTGTGGCCAGCAGCCCTGTGTTCAAATCTAGTGGTCTGCACACAGCTACTGTATGGGGTGACTGACTTCTGAGCACAAGTGAAAGACCTGACAATCAGGATTAGAATCTCCCAGGTAATATGAATGAGACGGACTCCCTGCTGTGTGAACAGAATGGAGACTTGTAAATAGAGATTAATGAGTCAGTCATGGTTAAACAGAACTATATGCATATGCATTGGATGATCCTGAAATAACTTAGTAATTAAACAGCCAGTATTTTGTTCGTAACAGTATTATCATACACACTCGCTCTGATAGCTGGCACCATTCTTTTATAATACAGATTATACCAAACCTCTTAGGGTACTTTAATGGTAGGTTTTATTGGAGCACTTAATTTTACCGTGCTCCTACCCACTGACTACACTCAATGGAACAACACTTCTTAACATTATCACTAACAATATCAACAAGGATAAGAAGGTCCACCTATTCAATACTGTATATAATATGTTAATATTATTTATTACATCGGGACTATTTTCGACCCTTGCATTGGGTCATCTTCAGCCTTAAATTAGAAATGGAAAAGAACATTAAATGTAAATCACTAACATCCACAAAGTATTAAACTTGAGATAGGTGTGGCTCCTCTTATCTTCTAGTAAATACAGCACTCACAACAGGCATACGATATGAAAAATATGTTACAAGACCAATATGCAATTACAATCTTTTCCTCAACACAGGGTTAGGAAAATGCAGTCAGTCTGCCACCAGCAATATCAAATTCTATACAAAATATAATCTAGGTACAAATAAACTGCAATTTTTTTCCTATCTTCCATGCAATACCACCATAAGAAGCCTATTCATGCATTTCTTTCTCTCTAACGATCAAATTGAGTAAGTAAACAAGTAGGAAAACTAGAAATATGGACCAAATAATGATTTATGAAGAAAGTACAGAGTGGAGGCAACTCACCTGCAACTTGAACCCCACGTACACTGTCCACGATTATAAAACCGGCATATTGGGCGTGGCTCAGTCTCCTCGGGTCGATTTTCTTCCTCATCTGTTATTTCTCCCTCTTCCAAATCCTCTCCCTTTAATTCGCCTTCATCATCACTTTTCTCATCTTTTCCTTCACATTCTCCTTCCTCTTTTTCATCTTTCTCTCCTTGTTCTTCAGCTTCAAAATCTAGCTGCTCCATTTCCTCAACAGGTTCAGTTTCTTTTCGTACCACAACAGTGTCCTTTTTTTCCCTCTTTTTTCTATCATCTTCTGAGACTGCATCAAGACTATCTCGCCCATCATTACTGTCCAGATCTGACACATCTGACAGATCCTCTCCATGCCCAGTAATTTCTTCCTTCTTTGGGGTACTTTCATATTCACCATCAATTTCTGGTGGAGTTTTTGGTCTTCCCTTCACAACAACTTCTTCTGCATTTTGTGATTCATCATTATCATCAAGAGCAACACTGCTCATTGGTTTACTAAGATCTGACTTGTCAGATTTTCTGGATCTGTCCGATTTGTCTGACATTTCAGATCTCTCTGACTTTGATGATTTATCAGATTTATCTGATCGATCAGATCTATCTGATTTATCAGATTGATCAGATCTATCTGATTTATCAGACTTGTCTGACTTATTCGATTTATCTGATTTGTCTGACTTATCGGATTTGAAAGATTTCTCTGATTTGTAGGATTTATCAGACTTTTCAGATTTGGCTGATTTATCAGATTTTGTGGATTTGAATGATTTTTCAGATTTGTACGACTTTTCAGATTTTTCAGATTTGTACGACTTTTCAGATTTGTAAGACTTTTCAGATTTATCAGATTTACCTGATCGAACTGAAGAGGCAGATTTATTAGAAGAAGCTGATGATGCATTGCTTCTAGCATCATCATCATCATCACTAGAATCAGACACTTCACCATCATTTGATTTTGGGGACATTCTACCCTGCTCTGCCAAGGGTGGGGATCTAATTGGACTGGATTCTCCCCTTTCAGAGGCAGAGTCACTACTTTCATCTTCACTTTCATCTTTTGTAGGCTCAACTTCATCTGCAGTAGCCCTTCTTGAACGAACTGCAATTTCATGTTTAGTTTCAAATTCACCATCCAACGAACTATCAGAGTCCATAATAATCCTCCAACAGGTCTGAAATTACAAGGATGAAAATAAGTACAATAAACAAAGAAAATAATTTGTTTTGAAAAATATAAATACCTAGTAAAGAAACTACAGCACATTCAATGAACATGTACCACATAATTCCTTTGCCATTTATAATAAATTTACCAATAGCAGTACGTAGATATGATCAAGAAGAAAAGTACTTTACTGTAATATTATGTGGGTAATTTAGACCTTCAACATATGTATGCCCTAGTTCGCGATCAATTTGTACAGCTCTTGGCCTATTCCATTCAAACATTAAGCAAAGTGTATGATCTGTGGAAGGCATCTTCCTTATTTATATGAAAATGACATTTAATCATCCCTGTCAACTTAAAAAGACTGATTTATAATTCAAACAGTAAATTAGATCACAAATTTAAATATATGACACATTACAATAGTTGCAGAAAATCATGATCATCTGCATAAAAAATTATACAGATTAAAAAAAACTGTAGAAAAGCTCACAATTACTTTTGAAGATGTAGTTAAACCACCTTTTTAAAACAACCTTACGACTGCATTCTGAGGGGGTATGGGCGGGAAGATGAGGGGGGTGGGGGGAGGAAACAATATGAACATTATATAGTTTGTTAAAAACCTTCTGAAGCAATGGCTCAGAGAGGGAAAATGTGAGCTTTCAATGCTACAGATCCAAAATAGCCATTTGATAGTGTTCTCATAAACAACACTCCCATGGTAATGCTTAACAGCACCCAGTGTAAAAGACCTGTATATGATTCTTCTTTTTCTCCCATATAGCCACATTACGTCAGACTTAGAAAGTTCCCTTATATCCCTGTAGCTTTAGGGAGAAATGAGAATACATCTTCTTGTCCATCATAAATTAAGGAGCAAGCAGAATGAAACACGAATTAAGGTATCATCTGGGTAGCGAACCTTTAAAACTTTGTAAATCCAATCCAGTAGCCCATAATAGCAGCATGGTCATATGAAACCAATTTGAAGTGAACATAACATCCTTGAAATCCTCCCAAACACTTTCTTTACAATAATGTACCCACTGCTTTCACCAGAAATATTTTTCAGTCAACAGTAGTAGAAAAGAGGGTAGGTTATACCCTATCATGCCAGCATGTACCACAGTCACAGTAATGCAGCTGAGTGGAGAGAGGAGCCTAAATTAGAGGATTAGCAGCTACAATATGTGATTGTAGTTACTCATCAATATGAGGTAGATCATTAGATAATATTAATAACGTTATTTTTCAATTACTCATCAATATGAGGTAGATCATTAGATAATATTAATAACGTTATTTTTCAAGCCCCACTAACTACTTTTGACAGATTTTGGAGACGCCGACATGCCGGAATTTGTCCTGCAGTTCTTTATGCGCCAGTAAATCTACAGACAAGAGGCCGACATATTTGAGCACCTTCAAACAACCACCGGACTGAGCCAAGATCAAACCTGCCAAGTTGGGATCAGGAGGCCAGCACCTTAACTGTCTGAGCCACTCAGCCCTACTAGATTATTAGATTAAAGCCAGAGAGGAGTCTGGTCGAGGTGGCCAGATACTCTGACCGTCATTCCAGCATTAGTAGGTTTTGGTACAATAGCACAGCATTAAGAAGGTTTTAACTGAGAGCAACCAAGGATAACATCAATTATAAATGACAATACAAGACATCTAATATTGGTTTCACACACTGAAGACCTTGCCTTTAAGATGGCACTTTGGCAGGCAAACTGCCATACTTTAAAAGTTTTTTTTAATGTGGAAATTAGGAGGTAGGTTGAAATGCAACATGTGTACCATCAAAAAATAAAAAATCTATTTTACAAATTAAAAAACTTCATTAAGATACAGTGAATACTTTTCACTTTGGGAATTTTCTAAAACAAAAAAAACCACAACAACAAAGGTGCACCTGAATCAACTACCTTTTCTTCTGATCCAGTGATATCAAACATCTCTACAATTGCACTTTCATTCCTCATGATAGCAGGAACAAATCATTAATCACTTTGCACAATGCCAACAAAACCGTAAAAGAGTGGAATTTGTAAAGCTGGAAGCATGGAGTTTAGAAGCGAACATACAAATAAATAAGCTGCTAAGTTTGAGGAAGCAATGACAGCGGACAGAAGCGCATGGTACAGTTGTAACAAAAGACCTGCAAAGAGGTCTATCTAGTTTCCACCCAAGTTCTTTTTTTTTGCTAGTTGCTTTACGTCACACCGACACAGACAGGTCTTACGGCGACGATGGGATGGGGAAGGGCTAGGAGTGGGAGGGAAGCGGCCGTGGCCTTGATAAAGGTACAGCCCCAGCATTTGCCTGGTGTGAAAATGGGGAACCACGGAAAACCATCTTCAGGGCTGCCGAGAGTGGGGTTCGAACCTACTATCTCCCGAATACTGGATACCGGCCGCACTTAAGCGACAGCAGCTATCGAGCTCGGTCCACCCAAGTTCAATTTTGGTGATGTTGACAATGTAAATAAATACACAAGCCCAAGTCAGACTTTGGCATGGTCAGTCTACACTGTTAGTGACGGTGATTGTTTTACGAGGAAGTACAACTAGGCAACCATCCTCTATTAACATTAATCAGAGAAAAAATGGAAGGGGTCCGACACTTCAATAAAATGAAGATATCGATCAAAGGAAGACATGGGCCACAAAGGGTGTGAAAATGAAAGACTCCCTATGCATCGATTCTTAAAACGGTCAGGGTTGGAAAAGAACAAGAACTGACCAAGGGAGGTTGGATAAGATAGAGAAAAGCGAGGAGCCCGACACAAGTAAGTGGAAGCAATGTCAGGACTCAGTTAAGGATTCTGTGGTCACCAACCCATACTCCCAATTTAAGAGAATCTGGGGTCTTTTTTCTTTTTTGCTTTACATCACACTGACGCAGATAGGTCTTATGGCGACAATAGGACAGGAAAGGGCTAGGAGTCGAAAGAAAGCGGCCATGGCCTTAATTAAGGTACAGCCCCAGCATTTGCCTGGTGTGAAAATGGGAAACCATGGAAAACCATCTTCAGGGCTCGAACCCACTTTCTCCTGATTACTGGATACTGGCCGCACTTAAGCAACTGCAACTATCGAGCTCGGTAGGGGGTCCCTTTTAGTCGCCTTTTAAGGCAGATAAAGGACACCATGTGTGATATTCTACCGCCCCCCACCCACAGGGGGCTCTATGCTGTTACCCCACCCTGATAAACACTCACGCTTGATCTCCAATGTGTTAAACAAACAGGGCTGCTACAACTTCAGACCTGACTGTTAGTGCGTGACGATTAATAGATACATTAAGGCAAGCACTGGGGGGTGCTTAGTTTGTTTTGAAGGGTACATGATAGTCTGGAGACTCCTACGGACAACCTGCCATGTGGGTGACGAATGCCTGATCACCGTTCATCACAAGCACTGCAAAGGTATTCATGAAGCTGGCATATATATCTACTTTTTAAAAATGCTGTACAGTATACCTGTGGTACTGACCAATCATTCTTTATATTATATTGCCAATCCTAATATGTCTTGCCTCCTGATAGCATCCATAAAAGCACATTCGCAGGATTGTTTGGCCAGCAACAATTTTGAACATATATCCTATGACGCTCATACAGATGAATAGCCATTCACACGCATATCTTAATGTTAAGGTGCTCTTTAAAAATAAGGCTCCCTACAACCCAAAGACTGTGTTCTTGTACAAGGAATTAGTACATACTAGCTGATGTACCCAGGCTTCACAATGGAATTCTCAAAAAGGCTGCATTTGTCGTTTTCCAACTGAATTCAACATAGTTCATTACAATGGCATCAGTAGGAATGTAACGATTAAAAGCAATGTTGTCATATAAAATCCTTGATCAAATGAAAAACCGCACAATGGCGTCAGTAGGAATGTAACGATTAAAAGCAATAGTGTCATATAAAATACTTGATCAAATGAAAAACCGCACATTTTCTTACTTTTAACGAACAGTACTACGCTGCCCATCTAACAGTTGAAAGTCCCCGTACTGGAATGACCAAGCCACAGACAGCCGCGAACACTCCTCGGTGATTATTCCATTAAATATGCACACTGCTCATTCTGATCACTGCCTCAGAGTAGGGATCGAACAGCTGGAATGCTATGATGAACCAGTGTGTTACCAGTAGCATCAGAAAATTTATGAACCATAGGAAAGGATTGGCATGCTAAAGAAAAGAGAGATCTAACTCCCCAGCTACGTCCTGCCAATATTCAGGCAGGCTATTATACTTGGTACACAGCAGTAATCCCACATATCGGATATGAGTGGCAGCAGAAGACACAAAGCACATCACAACAAACAATGGTCAATGTAATGTTACTGCCGATCAATTTTATGAGCTTTCTATATTGCAGGCCTTCACATTTTGTTTTCTTCCGACTCTGTGATACTAGCACATCTTATAGAATTATTTATAGCGTAAACTGTAGTTGCTTATTCCCCAACTGCACATACCGAATTTCATTAAATCTGTTAACCCATTTTCTCCTGACTTGCCGCTGATATGGACAAAGCAACAAAAATGCAAATTCATGAATGTCTGTTATCGTCGCCGGTATGTTAAAAATGTATAAAAGAAATGATCGGAAGTTTAATACTACATAACATAGTATCTATGTTATACATAACATAGTATCTATGTTATGTAGTACTTATCGATAGAACCACTAATAACACAAATATTTCAGAATTACATTTTAAGCCTTCCCAAAAACTACCATTTCACTCAGCATGAATAAAATTATTTATGATCTAGATTGTAGCGGCTTTCCCTGACTTTTCATACTGATTTTCATTAAATTCACTTCAGCAGTTTTCTTGTGATACATGTAATTTTTGCGTACATACACAGACAGAAATTACAGAAAATTAAAAAGTGCATTTCCTTGTTACGCTGGACATGACCAATACAGGAATACAATTCTTCTTCAATTCTGAGCAATGTTCAATACAGATATAAAAATAAAAACAACCAGTCTTTTTCGAGACTCAACATAACTTCAATAAACACTAAAGGTTTATCCAGAGATAAAGCGATCTTACTCTCCGACATGTGCAAACATAAGAAGACTGACAACCTAGTGGTGCAAGAAACTCACAGAGGGGAAAACAACAACAGACCTAAAATAGAAGGGATGAGACTGATTCTTGAACACCCCCATGAACAGTATGGTAGTGCTGTATAAGTCACACCAGAGATTAGTGTTGAGTCATCTGAAATTCTTGACTGTAGAATTGGAATCATATTCTGTAACATCTATTTATAAACATACATTACATACATTATCATTATAAACTGTTATGCCTTTCAGCATTCAGCCTGTAAGCCTCTGTGAATTCACTAAGCGTCGCCACAATCCTCTATTTGCAACTAGTGCTGTGGCCTCATTTATTCCTATACCGCTTATCTTTAAATCATTAAAAGTGAGTCTAACCATTGTCGTCTTGGTCTCCCTCTACTTCTCTCACCCTCCATAACAGAGACCATTATCCTCCTCCATTTACCCCACATGACCCACCACTGAAGCTGGTTTATGCGTACGGCTTCATCCATAGAGTTCATTCCTAAATTAGCCTTTATCTCCTCATTCCGAGTACCCTCCTGCCATTGTTCCCACCTGTTTGTACCAGCAATCATTCTCGCTACTTTCATGTCTGTTACTTTTAACTTATGGATAAGATATCCTGAGTCCACCCAGCTTTTGCTTCCATAAAGCAAAGTTGGTCTGAAAACAGACAGATATAAAGATAGTTTCGTCTGGGAGCTGACATCCTTCTTACAGAATACTGTTGATCGCAACTGCGAACTCACTGCATTAGCTTTACTACACCTTGATTCAATCTCACTATATTACCATCTTGGGAGAACACGAACCTAAATACTTAAAATTATCTACCTGTTCCAGCTTTGTATTACCAATCTGACATTCAATTTTGCTGAATTACCTACTGACATCAATTTAGTCTTTGAAAGGCTAATTTTCATGCCATACTCACTGCACCTATTTTCAAGTTCCAAAATAGTGTATTAGACTGCAGGCATTCAGCACAATCTGCCATTAACACCAAGTCGTCAGCATAGGCAAGATTGCTTACTATAGTCGGCATCAACTCAAGTCCTATGCGGTTCCTTCGATGTTATACAGGTAAACAACTGAAAAACTGAGGAAAATATCCTTCCGCGTGTGAACACTTCTTCTCTTTCCCCTTCTCCATCTTTGTTCTTCTCCTGAACCTGGCGGGTAATGTAAGCGGCTTTCATATAACATGAATAACATCAAAGGGACTGTTTAGGACTTGAGTTGACTCAGGGTATACATTTCCATCTAACTGAATCCCTCCCCGCCGCTTTACACGTTTCAGCAGATGATCCATATAAACTACAAACAACAAAGGTGAAAGATTACAGCCTTGTCTAACTCCTGTAAGAACCCTGAACCAAGAACTCATTTTACCATCAATTCTCACTGCAGCACAATTGTCAACATAAATGCCTTTCATTGATTTTAATAATCTACCCTTGATCATGTAGTCCCCCAGTATGGTGAACACGTTTTCCCTTGGTACCCTGTCATATGCTTTCTATAGATCTACGAGACATAAACACAACTGCCTATTCCCCACGTAGTATTTTTCAATTACCTAGTGCATACTGAAAATCTGATACTGGCAGGCCCTCTGTGGTCTGAAACCACACTGGTTTTCATCCAACTTCATCCCAACGACTGATCGCACCCTCCCTTCCAAGATGCCAGTGAATACTTTGCCTGGTATACTAATCAATGAGATTCCTCGATAGTTGTTGCAATCCTTCCTGTTTCCTTCCTTATAACAGGTGCAATTACTGCTTTTGTCCAATCTGAAGGTACCTTACCAACACTCCATGCTAATCTTACTCTATGAAGCTATTTCATCCCTGCCTTCCCACTATACTTCAACATTTCAGGTCTAATTTCACCTATTCCTGCTGCTTTATGACAATGGAGTTTATCTACCATCCTTTCCATTTCCTCAAGCATAATTTCACCAACATCATTTTCCTCCTCCTCATTAGCTTGGCTGTTCGCAACACCACCAGGATGATTTCCTTTTATATTGAGAAGATGTTCAAAATATTCCCTCCACCTCTCCAGTGATTCCCGGGGATCTATTATGAGCTCACCTGAATTACTCAAAACAGTGTTCATTTCCTTTTTACCTCCCTCCCTAAGATTCTTTATTACAGTCCAGAAAGGTTTCCCTGCTGCTTGACCTAGCCTTTCCAGGTTGTTACCAAAATCTTCACATGACCTTCTTTTTGGATTCATCAACTATTTGTTTCGCTCTGTTTCTTTCATCTACGTACAAATCCCTGTCTGCCTCGGTCCATGTTTGGAGCCATTTCTGATAAGCCTTCTTTTTATGTTTACAAGTTGCTCTCACTTCATCATTCCACCAAGATGTTCGCCTTTTCCCATCTTTACACACAGTTGTTCCTAGGCATTCCCTTGCTGTTTCTACTACAGCATCCCTGTATGCCACCCATTCTCTTTCTATATCCTGAACCTGTCTACTGTTTGAAACTTCTCACTAATCATATCCATGAACTACTGTCTAATTTCCTCATCCTGGAGATTTTCTACCCTCATTCATTTGCAGACAGATTTCACTTTCTCTACCCTAGGCCCAGAATACTTGGTTCACTGCAGATCAGATAGGGGTCTGTATCATCGAAAAATCTCTGGAAAACTCTTACAATTCTAACCGATTTCCTGAATTCGAAGTCGGTTAAGATATAGTCTATTATGGATCTGGTACTCCTAGCCTCCTATGTGTACCAGTGAATGGCCTTATGCTTGAAGAATGTATTCGTAACTGCTAAACCCATACTAGGAGAGAAGTCTAGCCAACGCTTCCCATTTCCATTAGCTTCCATATCTTCCCCACATTTACCAATCACCCTTTCGTATCCTTCAGTTCTATTTCCAACTCTCGCATTGAAATTGCCCACTGGCACTATTCTATCCTTGCTGTTGACCCTGACCACAATGTCACTCAATGCTTCATAAAACTTGTCAACTTCATCCTCATCTGCACCCTCACATGGTGAATACACTGAGACAATTCTCGTCCTAATTCCTCCAACTGACAAATCTACCCGGATCATTCGCTCATTTACTTGCCTAACAGAAACTATGTTACGTGTAATGGTATTCCTGATAAACGGCCCTACTCTGCCCTTCCCTTTCTAACACCTGTAAAGTACACTATATAATCTTCTACCTCTTCTTCGTTATCTCCCCTTACAAGAATATCACTTACTCCTAGCACATCCAGATGCATCCTCTTTGCTGACTCAGCCAGTTCTACTTTCTTTCTTTCTTTCTTCCATAAGCCCCAATATTGATAGCTCCCTATCGAATTCCATTTCATTCGCCAAGCTGTTTCCAAGGAGTCTCTTGCCTGTCAAATGGGAGTGGGACTCCTTTACTCCCATAGGTCTTATACGCTCAGCGAGCCGGTCTATCGGCTTGAGTGGTATTGCTTAAAACACTCAGCGTACCGATCTATCGGCTGTGTATTCGGATGGCTGTATTAGTACCTTAATGGACTCCCAGATGTCAGCAAAAGACAGCAATAGTAGCTTTTGGATTTAGTTTACACATTTCTCGAGAGATACAGACACTAAGCTCATCTGTTTGGAACAAATGAAGTTATCAAACCGCGTATGTTTACCGCATGGCGAGTTGAAGTGTGCTGCTTGCGAGTATAGTCTCTTTAAGCTTCAAAATATGTGTTTTCCTTCGTTTTATTGTTTCCATTTTAATAGTAGTTTATTATATTTTGTTTATATTCAACATTTATCGGTGTTCTCAAGTGAAGTTTAGTTTAACATTTTGTTACGTGATTTTCGTGCCACGAGTAGGCCTAATTTTTTAAAATTGCTAGTCCAAGTTCTAAGCTAAATAATTCCGATGTTTTGGATTGTTTAGATGCTTTAGACGATGACAGTGACTTTATAGCTGATAGTGATTTGGATTTTAGTACGACTCATTGGCTGAATGGTCAACTTTGAGGCCTTTGGTTCAGAGGGCCTGGGTTTGATTCGTGGCCAGGTCGGGGACTTCAATAGCCTTTGATTAATTCTTCTGACTGGGGGATTGGGTGTTTGTGTTTGTCCCAACACTTTCCTCTTCATATTCAGACAACACACTACACTACAAACCACCACAGAAACACGCGATAGTGATTACATCCCCCCATACAGGGTTGGCGTCAGCAAGGGTATCCGGCCACAAAACAGAGCTAAATCTACATGTGCGACATAGTTCGCACCCGCGATCCCACAAGTGGGTGGAAAGCTGCAGATAAAGAAGAAAAAGAGTGATTCAAATTTTACAGGTAGTGATGATTGGAGAATGTTCTCCAAAACACAAATGCTGACTCCAGAAAGTACGTGTACAGTTCTTTACGTCAGGTGCTATAACTCACGACTAAACAAGAATCCAAAAAAACAAATTATATCATGTTATACAGAATTAAATGCTCTTATTTTCTAAATTTGAAATTTTTTTTGTAGTAAAATATGCCATGAATAATTTTGTGATTTTTTTCCCCTAAAACTATATTGAATAGTGTACTATTGTGATTTTTTCAATTTTGTATCTGGGGATTTCTTTACATGGCAATGTTTTTACATTTTGACATGCATAATCATGAAAAATGGTCTGAGTGTTTTGGGCATGACTGGTGAAAATAGCCTGAGACCAAAAGGGTTAAAATGTTCTGACCTTGGTAAATTCATGAAGCAGTATGCTACTCTACTTACACATAGTCCAAGTGAAGATCTCTCCTCTAACGAGTTATGGACCCCCGGTGGATTGTATAGTCCTAGTCACCTGAGCACAAGGAGGGCCATGACTCAGAATATGTCCGAGATGCCCACTCCCATTCCATGGCAACTGGTACCCCAACTCTCAGGACCACTTACTAGGCCACTGAGCCATTGCCTACGGTTCACGAACTAGGACGTGACTGCAGTAACCCACACCATGAACTACCCAGTGAAAACTTCGTCTTTGAAAAGCCAAGTATGATAAGCAGAATATCAAAATTGTCTTCGGGGATTTCAATAGTAAGAGCATCAGTTGGCGATATAATAGCACAGACAAGAATGGGGAGGAACTCGAACAATGGGCAAAAAAGGAAGGAATGAGACTGATTCACAATCCCAAACTAAGACAGTCTTTCAACAGCGGCAGATGGTGCAGAGGTTACAACCCTGACAACATATTTACATTTATCACATAAAATCAGCTTTATCGTCTGTATCGCACTTCAATAGATTCACAAGCTAGTATTTATTTATTTTCCACCTAGTTGTGAACATATTTATAAGCGAACAACTAAACATGTTACTAAAAGTTGAGGAGTGAATCCCAAGGACTCAACATAGTCCAATCACTTGTTCAGTTGTAGGAGTGGTCAGCAATGAGGAAGTTCCTTATCCTTTTCCGCCTGAGCTGCATGAGGCATTGACCAATTTACAACCAGAGCCAAGTCAATCTGAAGACTTTGTGAAACTTGTCAAGATCTCCTGTAAAAATATTCCCCGAGGTTGTCATACCCAGTTCATTGCTGGTCTCAAATGCTGATTCCAAGGATCTGTTAAAAGACTACCAGGAGAAGTATCAGAAGGATCCTTCTGCGGACAACACTATTTAGACAGGTGAAGAACTCTTGAAGATCATCGCCGATGGAAGTAAGGAAAGATAGATGAACTTACTAGCAACACCTTGACATGGCCCAGAACAGTACAAAAGCATGGAAGCTGATCAAGAACTTGAGCAACTTTCCTAAGAGTCCACCAGAGGATCTCACCAAAGTTACAACAAACCAAATAGCTCACCAGTTGCTCTGTAATGGGAAAACCACCAAGAAAACCGAGCATGTGAAAGTAAAATCTACTGCAGATGAAAATAATTTCCTCGGTCATCAATTTACATCAACAGATTTAGAACATACCACCACACATCTGAAGGTCAAAAAAGCTACAGGTCCGGATGACATCAGGACAGAGCAAATTAAGAACTTCGGTCCAGGGACAATTCAATGGCTGGTAAATATGATGAATAGATGCATCGAGAATCTCCAATTACCAAAGCTGTGGAAGAGAGCTCACATGGTCACGTTGCTAAAGCCAGGCAAAGCACCAACATATGCAAAGAATTTCCGGCCTGACTCTCTCCTGTGCCACCTATACAAGACTATTGAAAGGTTGATCCTTGAAAGATGTGCATCGTTCATAGATGACCAGCTAATTCAAGATCAAGCGGGTTTTAGACCAGGGAAATCTTGTTGCAGCCTAGTTCCAAACCTAATGCAGGACTGATACAAGAATAAATTGATCACGGGTGTTGCCCTCATAGATCCCAATTCAGCATACAATACAGTGAACCATTGGAAGCTCATTGCCAAGCTATACAACACCACCACGGATATGAAACTAACAAATGTCATACGAGTAATGCTCCAGAACAGAAGGTTCTATGTCGCACTTCAAGGAAAAAAGTCGATGAAGGAATCAGAAAAATGGGTTACCTCAAGGCAGTGGGTTATCACCATTACTACTTAACATCACATCTATACAAATGATCAACCAGAATATCGAGAGGCTGATGACACTGCTATTGCTGCACAGGGTAGGAGCTTTGAAGAGGTAGAAAGAGTACAGCCCAAAGCTCTTGAGAGATTAGATAATTATTACACACAGAATCACCTGCAACCTAATACAGGAAAGACACAAGTTTGCACATTTCATCTTCGCAACGGAGAGGCCCGACAAAAGCTGAATATTGTCTGGAAAGGAGTGACACTTGAGAATTGTGATATGCCTCAGTATTTGGGAATCAAGCTTGATCGCTCCCTGCACTTCAAGAAACATTGTAGAGAGCTGAAATGGAAGATAAACTCAAGGAATAGTACACTGTGAAAGTAAGGAATAGTATACTGTGGAAGTTGACTGGTTCAACATTGGGAGTAAACCGTTATGTTCTGTGTTCAACTGCTTTGGGACTGTGCTTTGCTACAGGAGAGTACGGCTCATCAGTGTGGGGAGTATCTGCCCACACCAAGCTAGTGGATACAGCTCTGAACGAGTCCACCCGTATTGTCACTGGGGGTTTAATACCTACTCCAGCAGATCTACCCTCTCGCTGGTATTGTGCCTCCAGTTATTTGATGTGAAGTGGCAGCTGAGAACGAGTGACACAAAATTGAGTCAGATCCCAGACATCCAATATATAACCACAAGGTGACGACATCTCGCCTAAGATCCAGGAAGAGCTTTATGAAGAGAACAGTACCCTTCTATGCTAAACCAGAAGTTCGACGTATATCACTCTGGAGACCAGTACTGCCAGAGGGGTTTACTCCTAAAGAAGAACTGAGTAGTGGAAGCCATTTGTTTTATATCACTCGATGAGAACAGGTGTGTCCAAGTGCCGTAGTAATCTAGTGAAATGGGGTTACGTGGAAGTCTGAAGATGTGACTGTGGAGATATCTAGACTCCACAACACCTACTCATATGTCAAGAGCTGAACGACTCCTGTACCCAGGAAGATCTTATGCTTACCACAGACCGAGGGATCAGAGCTGCAGAGTTCTGGACAGGAAGAATTTAATGTGTCTCCTGGACACAGAAAGTAAAGTAAGTATTTATACCGCTCTTTTGTTGGTTGTTTCTGCTATTTATATGGCACAGTTTACATTGTGGTGTTGATTGCATGCCAATGCACTTTCGATCACCATGTAGGACTACTTACCCCTAGGGGAGCGTTCAAAAGGAAGTAGAAAGCAAATTAGAGTTGTGAAAACTAAGATAACATGATCAGGAAGCTCGGTAGGTAAACACTCCTAATGTATGTTACGAATGAACATTATCAGTAACATCTAAAATGTCTGTATTTAGATGGGTTATTCGGATGGGAAAGATTGCATAAATGCTTGTTTTTATTCATTGCATAAGGCTTTTGTCCTATAGTTATTACCAGTCTTCGATGACGTGAACGATAACATGGACGTCTTTATTTTTGGTACTCGAATCGAGATCCACATTTATGTCATTTTGAGCCACCATGCAATCAAAAGGAAGGCAGATTCAAGTATGGGAGTATTCCAGTATTCTACCTGGCGAAAGCAAAAATTATAGTTTACAACGCACCGAACAATGTGGTACTGAGCCATATGATAAAAGTTACATTTCCATTGTTGTGTTGTTTTTAATGCTGCTACCAGATTTCAGGAGAAAATGCTACACTGCCATGTTATTATTAAGATGTCATTATCTGTAGTGAACACCACCAGAGTAATTTAGTAAACAGTTAATTATAATAAATATTGGGGTACTTTATCCTCAACTTCCTTCTGTTACATGGAAAAGGTATATTATTGCACAGTACAACCAAACTTATAAACAGAATAAAGCTGATGAGTTTAGCTATACAAGTAGTTTGTTACAAGTAGCGTATTTTACTATGTGTAACTAGTCTTATTGTTATTTCGTTTAGGATAGGACTTTGTACGTGTTTTTTAATGTATTCTTTCTTACATATTATGTTCATAATTTCCAACCAGACGTCTGGTTTAATTTTGAGGTGCTTTGATATGACTGATGATGCCCCACATGGAGGGTGAAACATGTCTCCATTTTAACGATGTTTAACTAAAAACGTTAACATCCTGTAATGTATTGAATAGGTTGGAGTCCAATAAATTCTGTTATATTATTATTAAGTAGTTTGTTGTTCTTTTCGAGGTGAAAACTGGCAATCGAACAAAAGTGATCTGCTCAAAATTATTTCAGAACTTTTTTGCGATAAGCCAAAATAGGATTAATAATATATACAAAGCTGTTAAGAATGGTGAAGTTGTTCGAGAAGAGAGGCGGGTACAGAAAGAGTGCTCCGTTTGCTGCAAAGAAAGAAAAGGTGACTGCGCTAATTTCTAAGTTAAGAGGAAGGGAATCACATTAAAACAGGAATAAAAGTCAGAGGCTTTATCTACCAGCAGAATTAAAAATAAATGGACTCCACAAAATGTTTAAGGTGAGCATTCCTGTGGTCTTGAAAGTGCAAAAATGGTCCCTCCAAAATATTTTCCGTACACAGTTCAACATTGGGTTTGGGACACCTTCCATGGATGCTTGTAGTTACTGAGCTAAGTTCTTTCAGATTAAATATGAAAAAGAGAGTGCAAAACAATGGTTTACTAGCTGATTTGGGAGCACATAAAATTCTCTCAAAGGCACTTCACAAACTTATGAGGAAACGCCCTGCAGACAAAATGTCCTCCTGCTTCAATTTGCAACAGGTATAACCACTGCCTAAATTACCAATTGGCAAAGTGTACTATTCGCGCCAAATATCATTTTATGCACTGCATGTTATCGATGTCAATACTGCTGATCATTGTTTTTTTTAATGGGACCTAACAGCTAGGTCATCGGCCCCTAATCGTACGAGATGCAATGAAATGAAACAATAATTAAAACTTCAAAATGTATCCACCGACTAAAATCCAAAATGAATGGTGATGAAAAAATGACCATGAATCCAAAACAATCAGTGGATCCAATTCACAATGCCTCTTATTCTGAGATGATGCTTTTTATCAAAAAGGAGTTCAAAATCTAGGTCACCGGCCCCTAATAACTGTACCGATCATTGATAAAGCAGAACCATGGTGTTCCTCCTATAGTGATACCAATCACAGGTAACGTAGACTCATGGTTTTCCTCGCATGGTGATACTAATCACAGGTAACGTAAACTAATGGTTTGTCCCACATAATGGCACCACTCACAGGTAACACAGACCCATGGTGTACCTCACGCAAGGGTACTACTACTAACAAGCAATGCACACCCATGTAGTGGAACTAATCACAGGCCACGTATACTCATGGTGTTGCTCACGTAGTGGTACAAGCGATGTAGACCCACGGTGTATCACACATTATGGTACCACCCGTAGATAACCACAGACCCATGCTGTTCCTTACATAAAGGCACTACTTACAGGCAACACAGACCCATGGTGGTCCACACATTCTGGTACTAATCACGGGCAATTCACAATCCCATGATGTCACTCACATAGTGGTACCAATAACAGGCAACGCAGACCCAAGATGCTCCTCATGTAGCAGTACTACTCAAAAGTAACACAGGCCCATTCTGAACAAAGGGGAACCAACGCAATTAAGCGTTGCAGCTCCTCCAGCACGGATGCCAGTCCATGATGCCACGTACCCGCTCCCCCTCCTCGGTGTAATGCACACGATGGCACTAATAACAGGCAATGCCCAGATCCATAGTGTTCCTCACATAATGGTACTAATCGCAAGCAACACTGACCCATGGTGATCCTCACTAAATGGAACTATCGAAGTTAAGGGTAAGGTTTTCCACCTGTTCAATACTATTAAAAAAATGTGAAATAATTAAAACTTCACATTTTTATTGTCATTTAGTACTGGTTCTGGCAATTTTATTTGCCATCATCAGCTTAGGATGAAGTAACAAGGACATTTAACTAGTTACATTAGAATATTTATAATATATGTATGTACAAACACTTCTAAAATAAGCTTGTTATTTACAATTGTGTTATATCATAAAACATTTGGATAGTTGAAAAACAAAGACTAAATATCTCCTTATAAGGTTCTAGAAAAGATATAAAATGTTCTATATACAGTTCTATACATGTGTATCTCTTCGCGTTGTTAAATGTTTGTAACTATGCATAAAATTATCTATAGCACCAAGTTTCAGATAAAATTTTCTTTGTTAATTATATCTTAATAGCTGTTATAAATATTCAACTGGCCTTGAGGCGATATATAAAAACCTTTTACACTTTCTGTAATGAGAGATCTTTGCAAGAATACACTACCAGCTAATTTTGTTCTAGAGTATGTTATACAGTGTAAATGGGTAGAAGACCATTTTGTGTAAAAAAAAAAAAAAAAACAGTTCCTCATGGATTATGATCAATGAACCATCTATATTGCTTGGATTGTTTAGTTGTTAAATTAAAAGATTTAATGGTATATATCTTGCATGGATTCACTGAAACACCTTGACTTAGTAGTGTGTCAATAGTTTTAGTCCTATACCTCGGTATTATATTCGATAATGTGAGGTAAACTTGAAGCTGCAAGTGGACAGGCAAGATTTCGTGAAAATACACTGTTTAATGGAACTAATCACAAGTAATCTAATGTTTCCAATTCCATCATCCCTTGGTTGCCCCTTTTAGTCACCTCTTACGACAGGCAGGGGATACCACAGGTGTATTCTTCGTCTGCGACCCCCAACCACAGGGGCTGACGTCAGTATTCAGAATCCAAAATTTTATGCATGGAATGTGATTTGAGGCTTGAAGAGGGGCAAATTAGGTATAATAAGGTGTTACTTGGTTTCTAGACAAGGGAACATTTCGATAATTCTATTACCTGTATCAGGCTGTTCACAGACGAATGTGGAGGCCAAAACAAAAGCACGCATGTTATCCATGCTATAGTTATTGGCCTCAAAACAAAGCACCCGCTAACATTTTCATGACTGTGTCATCTTTCTTGTGAGAAGACATTCCTTTTTACTTGCAGAGAGGGTTTTCGGTGTTGTAGAAAAGTCTCTTCATAAGAGCTCTGACAATGTTACACCCAAGGAATACCGAGGAAGAAAGATTACTTGCAAGAGTTAAATATTCATACACCATCAACAATTGTTATACTACTAAACAGTATAATACATTTGGCTCCATTTCTTTCAACCATACATTAAGTTCACAGTTGTTAATTTAAATGTGTCATATAAAAAAAATTAGAGGGACCACTTTTCCAAGGAATTATTCTGACCACTAAGCAACTTTGACTTATCAGTCTGTTGACTAAGGTACATACTATATAGCTGATGCTGATGTCGATACTGCCATACAAAGTTAGTGTTGTAACGAATTACTAAATATCAATTGCCAATGATCTGCATTTAGGGCTGTTGCCCAGGTGGCAGATTCCATATCAATTGTTTACCTAATCTTTTCTTGAACAATTTCAAAGAAGCTGGAAATGTACTGAAAATCTCCCATTGAAAATTGTTTCATTCTCCAATTTCCCTTATTATAAATGAGTCCTGCTTAATTCAAATATTAAATTCACATTATAATCTTTCCTACCTTTAAAACCACAATTCATCTATTAATGTCATTACCTTTCTAACGACATCTGGAAACAGACCGCTTAGTCAAGTAGCTTGTCTCCTTAACTCTAATATGTACTTACAGTGATCTCAATGAGATAAACTCATCAACACAGTAATTGAAACTGAGGGGACTTTTCCTCTTGGTGAATAACAACAACAACAACAACAACAGTAAATCTGCAGACACGAGACTGACGTATTTGAACACCTTCAATACCACCAGACTGAGCCAGGATTGAACCTGCCATGTTAGGGTCAGAAGGCCAGCGCCTTAACCGTCTGAGCCACTCAGCAGCCTCGCTCTTGGTGAATACTTACAACCTTGCTCCATTTACCATCATACCATTGTCTGCTGTCCATTTCACAGTACTGTCAAGGTCTTTTTGCATTCACTCACATAATCTTATAACTTATTCATTGCTCTATACAGTAGGCCAACATCTACAAAAAAAAAACCTTTATTTTAATTGCAGTTCTTTACTCACATCATTTACATATATGCCCTATAAGCAAACCAATAATACAGCCTCCCCCCCCCCCCCCGTCTTGAACACTACGGTATTAGATAATGCTTCACCTACTCTAAATTTCTAAGTTCCATTTTCTGGTAATGTAGCCACCCAATTTTATCTATTCCAATAGACCTTATAGTCTCCAATGATCTACCCTTCAAAAGCCTTGGATATGTCAATAGCAATGCAGTCCATTTGACCTCTTCAATTTAAATATCTGCTATATCTTGTTGGAATCCTGCAGGTTGAACCTCAACTGTATTTTATTATATCAAGCCAGTTAGTATTTTTGCAAATGTGTGTAATATGATCAGAGCTTACAAGCAACACGTCAAGCAGACTGACCTATAGTAATCTGCTTTCCTTTGCTTTGTACACTGGGGCTAATACAGCAACTATCGATTCATTTGGTCTGTGCATTTCACCTCAAAGACAGGCAAGTGTCAAAGAAACTGCAGGTAACCTGGGAAGGTACACAACTAGAACACTGCTTCACTCCCAAATATCTAGGAGTAACTCTTGATCAAGCAACTCACCTACAGAACACACTACTTGAACACCGAAAGGAATCAGCAAGGAATAATGTCCTTTGGAAACCATTGGGTACAACCTGGGGGATGCAGCCTCGCATGTAAGGAACTTCAGCTATAGCCCTTTGCTATTCAGCTGCAGAATACACCTATCCTGATTGATATAGATCCAGCCATGCTGATCAAGTAAATATTGCTTTAAATGAGACTTGCAAAATTCATTACAGGTCATTTGAGGTCTACAACACTTTAAAAAGTGTACTATCTAGCAGGTATCTCACCTTCCAGGTATACAGGTACATTGTGAGTCTGCAGCCAGACTAGAAAATCAAAGGCATTTAACTTGAGGACCCATACCCTATATGGATATCAACCAGCAACCCAAAGGCTCAAGTCAAGAAAAAGCTTCCTTTATTCAACAGAAAGCTTCCATGTACCACCTTTAAAATTTTGAGTAAATTCATGGTATGGCATTCCAGATACAGCTACTTCACAGAACGGATGGTACCTTCTGAAAGCCTCCCTTCAGGTCGTGAGGAAAGTTGGTCAACATCGAAGGCACTCAACAGACTGTGCACTGGAGCTGGAAAAACAAAGAACAACAGGAGAAAGTGGGGATTCACCTGCAACTTCATACTATGTGAATACGGTGAAGAACAGACCATGAACCATTTCCTTGACTGCAAGTTGTGCCCAACTAGACGTTCTCCTCAGAACCTGATTGATGCTATCAAGGAAGTATACTGGTTGCAATATGTTTAAATTTCATTTGTGTATTACTCAGTTTCTAGAAATGATATAATTATAGAAATGCGCACAAAACGTGCATATACACTATGTGATCAAAAGTATCCGGACAGTCCCAAAAACATACGTTTGTCATCTTAGGTGTATTGTGCTGCCACCTACTGCCAGGTACTCGATATCAGCGACCTCAGCAGTCATTAGACATCGTGAGAGAGCAGAATGGGACGCTCCGCAGAACTCACGGACTTAGAACGTGGTCAGGTGATTGGGTGTCACTTGTGTCAGAAGTCTGTACACAAGATTTCCACACTCCTAAACATCTCTAGGTCCACTGTTTCTGATGTGATAGTGAAGTGGAAACATGAAGGGACACATACAGCACGAAAGTGTACAGGCCGACTTCATCTGTTGACTGACAGAGACCGCCGACAGTTGAAGAGGTTCATCAAGTGTAATAGGCGGGCATCTACCCAGACCATCACACAGGAATTCCAAACTGCATCAGGATCCACTCTCAAGTACTATGACAGTTCGGCAGGAGGTGAGAATACTTGGATTTCATGGTAGAGCGACTGCCTATAAACCACACATCACGAAGGTCAATGCCAAACAATGCCTCGTTTGCTGTAAAGAGTGTGAACATTCGATGATTGAACAGTGGGAAAATGTGTGGAGTGATGAATCACGGTACACAATGTGGTGAACCAATAGCCGGGTGTGGGTATCGCGAATGCCCAGTGAACGTCATCTGCTAGCGTGTGTAGTGCCAACAGTAAAATTCGGAGGCGGTGGTGTTATGGTGTGGTCATGCTTTCCATGGAAGGGGCTTGCACCCCTTGTTGTTTTGCATGGCACTATCACAGCACAGACCTACACTGCTGTTTTAAGCACCTTCTTGCTTCTCACTGTTGAAGAGCACTTCGGGGATAGCGATTGCATCTTTCAACACGACTGAGCACCTGTTCATAACGCACGGCCTGTGTCGGAGTGGTTTAACGACAATAACATCCCTGTAATGGACTGGCCTGCACAGAGTCCCGACCTGAATCCTACAGAATACCTTTGGGATGTTTTGGAATGCCGACTTCCTGCCAGGCCTCACTGACCGACATCGCTACCTCTCCTCAGTGCATCACTCCGTGAAGAATGGGCTTATATTCCCCAAGCAACCTTCCTGCACCTGATTGAACGTATGCCTGCGAGAGTGGAAGCTGTCATCAAGGCTAAGGGTGGGCCAACACCATATTGAATTCCAGCATTACTGATGGAGGGCACCACGAACTTGTACGCCATGTTCAGCCAGGTTTCCGGATACTTTTGAATCACATAGTGTAGTACTAGAAATGATATGCTTGTAGTTTTTGGATGTATTTTATTTTACTATCCTTGATGCTATATGTTATGTTTCTGATGCAATTAAATAAATAAATTCATTTGGTATAGTTCCTTCACGCAAACAGTAATGAAATATGTAGGCCTATTTCAGAAGTGGTATGATATCCTAACCCATACCTTCAGTATAGAAATCTTAATTCCAACTGCCTTTCTAGTTCTCAACTCGTGTACAGGTAAATTTTAGTATTTCATTAGCATTAGTCACCTCCTCTACCTGGACCTTATCCTAATATATTAACATACTGCTGACTAAATTCTTCTGCCTTCAGTAAATCCTTGCAAACACACTAATGTTGGTCACATGATTCCTGGAATGTCCTTCCTGGAACCTGATTCTGTCTACTGTACTCATACATACTCTTCTACTTTTCACTAAAATTTATATCACTGCCAATAAAACTTGCCATCATGTTATTCTTAGCTGACTTTTTTTTTTTTTGCTTAATTCAATTTCCTGTTAAGTTTCTTCAATCTGTCCATACTTCCAAGAACATGCCTATTTCTTTCTAAACTGCACCTCCTATTTAAAGTCTTTACTTTTCTATTGTAATAATAGTGGATACCTTGCAAGGTACGTAGCTGTTTTCACACTCCTCAACAACTGTTTTAGCTGGGCTGAGTGGCTCAGACGGTTGAGGCGCTGGCCTTCTGACCCCAACATGGCAGGTTTGATCCTGGCTCAGTCCGGCGGTTTTTGAAGGTGCTTAAATACATCAGCCTCGTGTCGGTAGATTTACTGGCATATAAAAGAACTCCTGCGGGACTAAATTCTGGTACCTCGGCGTCTCCGAAAACCATAAAAGAGTAGTTAGTGGGACGTAAAACAAATAACATTATTATTAACAACTGTTTTACACCCATCCAACACTAACTATACTCTAAACCTTATCAGTGTCTGTCAAAACCACACTCACTGGCCAGATTTCTGGGCATATTAAACCACAAGGACCCAACATACATACACCATGACATGCCATCCTGAACCCTTATACAAAAAATTTAAACTGCATGACCTAAAATAAACTCAAAGAGAACAATAACCAGCAGTAGTTCAAAACATAAAATGAAGTAACATAAAAATTAAGGCAGGTTCGGAACAGAATTGAATTACCGGTGCCTAATTTTTCTACCAAATTTCTCTATAGCCTAGTTAAGAGGTGATAAATGTCTTATTTTGTCCATTAAAACAACAATCGATAACTGTTTAGTTACTCAGGAAACCCTAAGCAGCAGCAGGGCAAGATCCAAGCTAATTGGCTTATCATTACAATAAATGTACAGCTACTATAAAAAATAATAACTGTATGGCCTCACATCTACTATGTAGCAGATATTTTCATTGTACACAATTTAAGCCACCTGCACGTCAACTTTGACGTTCCATTTTACTCTACCTGGTCACAGAGAAACAGGAATTCTTGGGGAAAATGGGGCTGAGATTTAATTTTGTTGCATAAATTAGAGATCTTTTACAGGCCATCGTCATACAATATGGCGAGCTGAATCAACATTTTTCTGCCCATTAAAACTCCAACTAACTCTGCTGGGCTAGATCTAACGATCTTGGCATCCATAGGTCAATACATTCCCATTGATCCAGGGAGTTTGTAACAGAAAAGCCGTAATCAAAGCTGAATTACAGTGAAAATTGTTATAGAAATTCATTATGATAATGTTATTAAACACTCCTTTATTTGCTATAGATTTTAGGAGGCAATGTGATGTCAGAATTTTGTCCCACAGAAGTCAAAGACACTCAGTTGATGCATTTACAACACCCTTAAATGGCATGAATTTCAGCCAAGACTGAACCTACAGTTCTGGAAACAAAAGGACAATATTCTAACAAAGGACTAATGAACTAAAACATACATATACCATTTTGGGTGTAAATCAATCAACAGAACCCCTTGAGTTTTCTACAGGCCCAAGATTCCATTATAAACTAGCTCAACCTCAGAATCAGATTATAATCGATATGTAAACAAACAGTGTTGCAATTCTTTGGACACACTATGAAACATGGGAATGACAGCATAGAAAAACTAATAATTCTTGGATATGTTTCCACCAAGAGTTCCCACTCGATGGTCGAATATTATCAAAGAGTATAACTAGATTGAACATCTTTGGTGCAGTATGTTTGGCCGAGGACCATAAGATTTTTTAAATTAAGAATTTGCTTTATGTCGCACCGAGACAGATAGGTCTTGTGGTGATGATGGTATAGTAAAGGCCTAGGAGTTGAAAGGAAGCAACCGTGGCCTTAATTAAGGTACAGCCCCAGCTTTTGCAGGTGTGAAAATGGGAAACCATGGAAAACCATCTTCAGGGCTGCTGACAGTGAGGTTCGAACCCACTACCTCTCGAACGCAAGCTGAAAGTCACGTGACTCAAGCCACGCATTTGCATGCTCAGTAGGACCGCAACAGATGGAGACAACTGATCAACAGCCTCCTCAGAGATTACGATCCTCAGAATTGAGGGAACAATAAAGAAAGAGATATCACATTCTTGAAAAATTCCTTTATTTTTTTAAAACTGGCTTCCATAACCCAGATTTCAGTATTTTAAATTGATGGGCTTATTATCATAGTGATATTTTACACTCATTCTGTTGTTGATTTTGATCTGAACCTGGATGTATGCATTCCTTAAGCACTCTATTACCTCCTCAGAAGTCTAGTTCCATGGATGAGGGGTCAGTGTCTTGGCTCCAGTTGCCAGGTGAGGGGATTTTAAATGGTTAATTCCCATGATTCTGGGACTACTTGCTTGTGCTGTCTCCAACATTCCTGTAACTCTTACATAGGGTGACGAGACGTCCTCATTTATCTGGCTGTCCTCCTTTTCAGACCACTGTCCAGAATCTGGGTGGATTTTTAAAATAACCCAAAATGTCCCTTTTTTCTAGTGAATCTGCTTGTTTTGGGTAATATGTCTTACTTTGTTTTTACAAGTGTTCTTCACTGCACGACGGTATCATTGATATTGTATCGATATATAGAAGTGTGGTTATGGATCTACAGAATATGCTATTATTCTATGCATGACTTGTAATGTGATTATAGACACTGTTTACTATTCTATGCATTACATGTTTCTCAGCAATATCCCATCAGCTCACTGCTATGTGTGACAGCTGGCAACATGAGAAGAGATAAGTGGGATATGAAGGAAGTAGTTCGCAGGTGCAGAATGATACTTTCCTCAGTTCTTGACTTGCCTCCAACGATACATGCAATCCAGCGTTTCCCGTTATAGCTCACTGGCATTTGGGCTCCCCTCCACATGAACATGCATTGATGGCTGGATGAATTATTCATCTGTTGGTGCTATTTCAACAGTTTTTGGTAGATTTTTAACATTGTACTAACACATCGAAGGTGTTCAATGATGCAAGGATGGGAAAGCGATAAGATTAGGATGGTAGCATTTAATTAAGGTACAGCCCTGATATTTGCCTGATGTGAAAACAGGAAACCAAGAAAAACCAACTTCAGGGCTGCCGACAGTGGGATTCAAACCCACCGAATGCAAGCTCACAACTACACAACCCAAACTGTACGGCCAACTAACTCGGTGTTTCATCAGTTAATCATATAAGCTTTCTTAATTCGTTGGCAGATTTTTAAATCAGCACATAGGCATTCAGAACGACTAAATGGAATAGTACATTTACAGGTGTTCTTGCAAGTAAGTATACAGTTCCATGGACTACACAAAAATTGAATGAAGCTATTTTCTTTGATTCTGATGTTGCCAAATGGATTTCAATTGCCAAAACAAAAACCGATGTTACTGATCCTCAGGCTTTAGATATAACTGTAGAATGTTAAAAGGGGATATCTTGTTTTGAAGTTACTGCTGATGCAAGTAACCACAGATGTGTAAAACTATTTCTTATTGTTACTCATTATTTCAATTACAGATTGGGTAAAAACTGGTAGAGCTTAAATCAACCTCAAATGAAATATCGGAGATGATTGCAGGGTACATTAGGGAAACAATTTTTTTTTGTCATTTTGAATAAGTGCATAGCATTTACAGTCAATAATGAAAATATAATCTTCGGGGGTATAAATTATAGGGAAGGTAGCAGGGTATTGCAGATTAACGAAATCTTTGAATAATGAAAATTTAATTGGTATAGTCAGTAAGACCCATATATTACAAAATACAATACAGGATGCAGCTGACTTTATCTTCTTCTTTTCCTACCGCTTTTCCCCACACCTGTGGGGTCACAGGTGCGAACTGCGTCGCACATGAGATCTGGCCTTGTTTTATGGCCAATGCCCTTCCTGACGCCAACCCTATAGGGAGGGATGTAATCACTATTGCATGTTTCTGTGGTGGTTGGTAGTATGGTATGTTGTCTGAATATGAAGAGTGTGTTTGGACAGACACAAACAGCCAGTCCCCGAGCCAGAATTAATCAGAAGCGATTAAAATCCCCAACGCGGCCGGAAATCGAAGCTGGGATCCTCTGAACCAAAGGCCAGTATGTCAACCATTCGCAGCTGACAGTTTAACTGTTAATATTGAATGTTTGAAGTTGAAAATGAATAATCGTTTTTCAGTTTATACTGTGAGAACAGAAGTCTTTCTGTGAATTTCTTGATATATTTAATTACAAGCAGTTATTCTCAGTAAATCTAAATGGCGGTCTCCTTTCCCATGCATTGAAAGGGTTGGAAATGTATACTTGATTAAAGTCTTATTTCTTATCTGCACGAAAGCTATGTAAGATATTAGTTCCATAAAAATAAAAAATAAATTAGGTGAAGCCTACTTATGGCATTTACATTCATTGATGTCCATGTTTCATGCACATATCATGCAAATACAAAGGGAAGAAAATTCTATTCTGGAAACAATGGAAATCCTGGATACCATTTCAGGTCCTTCAAAACAGATTGAAAGAGAAGTTCATTTGCCTCAAAGTTAAAGAGAAGTTAGAAAATGCTAGAAAAGAAGGTTATGATCAAGAAGTTACTGTTTTCATTAAGGAAGCTATGTTGTTGTATGAATCATGCTACAAATACTTTAAATGGTCTGTTTTAAACTGATGGCGCTGAAAGGAGATAGGGATTATTATGATGCTGAAAAAGGTACTCTGTATTTGCAAGCTGTGTAAATCCTTTCAACACCACTCCCGAGAATCTGGAGCTGGTTCAAGATGATGATGATGATTAAATCCTTTCAAATTGATAATGTGAAATCTTTTGACCATTTCTGCAATTTCAAACATTTCCTGAACAGGAGTAGTAACGATCCAGTATTTAACAGGTTACCTTGTAGTCAGAAATGGGCGAAGTATTTCCGCGAATTTACGTACGAATCTAAAGTACATGTCATATAAGCCAAAACTCCAAAAGGCAAATTGGATGTCCAGAAACGTACCATCAAGTTGTGTAAATTAAGTTTCATTATCTAAAATTTGTAAGAATTTACTGTATAATATAGAAATGGACAAATTTTGTTCAACATATATGAGGAATTTAGAATATATAAGTCTAAATTTAGATTCTAATAATAATAATAATAATAATAATAATAATAATAATAATAATAATAATAATAATGTTATTTGCTTTACGTTCCACTAACTACTTTTACGGTCTTCGGAGACGCCGAGGTGCCGGAATTTAGTCCCGCAGGAGTTCTTTTACGTGCCAGTAAATCTACCGACACGAAGCTGTCGTATTTGAGCACCTTCAAATACCACCGGACTGAGCCAGGATCGAACCTGCCAAGTTGGGGTTAGAAGGCCAGCGCCTTAACCGTCTGAGCCAATCAGCCCGGCAAATTCAGATTTAACGAAGAATTTTTGTGTCCTCTTTTTCCTGGCATTGTCCTCCTTTTTAAGTAGTTTCATCCTCTTTTTAAAAAAAATATCTATATACATCTGGTCAACCTACTCTTACACCACCATCCTCCCTCACACTAACCCACAGTGCTTTGTATACATGTATTTGATTTGATGGAAGAATAATATACTATACAGTTGGGTGATTTCATCTCAAATCATATAGTGCATGTCAATTCATTATCATGAATTTCTCTTAAAAAAAATATATATATATATATATTAGGCTTCTATATCATGTGTTAAGAAATAAAATATTTTCATTTTCTCTTGATTTTTAAAACGATATGGCCTTGTGAAAAAAAAATTATATTTTGGGCAAATAACTCTTAATACAGTAAGGAACAAAAAATATAACGAACACCAAAAGCACGGGATACCTGGCAGATGTTTTGCTTTCAAGCAATAAAATATTTTCATTTTCTCTTGATTTTTAAAACGATATGGCCTTGTGAAAAAAAAATTATATTTTGGGCAAATAACTCTTAATACAGTAAGGAACAAAAAATATAACGAACACCAAAAGCACGGGATACCTGGCAGATGTTTTGCTTTCAAGCTCACTCTTAGTATGTTCAAACTTAGTTGACGCACACACTTACAAATTTACAAAGAAAATACAAAAATGTAAGATTTTAAATTTCAAGTCACAGAATGCTAACTTTCCTGTTATATTTCCACAAAGAATTAGTCTAACTATTAACAGTGTCTTCTCTGCTCCAACTATCTGTATTACTGGTACGTAAATATTTATTAAATAACCTAACCTCATGGCACTACAGCCCTGAAAGGCCTAGGCCTACGAAGCGACCGCTACTCAGCCCGAAGGCCTGCAAATTACGAGGTGTCGTGTGGTTAGCACGACGAATCCAATCATCCGTTATTCTTGGCTTTCTAGACTGGAATATTTATTAATAAACATTTAAAAACTCACATTTTTATGAATCGACTAATTATTTACTTGAAAACCTCCATCACAAAACTTATGAGAATTGCACAGTACATTATTTGGTTACTGTGTTAGTAGTGGGCAATCTTTGGGTGTGTAAAGTGTTAGAAATATTTTGACATTCTGCATATTAAGCATTTAATTTCTAGTGTAAAATAAGCAGTCTCAGTAGCCACTTATCGTGAGAAGGTACAATTACTGACACCGATACCAGACAGCTACTCCAAGCAACAGTTACAAAAATACATACCCACTTCCTCAAATTACTTAATTTAAAAAGCTGTAAAATAAAGGAAAAAATGTATTTGGGCATGCCCTGATTCCTACTGTGGACATCCATTACAGGATGATACACTTAATGTTGCTCTGGAATATTACCTAAGTGATGATAAAGATTGTAGGCAAAGTCCTAATTAGGCTGATGTTATCTGTAAGTGAAAATGGTGAAAAAAGCATAACAGCATAATAAAAAAGGAGAACCCAAAAGTAAAATCTGGTCTCATAAAATTCTACTCCTTATGACAAAAATGGGTAAAATGCCAGCCAGTGAAGGAAGTATACAAATGCATTTACTGCACTAACTTGAAACATATTTGTTTCACCATAAGCAGATGGATCTGATGCTCTTGTGTATATGTTAAGAGCTGCAAGATAAATGTTGGTTGCAGGAGTATGCAATGTGTCCTGATGCTGAAGGGATAACCATTGAAGCATTACACCTTCAGGATATCAACAATGACATGACCTCTGCATTGTGGGAGGTGGTGGTGATCACTGTTTTAAGAGGAAGTACAACTTGGCAAGAGAAGAGTTGGTGAAGAAGACAGTGGAGCCAGGGAAGTTTGTTACAGAAGTTAAGCATTGGGTCATGAAAGGAGTAGCTCACCATCATATCCACAGCATTCAGAGACAGGCAATAACAGAAGTAAAATCAGCCACATCCCAAAGGCATTCCACACATTATGGTACTATTCACAGGTAGTGTAATGTGCACATGTAACACAGACCTATGGTGTTTCGCACATTGCGGCGCTATTTACAGGCAACACAAACCTATGGGACCAGAACTATCCCGTGGTATTCCTCACATAGTGGGAGCCAAGCATAGGCAAGGCAGAACCATGGTGTCACACATCCCATGGTGTTGCTCATATAGGAGTACGGAATCACAGGTACTGTAATATCCTCATCCTGATTCACACACTGTAGCTACTAATCACAAACCTATTACGTACCTAACATAGTGGTACTACGTGCAAGTAAATGCGACCCATGGTGTTCCCTGCGTGATGGTACTAATTACAAGTAGTCTGATGGTTCTAATTTGATCATCCCTTGGTTGCCCCTTTCAGTCGCCTCTTATGACAGGCAGGGGATACTGCGGGTGTATTCTACATGTGTGTCCCCCACCCGCAGGGGGTACCACGAAACAAACTCTTGCTTCTAAATACTGTAAAAGTGGAGTAGGGGAATTCTGTTTACAAAAGGGACAAGAGTGGTCTGCTATGAAGCCAGTGGCAGGAATTCAGTCAAGTCACTGATGGGTTGCATCCCGGAGTGGCACATACATTGCAAGAACAGTTCTCCATACAACACAACCTGCTACTGAGTGTGAAATGCAGAGACCTCAGTATACCTTAAAAGACTCTGTTGTGAGCAACTTCAATTCTTGTGTGCAAGACAATCAGTGGTGTGTGGGACAAATAACTACTGTCTCATGAGCTGCAAGATGCAACAGTCTCCTTTACGAAACCTCATGGTCCAGAAAATGCTTTCAAATGGCCATCATCAGCTGATCAGTGTGCAGTTCGTTTCCCAAGTGCAGATGAAAAAAAATTAAAAAAACAAACTATTTTCAGCAGTGCAGTGTTGATTGTAACATTGTGAGCCTCTTTCAGCACACTTCTTATAAAGTGGTTGAAATATATATTCAGGGTAAAACAAATCCTGGACAATCGATTGCCTAGTACAGACTCTTTGCCTTAGATTTCAAACCCTGAACCAGTATAGGCAATTCTAATTCATGGAATGTCGTAAAGAAGTAAAATCAAGACAGAAGAGAGTAAAAATTTGTGAAAAATAACAGAAAAATGCATAAAGTTAACATGTATTCTATATATATAATTTTGTTATAAAATGCTTGAACAAAATTTTTTTTTTTGCTAGGGGCTTTACGTCGCACCGACACAGATAGGTCTTATGGCGACGATGGGATAGGAAAGGCCTAGGAGTTGGAAGGAAGCGGCCGTGGCCTTAATTAAGGTACAGCCCCAGCATTTGCCTGGTGTGAAAATGGGAAACCACGGAAAACCATCTTCAGGGCTGCCGATAGTGGGATTCGAACCTACTATCTCCCGGATGCAAGCTCACAGCCGCGCGCCTCTACGCGCACGGCCAACTCGCCCGGTCTTGAACAAAATCAAAAATTGTTTTCCCACTCACTTATAGCACTGTAAAACAGTTATTTTGACTCAGAAATACCAATTGTGCATTATATTTACTCAACATCAGCAAACATTTAAAATATTCAAAGTGTCTGGATTTTTTAAACTTGGGTGTAGATAGGCCTAACTTAAAAATTTCTCACATTTTGCACAGAAAAAAATTGCGCACTCTGACTACCTTCAATAAGTACAATAATCAAATAATATCCCATGCAATTTTTAGAATATTAAGGATGAGGTTTTAGAGAACATAATTTCTAAAGAATCAAAAAGTTTCAGATTCTCTCATTTTTATGAAAATATATTTTGATAGTTTAAGAAGTTAAGGCATTAATATAACTGCTGACAGTCGAGTTTCTATGTTATCATTCCTCAAGACAGTTAACATCCTTTGATTATTATTCATACTCTTACACGCCAGCCTCGTAGCAACCCCTTTCGGTACTTCCAGGAAGGGGCTACTAACTCACACGACCTGGGATCTCCCAGCCGGCTTGTAGGGTGGGGCCGGCCTTTCCGTGTATTGTTCTCGTCGGCCAGCTTACCTACGAGTTTCTTGGAGATTCAAAGTGAACGTTCTGCCTCTAGTGACCTCGCGAAAATTCTGGCTCAAATCACCCGAGCTATAAAAAGGGAGGCTAGCCGTGGACAGGGAGTGACAGTTGGGCTCCGGGGTGGAGCTAGTCAGTGTTAGACTCCGTATGAGACTCAGTGTGTTGGGGTTCGGTGGCTGGGCTGAGGGCAACAGAGGTTTTGGCTGTCGCTAGTGTCTCACCGAAGACTGAACCAGGAGCTGTGGTTGTGGTGTCGGAGAGACCAGAGAGTGGGTGGGCTGGAGGTGACAGAACGGAAGACTGTACTGTGTGTTCGTGTATTTCTGTGGACCGAGGCTCGGCGTGCGTCAGCGAGGGAAGCCACTATCGCAAGTGTGAAGGTAAATGGACCTGTGTTAATGTTCGCAGTTGTGAATATCGTCCTGCTGTTGAATACTGTTGAGCTGTTCACTGCATGTAACTGTGTGAATTACTAGACTGTCTGTAAAATCGAACCAACGGACAGTCATCGTGTGTCGAGTGGCCTGTAGCCCTGTGTTAAGATCTAGTTGTCTACACACAGCTGCTGTATGAGGTGACTGGACTTGGGGAAAGTGAAAGTAAGGATTAAGTGTCCGCAGGTATAGCAACGGGCTGGACTGCCCACTGGGCAGAAAAAAATGAAATGGCGTATGGCTTTTAGTGCCAGGAGTGTCCAAGGACATGTTTGGCTCGCCAGCTGCAGGTCTTTTGACTCAAAGCTCGTAGGTAACCTGCGCATCGTGAAGATGAAATGATGATGAAGACGACACATACACCCAGCCCCAGTGCCAGCAAAATTAACCAATGGTGGTTAAAATTCTTGACCCTACCGGGAATCGAACCCGGGACTCCTGTGACCAAACGCCAGCACGCTAACCATTTAGCCATGGAGCCGGAAAGGAAAAAAGGGATTTGTGAACAGACTTGTAATTAATTAGTAAGTGTGGCGTTTCATAACCGCTTAGAACTATGTGTGTGTGTGTGCGCGCGCACGCGCATGCATTTATTGGGTCATCCTGAAATAAATTAGGGTAATGAAACAGTTTTATTTGTAACAATATTTTGAAGTTTGCAAAAAGTAACAAATTTTCTTATTTTATTTCTCCAAATTAAAGATGAGAAAAAAGCTCAGAAGTTTGTGTGTTAAATCATGTCTGACAGTATTGTGAACAAGATTTTTACTAAAAATAATTTCAGATCTCTATCGCTTTCAGTTTTAATTACTGATTTTATTTTCCCTTTTGTTTAGAAATTTTTACAAATACCCTCATTTAGATGGATCTAGAATGTTTTAAGAAATCAACAGAAAAATGAATTTGTGATTTTTTGATAGACGTCATGTGGAACTTCAACATATTTTTTCCAGCAAACTTCAAAATATTGATTTGACACTTCACTCTTGATCTGTATGATTTGAGATGAAATCACCCAGTTTCTCAAACACTGCTGATGCCTTCTACTCTCGTCAGAGGGTCTGGCTTACAAGGGCTGCACCAAGCTAGCAATAGTTGCATTTTTTGTCTGAAATATGGTGTATCCTTTTTTAAATTACCTGAGTAAACTTTGTACATATTTTCAATTTGACTGTTTCATTCTCATGTTAATACAACACAGTTAACAGGAGAATTTAAGACTGTATGAACAATATGCCCCAGATAGTAAAGATGCTAGTGAGGAAAGCATTGGCAAACTACCTCACTCAGCATGTCTTTTATGCTTTATAACACCGCCATAGGTTTCTACCGTTTCCTTATAACTGTATAGCCTTCAGTGGTTCAGTCTGATGATCCAACTGGCTTCCAAGCTGAGGACTTAACAGAATTAAATTTAAACAGCCAGAAGAAGAAATATTGGAAAACATGAAGAAATAACTTGTCTGCTGAACACAAGAACTAGCAAATCACAGATTAATTCCAAAGCACTTTGGTACTTATTGAACGATGAATTCTTATCGTCGACTTAATATTTCAGAAAGGGTTTAATACCAAAGTGACTTAAATTCAAGCTTCTCACATGAATTTTAAATCAATTAAGTTGCAAAATTGATTTTTCTCTACATGACAGCATGATTGGATCGATTTAACTAGCAGCAATAATGATGTGTATATCTGAATTACTGCTCCAGCAAATTCAAGACGGTTTTCATCTAGGAGAAAAGTAAATTATGAAAAGAAAAAAAAAAAAAAGTTCTCTTCTTGGAATCTCAGACTATGTCAAACAAATGTACCATGTATCTCGTATTGTTGCTATTTACAGTAGTTCTTCCAATACTATTAGGAGTCAAAGATGGGGCATTTGGAAAGGAATACATATACTTACCTTAGGAGTACTGGTTCCATGTCATAGAAGCAAGAACTAGTTTATAGTTTAGGCAAGGTAGTATATAAATAAAAAGCTGAGGTAATGGTTTCTTGGCTTCCAACAGCATCGCCTTTATTAATTACTTAATAATTAATAATGCGTTTTCCATTTTAATTCTTTAAGGAAAATATTTTTGCCACAGACATGACTAAGAACTACTGCACACAGCATTCTTGAATTCATTTACACCCAGTCTGAAGAGTTACTTACAGTAAAATGGTTATGTCACTAACCGGACCTAACCAATCCAGACCAATAGTCTTCTCACTAGCCTGGTCTTATAAAGGAAGTGGTCTTGTCACTAGTTCCTAAGTTGGCAGCCTTGTGGAGCACGCTGTAACATCGTCTGAGCCAAGCCATGTTGTATCTCTAACCTCTTATGACATAGTCCGTTTGCATAGGTTCAAAGGAAACTTTACCAATGTTTTCCTTCAGCAAGTCATTTACTTTGAAACTAACTACACTACATGTTAAAGATAAATAGTCTAACCTATCAGGAATAGTGAAATGCAAAGTGAGATGCAACAGCATAATTAAGGGGAAAGATGGAATAAAAAATCATCTGGAGTACTGTAATTATGGACTCTACAGTTGATCAACTGATTAAATTAATGAAGATTTCTTTAATGATATCACATTTTTCCAGTTATAACTTGCTCATGAAACTGAAGTAAGAAAAAAATTAAAAAGCATGCATGTTTAGTTTTTAAACCAACCTGAACCTTTCCATTCACAAAAATGTTCACACCTCGTCTAACCACACATTTGCTTCACAAGCTATTCAATGTTTACTATAATCTCGCAAAGAGAAGGATCAGTAAATATCTGCTTCCCTGCATTAACATTATTAATCATCATCATATGCAGTTTCCAGCTGCTGGTCTGTTTTGCTTATTAATAATGAATGCAAAAATCAAAATAAAGGAAAAAAAAAGAGCTCCCACCCACACCGCTCATTCGTTACTAGGGTCATAATTCGTAAGAGCTGCTACCAACTGAGGAAATGTGTGCACAAGTTGCAAGGTGAAGATAATTTTCACCACCGATTACTTGACAACATAAGGGTTTAGACTCTATGTGTGTACAGTATGTAGAGTATATTAATTTATCACCATTGGTTTATTTTCAGCATAAGGGGCTATACTTCGTTTAGGTATGTGTATCATCACTGAATTTTTGCATAAGATGTTAGAAATCTTCCCCTTCAACCAAGACCAATAGAGCACCCGTACACAACAATGGGTGGCGTGAATAAAAACGAGCATGCACTTTTTACTCGCAAATTTAGAGGAGGCACTCGCAATGAGGTGAATAAAAACTGCCGGTCGGTAGCAGTCAGTCACAGCATTCCTGTGATCTTGAGTGCAAACTCCAGTCACTCGAGTAGCAGAGTGGGCGCTCCAGATTTCTGGTGAATAAAGATAAAGCAGGCACTCATTTCCGTTAGTGCCTGCTCATGTTTCCTTGAGCTAATTCAGTAGGAGACTCCAAATGATAGGATCAAGTTCAACAGCATGTCGGAGTTTATGGTGGTGGTTGAGTGGAAAAGAAAATTATATAATCTTCGAATGGAATCATCTCAACTTGATTATAGAGTGTTATATAGGTCTAGTAAGGAGCATGCTGAATGGTTAGCAGAGCATTTCCTTGGGCAGTCCAAAGAAACAAGAGGTGGTGCACTAACAAATGAAGAAAAAATGAGGATCTTCTTATGTTGGTGACTCTGGATTTCAGAGCAGAGTTGTTGAAGACATCTCGGAGCATTAAGTCAAAAACAATTTTGCAGGTTTTGACATGAAGAGAAATGAAGGCAGATTATTAGATAAAATGCAGATTAGATACAGGAAACACAGGCTAAGTGACAAGAACGTTTTAGCTTCCCTTATGCTGTCGGAGCTGTGGACTGTACTCTTGTACAAATTAAGAAGCCACATGTTCATGGGAATGACATTTACAGAAAAGGCGTCCCTAGCATTAATGTACAGGCCACTTGCAATTGAAAGGAAGAGTTCAACCAGCGTGGATGTATCACGGCCTCACTCTGCCCGACTCCCAAATTTGGAGGAACTAGGATGTTTGCAGAGTTATGATGCATCTGTTGGAAGTCGAAGGGATGACAACTCCTGCAGATCTGACTTATTAAAAAGTACATTCCCTTGTCAATACGGTATACTACTTTCATCATAATTCATTTTTGTTATTTACGTTATACCATTTTCCTCAATTGATTAATGTCGTAATTTTCAGGCTATGATTTCCTACCTTTCAGACGGTCAATGGTAGGGTTACTCTTCCCCTGTATCAGATTCATCAGTCGCTTCTCCCATTATTTTAACGGTATGGGTTTGTTTCCAGTACGCTTTAATTCTACTTTATATTTCAGTCTCGTTTTCATGTTTTGTAATTTTTTACCAACAAGAATATTTAAGTTAAATTTAGCAAGTAGCTCACACTTGACTGCATTTATTGCACTTGTTTTCTTGTGCTTCTTATACGGTAATTGTGACTTTGAAAAGGAATTGTATGTTCCTTTAAAATGGAAATAAAAGCGGACTGGAATTCCACACTGTCTCCTGCCATGTTGAGCACTGAACTATCCAGAAGTCATCAAAATGTTATATACATGGCACGTACACGACCTTCATCAGCGAGAATGAGCGACTGCTCCAGACACTCGAGTTTATGCTGTGCTTCCACTCTACATTTTTATTCACCGCAAATGCGGAGTGGAAGCTCATCGGCAGGGAGACATTC